>NC_056500.1:29223572-29246590 GCF_014905685.2 Nematolebias whitei
AACAGAGTGACACAAAAACCTAACTGACAGACGTGATTCGTGACAGAACTGTCATTAAGAACTCAATGGGAATGTGGAAGACAGCTCTAGAGGCCAATTCAAAGCCAATTGCACAAGTCAGCATCAAATGTGGCATATACCAAGGTGATGCACTGTCCCCAATCCTGTTCTGCATAGGCCTGAATGCCCTCAGTCAGATCATTGCAAAGAGTGGTATGGATACCAGTTCCAAAGTGGAACAACCAGGAGTCAAATCCCCTACATAGATGACCATGACGTATGACTGTGTCAGCTCCTTCTCTGACAATATCATCAACAAGTATACTGACAACAATAACTTGATTGAGCTAATCTCTGTAGGTGATGAGAAAGTATACAGGGAGGAGATCAGAAGCTGGTAGAATGTTGTGCTGACAATGCCATGGTCCTCAATACATCCAAGACAAAAAGGCTCATTGGTGACTTCAGGAGGAGGAATTGTGATTTGTAACCCATCTGCATCATAAAGGAGTGTGTAGAGAGGGTTCCTAAATTTAGGTTCCTGGGTATGTACTTGAACACAGACATCAAATGGAGCTCTAACACCAAGTGACGAGGACCAAACTGTGTATCTACTTTCTGATGATCCTAAGAAAGATTAACTTGAAGAGAGAACTTCTGGTCATCTTCTGCTCCATTGAAAGGCATATTGAATTTCTGTGTGGCATTCCAGCTGCACCAGGGCATACAAGATAGCGCTTCAAAGAGTTATTAACACAGCCCAGAAAATAATAATCACTTTTTTCCCTCCCTGGAGTTCTTCAACACCTGTTGTCTCAAGAGGTCAGGCAGCGCTCTGAAGGACAGCGCACACCCAGCACACTGGGTGTTTGAGCTGCTGCCCTCTGGCAGGAGATTAAGGGCACTGAGAGCTTGGACAAACAGACTGAGAGGCAATTTTTTATCATCTTATGGTAAGACTGAGAAATGCAAGTATTAGACTTCACTTGTTTTGTCAGTGTACATTGTTTATTTTCCCTAGTATTTTAACTTTTTTACATGTGATATGTTTTCCATTTTTATTAATATTTTTGTTAGTGATTGTTTCTAAATGACTACAATGTGTTTACATTATGTTGCATTTTGCACCAAAGGAGAGAACTGTGCTCCAGTTTTGTTGTGTTAGTGCACAAAGTGTAACTGCACAATGTCAACAATGATCAATAAAGATCTATAATAAACCCACAACTTTTTCTTAGTATTTACTATTTATTCCCTGGAAACAGACGACTGAATCTTCTGCTAACACACAAAAAGCAAAAAGAAGAAAGAACATGAACGATCACACCTTCCATCAAGGTTGTTGCAATTAAAACGCTGGCTGGGGTTTGAAATAGACGAATGGGCACACAAAGAGCAGAATTAGAAACTAACTACACGAGCACAAATAATTTAAACTGAACTCATCTGACAGAGGCAATTACCAGTTTGTTATGTGTGCATTATTTTCTCGATTAACTCATTTGATCTGCTTGCCTAATGTCGAGCTCTCTTATTGTCTGAAAACCATCATCACACTTAATAGCAGAGAAAATGAAATGGCAGCTGATTCGCCCGGGTTAATTGACTGAGGATCAAGATTACATCAAATTTCTAGGTAAATGTGATTTTCCTCACAGTAGCAGTCGCCAGCCATCTAGTTGAAATTTGACATTGTTTATGTTAAAAATGAAACCAGAGTGGTCAGAGGTGCAGGTCTGCTGGACTGATCTTCAGAAAAGCAGGAAAACCTGAAAGTCCTCAGCTGTCTGTGATTTATCCAGAGTTGCTGCTACCACTGTTCCATTTCCTTGATCTTGGCTTTCATTTACTCCTCACAGGGGAGTCTGAACATCACCCAGACATCAGAGACATGTTAACAACACCTATTATTGATATGTTATCTTCAAAGGACACTAGATTTGATTTGATTTCTTCATGTTCACAAATTCAGTTCCTGGCAGCATTTTTTTTTTTATGGCAGTGATCATTCTCTGACTGTTCTTTTTAGAAGCTTCACAAAAATTAAAAAATATTTTAAAGTGCAATGAATCTAAATTTACAGTATATTAAATACAGGTATGATGACCATTGAGATCATGTGCTCTCAGTTCCCTTGAGTCTCCTTGAAGTATCATTATTGGCAAAGAGCACGCTGGAACTATTAATAATTAATCAGGAGAAACAGCCACATTTTACCCCGTCACCTTTGAAACACAAATCTGTCTCCTAAAAGTTAGTCATGCAATTATGAATATTAGAATATTAGAAACACAAACATTAAGTTTAGTAATCCACATAGAGTATACTACACTGGACCTGCAAAGAGCATATTGAGCTTACTTAAAAAGAATCTTAGTACTAGAGCTCTTCCTAAATTACCCCAACATACACAAAGTTTAGCTTTTACAGTAATGTACAATGTTATGTATGAAAGTAAATTCAAAAATACCTTAAATTTGATTATTGTTGCATTGCATTTAGAGCATGCATGTTTAATTGCAACAATAACAAAAAAAACTAATACATAAATAGTTCAGATCTATCAAAGTATTTTAATGACATAAATAATAATTAGTTGTTTCTGACCAGACTAGTGAGTTAACAGCTTGTCTGACAGGATCAAAGCAGATTGCTGGCAACTTAAAACAACTTCAGTCTCAAACACTTTACAGCAGTTCATGCAAACACTACCACATAAACATTTAAACCACTGTCAATATTGTAATTCACTCAGAAATTACAAAAAAGGCTATTGGTCAGTTCAATTGACAAATATTCAACTAAAATCTGATTTGGTAGTAGCTGAAAATTATTTTCAATCTAATCATTCCATCTCTGTACTGCACGAGATTAAGCATAGCATTATTTTTTGGTCAAAATTTATATATATATTTAAAATAAAAACAACATATGAAGTAACCTTCCACTTATTATCAAGGTCAGTGAGCCTGGACCCAGATACAGACTGACACTGAGAGCTCAAAGTAAAAATCTAAATTATTTATTTTTTAGAGTGCAACACAGTGGTGCAGTTGGTAGAACTGTTGCCTCTCAGCGAGAAGGTCGCTGGATCAAATCCCGGAAAGGAGCCTTTCTGGGTGGAGTTTGCATTTCTCTCCATGCATACGTGGGTTTTCTTCAGGTGCTCCACTTTCCTCCCACAGACCAAAAACGTGCATGTTAGGCTGATTGGTAACTCTAAATTGTTCCTAGGTGTGTGAGAGATTGAATGTTTGTTTTTCTCTCTGAGTCCCTCTGATTGACTGGAGACCTGTCCAGGGTGTGTCACAGTAACAGCTGGACATGGGCACAGATAATGGATTCATTCAACCTTATTTAAACAGGTTAGTCCCATTGAGACACCAGGACTCATTTACAAGAGAGAGCTGGATTTTAACAAAGAATGATGACAACAAATGATTCATACACATAGATTTTTTTTTACAATTGAAAACAGAATAATAATTAAAAGGAGAAAGAAATGTACCGAAAAAGCAGCTAGATTACGAAGCGATGTAGAAAACTAAAAACTGGTTTACCTCTACACTGGTTTGTCGTCATTATCTGCATCGTTTTTTGTCTATATTCTGATTTACCTCATTTTATATTTTGCTTTGTGTGTTACCTGTTGTTTTGTCTGTACGGCACTTTGGTTGGCCTTGTTGCTGTTTTAAGTGCTTTATAAATAATGTGGTAAGTGGTATGGTAAAAACAGGAACATGTCTGCATTGGTTCTTGCCAGGAACTTAACAGATGTTTAAAGCTACTTAGAGAGGTCAAGATCAAGAGCTTCAAATATTTTTGCAAGATATTCCAGGAAACAGGAGCAGAGTAGGAGAAGGCCCTTTTGCCTTGTTCAGTCCTCACTGAGGGAACACTGCAGGTAATAATGTCCTGAGAGCGCACACTGTAGCTGCACTCACACAGAGACATGTAGGAGGAGATGTATGAAGGCAGCAGACCAAGAAGTGATTTAAAGATGAAAATGTACCAGTGAGAGAGTCTGTGTGAAGTTAATGATGTCCAGTTAACCAGTGAATACAGGGTGCAACGATGGGTATGATAATTATAGCCAGTTATGAATCTTAGCGCACCATGATAGCATCTGCACAGTGCTTGTAGGAGCGTTCATGTAAATAATGTCACCATAGTCAATAGAGGGAAGGAAAGTCGCAGTTACAAGGTGTTTTCTAACATTCAGAGTTAAACAAGATCTGGTTCTGAAAAAGAAGGATGGATGTATTTTTTAAACCAATAAAAACAAATGCTGACATGGCAAAAAAAAAAAACTTACAAGAAAAGAAACCAACAAGGAGCACGAGAAGCATAACTTTGGTGAGCATGGGAGGGATGACTGAGACGGTATGGAAAACAAACTAATGTGTTGCTGTTGGGGTGGTGATCAGAAATGGTTTAAATAGAGCTGAGTGACAGAGGAAAGTGACAGCACCTGGGATGATTGTTAATTAGAAATGGCTGTGAGTGATTACTGACTGACAGACCGGAGTCTCATATGCAAAGGGTGCGTATGCACAAAAACATGCACACGTCCTTTTCCACCCAAAACTTCAGATGTATCAAGAATGAAATGAGCGTGGAAATGTGTGCAGCTCCACACCAACTTTATGGCTGGCGTACGCATTTTATATGGTTATTGGTCCATTGGAGACACTTAGAAGTGATACTGGGAAACTGTTAATGACACACAAACTATTGTTGTACACACGACAAACAATTAATACATCCACATGTATGCAATTAGATGAGTGGATATAAAAGCATGTGCTAAGTGGTGCGGAAAATATCTTTAACAGCAATGGCTTTAGTCTTAGAGGCTACAGCAAATGGGGCACTATGCAGGGATCATGCATTTAGAGATAGTATTTTCTGGCCCACAATCATGACTGGCTCATTAGCAGTTTTAGGCTTCCAAGGCAATCCTGTTGGCGCTGTGCTTGGAGCTGTGGCCGGTCTTGGAGTGTGACACAGTAAGGAGCCATGGGCAGCTCACACATACAGCTGCTGACCACACTGGGGCTCCTAGAAACAGGGACATTCCAGGGGGAGCTGACAGACCGATCGGGACTGTGCTAGTCGACCCTGAGCCGAACCACGCCATCTGTGTGGGATGGGATTATTTGTATCTCAACCAGGTATATCAAATTCCATACAATGCAGTTGAACAGGCCAACATTAATGCACAGTTTGCAGCAACAACCAGTTTTCCTGGTGTAATCTTACCTATTGATTGTAAACACATTGCTATAAAAGCACCATCACAGGATGAATACGTTTATGATAACAGGAAGTATTCCCATTCAATCAATGTGCAAATTGTATGTGATGTGCAAAAGCAACTAACCAACAGTGTGGCGAGGTGGCCTGGTTCAACGCACGATTCAGTCATTCATTCTAATGAACAGCGTGGTTGGGAACAAACTACAAGCTGGCATGGGTGTCTTCTTGGGCAGTAGATTCATTTAATCATCCTAATATGTCTGATCACTTTTTTTCTGCAGGTATGTACTGTTCTGATCTCACAGCATTTACAGCTTTGCACACATTGTCCCAGTCACTCCTCTTGCGCTTGGCACTAATACCAGAGGACAGCGTGCCAAACAAAATGTTTTTACATGCCTCTAACTCAGAAACATCTCCAACTCACATTCCATGCAGTTCCTCTTTTTGTGTGTAGACCAGCTTTTTGGTGATGCAGAGAGGAGATTTCTTAGGTGCAGGGCACATTTAAATTTATTTGCATGTTTAGATAGAGGTGTATCAAGGGAGACGGGCATTCCCTCATGTGCTCTCAATTCCACATTAAGTGAGATGTACAACAGAAGTGTGTTTGGATTCATGTGTATGCACGGTTTCATACATCGGGATTCATTTCTGCGTACATTGTTTTCTTGATTTAAGCGTACGCCGCGTTTCAGTAAGAAATCCACACAAACCATTGTACATGAGGCCCCTGGTGAGACTGAACCAAAACACATATGACAGAGAAATACAATTAAAAACACAATGAGAAATAAACAAAGATAATCAAAATGAAACACAGACCATGACACTTATGAGACGTAGAATACCAGAATAGCTTAAAACCAAATTCAACACCAAGATGTAAATCACATTTTAAAGAAGGTTGCATTGAGCTGAGAGTTTTCTCTGATGATCCATTTGTCCTTCACATGCTGCTCTCTGCGCTGTGTAATCCACGTTACTGTTCCAAACAAGCAACACCACCCAATTGATCTCAGCCTAAATTACCAGACATCCAACATCAGTTGGGACAAGCTGCAGACCTCACAGAAACTGCAAAAAGAAAAGCAGTTTTGGATACTGGATAAATACATTTCTATTGATTAACAGCACAAATGCATTTTGTCGCTTGGAGATTAAAGCCACCATTTTCTTTTGGATCATTTCCAGGCTCACAGTTCAAGAGAAACAAAAAACAAAGAGCAAAAGAAAAAAAAAAAGTAAATGTGACCTGATTTTAAAGTGAGTTTTTCAGAGTGTTGACACTGGATCAAAAGACAGCAGCCTGCCTGCGAGACAATTGTTTCAGAAAGACAAAACCGTTCAGTGAATTCACCTGTTCTTGTACAGCAAGGGCATGTTGAGATTTACCACAAGTACACAAATGTGTTCTCAATGTCACATGTACTTTAATACTTCTGAAAGCCCATACTTTTTTCTTTGTCACTTTACAACTCAATTTATAGTGTAAGGTTACAGAGCATGCAAGAACGTTCATGTGCATAAGAATCCACTCAGCAGAGATTATTGTCTCATGTTCAGAAACTAGTAAACATCTTGATTTGAATGATCAGATAAAGCATCACAGTGCGCTCTGTTAATACACACCTTTTTAAAAATAAGGAGCTCTATATCTAGTCAATGAACAGCTCTAATGATCTAATGAGATATATACTTTTTGAAGAAGCACTTCTATAATTGATATAAAAATTAAGATAATAAGGTCCTCTTTTTATGAACAGTTAAGAAAAAATTATAATAATGGTAAAAAATAAAAATGCTAGCACTTCTACATATATTCTGATTTTGGTCAGCAACAGACACATCCCCCCCCCCCCACACACACACAAATTATGCTTTTAGGGAAATATGTTTCTTTAAAACTAAAAACAAACCAAAGAAAGACAACATTTTTTCTTAAATTCACTGGAGAGAGTTGGAAATTCTGCTCTGTTGACTTTTTATATGCACAAAGTACATTCCGTCTTGTGCACCTAAATGCACGAGCACAGGAGAATGTGGTTCCTGCCATTCCCTGGAACCTTGAACAGCAAAGCAAGTACAGAAATGTGAGTGAGAAAATATTTCAAAAGTCAAATTTAGTTACTCACCCAGCTGTTTTAAAACTTGTGACTAGAAATATTATTAAATGATCAAAAGGCATGCAAACAGTCCTCATATCCATCCATCCATCCATCCACCCATCCATCCATCCATCCATCCATCCATCCATCCATCCATCCATCCATCCATCCATCCATCCATCCATCCATCCATCCTTTTTTCCCACCTTTCCTTTTAGGGTTGTGGGGTCTCTGGCGCCTCTGTCCAGCAGTATCTACGAGAAGCAGGGTGCTTTCTGGACAGGTCGCATGACACATATTTGAATATGGTGGTCTTATCATTGGGCTTGATGGTCAGTCTTGTGGTTTTGTGATCCTGGAGCTGTAAGTGTGTTCCTAGCTTACATCAGGAAAGGCATCTGGTGTAAAACTATGTTTTGTGCAAGTTTGCTTGCAGTGGTGATCCCTGAAAAACCCTCTACAACATATTAGGTCTTATCATGAGGCTCATTTGGAAAACCCAGCAAATAAAGACAGGTTTGGTGGAAAGCCAAGACGAATGTAAAACCAACAGAACATTTCAAAGTAAAACTGGATCCACAACCATTATCAAAGTCAAAAGTCAAAGTTTCTTTATTTGTCATACACAGCACATGTGGTACATGTGGTGGAACAAAATTGTGTACTCAGGGTCCCAGTAGATCCAACAAAAGTACAAATTGTAAAGAAAAACAGCAATAAGATCCAAGACATGAACCAAGAAAAACAACAAACCAAAAATTTGCTAAGCACCAGTAGTACAAAAACAATACAATACGCCATAATATGATCATGCTATGATCATGATTATGATCATATAGTCGTTAAAATGCAAGCAAACATACACCCAGTATAAAAGATACACATATTTTCCATGAACTGTCTCAGGTAGTGTATAAACACAGAATAGCTCTTAGCTCTTGGTCTTAGTCTCAGAATCAGCTCTTAATCAGTGTCAGCATGTGTGTTTGGACATCTTAAAGCCTATGAAAACCTAAAAGACAACTAGCAAATCAAACAAAAACAGGTAAACTCAACATACTATTCAGTTTAACAGTAAACAGTTTATTATTTGTTTGGAGTATATTTTGTTTTCTGATGTTAAAGCCAAAAAATTGGTTCATGTCTTCACAAGACTAACAATACTAAGTCTTTTAAACAAACAAACAAACAAAAAACACATGACATCCTTTTACACTAAAGGGTTCTCCTACAGGAGCAACTACAAATTACTGTGAAAGCAAATGTAAAGGTTTTCTGAGCTATTTGAAAAACAGCAACTTAATTACTGACTGATTTACTGTATAATGATGCTTCGGCAATTAGTAACGTGTTTCTGCTAATCATCAGACTAATTAGGTTAATCATGCTGTAGAACTAATTGGGCCACATGGCATTTTATGATACTGAAATAATAAATTAGAATTCTGTATGATGCTCACAAAGATGTATATGCAGTAGCAATACAGTAGTGAGAGCAAAGCAAGAATCACTGAGACATTAAACTAAGATTATATGTAAAACAAATATGGAACAGTCCCATCCATCCATCCATCCATCCATCCATCCATCCATCCATCCATCCATTATCTTTACCCGCTTATTCCATTTTGGGTCACGGGGGTCGCTGGTGCCCATGTCCAGCAATCACTGTGCGAGGGGCGGGGGACACCCTGGATGGGTCGCAAGTCCATCACAGGGACACATAGAGACAAACAACCATTCACTCTCTCACTCATACCTAGGGACAATTTAGAGTTACCAATCAGTCTAACATGCATGTTTTTGTTCTGTGGGAGGAAACCGGAGCACCCGGAGAAAACCCACGCATGCACGGAGAGAACATGCAAACTCCACCCAGAAGGCCCCTGGACCGGGGTTTGAACCAAGGACCTGCTCACTGAGAGGCAGCAGCTCTACCAGTTGCGCCACCGTGCTGCTGGAACAGTCCCTTGATCTTTAATTTAACTGCTGTAATCTTTAAGGGGCTGTGGTAGTTCAATGGTCAGTGCCGTGGTCTTGTAGTCCTGAAGCTGCAGCAGTGTTGCGAGATACACAGTGTAACTTTTAGACTCCATACATTATACGATCAATAGTTTTCAGAAAGTCCAAATAATAATAATAACATAAAAAATTACATTCTCCAACAATTTTAGATTTCAGTGTACTAAGACATTTATGTCAAGGCATCAACCTGTGAAGGGTGCCGTTTCTTTCTGCCTTTCCTTGATTTTTGCAGGTGGCTTGAACCTGAAAGCCACCGGATCAAGGATCAAAGAGACTCTTTTTTATTATTTTGGCTGCTAACCCCTTGACAGAAGGCACAGTAGCCCAGCAGTCAAATGGGCAAAGCTCTCATCTATTTGCAACTCTTCTGCAGCAGGACTACAGCACACATTTAGGTCTAAATGTTCAGGGGGGTATAGATGTTTTTGTTCCTTCTGAAGTCCACAATCATCTCCTTTGTCATCAATGTGAAGAAGACAAAGGAGATGATTGTGGACTTCAGAAGGAACAAAAACATCTACACCCCCCTGAACATAAGATGATCTGCGGTGGAAGTGGTCTCCAGCTACAAGTACTTGGGTGTACACATGAATGACAACCTCAGCTGGAGCAACAACACCACCAGCCTGATCAAGAAAGCTCATCAGACTCTACTTCCTCAGACGGCTGAGGCGAGCTGGTCTGGGAAGCTCAGTCCTCACCTCCTTCTACAGGTGTGCAGTGGAGAGCATCCTGTGCTCGAGCATCAATGTGTGGCATGGAGGCTGCACAGCTGCAGAAAGAAAAGCTTTGCAGAGAGTGGTGAAGGCTGCACAGAAATCTGTTGGAATCAGCCTCCCCACCATCACAGACTACACCTCCAGATGCAGGAAGAGGGCCACCTGCATCATGAAGGACCCCACTCACCCAGCACACACACTTTTTGCCCCACTCCCCTCAGGAAGGAGGTTAAGGAGCATTAAGTGTAGAACCACTAGACTGAGGAACAGCTTCTACCCTGAGGCTGTTAGACTCATGAATCTCTAACTAGAATAATCACTGTGAAAAACCATATCATGTTGCTGCTGATCTGTTTCATGTTGCTGCTGATCTGTTTCAATGTTGATGTGTTCATGCGTGCACATCTGCTCACAGACTCATGTTCATGTTTGTGCTGATGTTCAATGTTTTATGTTATGAGTGCTTAATGTATATTTAGTTGATGTTTTTCTTAGTTCATATCTTAGATGTTATTACTGTTTTTCTTATACATTTTATTGATGGATGTAACTGGGACCTTGTGTACATAATTTTGCTCCACCACATGTACCACATGAGGTGCGAATGACAATAAAGAAACTCTGACTCTGACTAAATGCTGCCACAAAAATGCAGATAGCAGTAGAAGGAATGCAAACAATTTTAATTAGATCAAAATAGTTTTTCTGTTATGTCTCATGGAGCATTATTTTTACTTTTATTTGCTTGAACAAGCCAAACAAGGACATATGTCATTAAATGCACTTAAAAAAACAATTACAAAAGCTCAATCTTTGAAGGATCTTTACAGGTTTGAAAGTCCATCTATTTGTAAAATATTTAAAAGTTATTTTAAAAAGTGAGACTTTTTTTTCTTCCATTTAACACTTTCATAACAGTGACGTACAAACACATTTTCACAGCTTTCTGGATGAATAAATTAATAGCACCTCTTGCAATATCTCTGATCACATTTGCTTTGTATTCTCTTATAACTATATATTTAAAATAAATATTTACACCGTGTTTTGGATGCTCCATAGAACTGCCTAACACTTTTGAGGATGGTCTGTTTACATGGAGAAGAAGCTGACTGAGCTTTCTAAACTCCAGCTAATGCATCCCAAAAATGTAGCGCTGAAGCAAAACACAGGGCAAGAAGAGGAGGTTCAAACGCAAAATCAAAAGTGTTTTGAAGCTAACATAAATTGAAAAGTCATAAATGTTGCTTAACTCAAGTCTAACAACAACATTTAAATTAAAAATAAAAGATTAAAAAATGACTGTGGTCTTTTTTGGCATTATCAAAAACAAAGAAATAAATAAAAAATGTATGGATAGCATGCAGGTCAAGTAGTTCAGTGTGTTTTAATTGTGAAAACCAACCCAGAACTACAACAGGCGTTTCATTTTTCACCTTCCTGAACGACAACGACCAAATTCTACATTTGAATGATGAGACTCTAAGGAAAGTCACACAGATTGTCGCACCATTAAACATTTACAACTCGATCAGTGGGCTCAGCATCACATCTGTATTTATGATCTTCATGATCATCAGAGTCCCATTAGACAAAGAGTCTTTACGTGATTTGTGAGTTCAGCTATCGGTTCAGGTTCTTACTGAAATGTTTGAACATCCATTAGACCCACAACGTGTTCTGACATTTTTTTATATTCTACAATGTCTTCTGCTTCCACTTTCACTGATAATCCATGTAACATCACTTTTTGTCCAGTAGCATTTATTTCTCAAACTTTATTTATACCAAAGGATACAAACACAAACAAAACAATGTTAGTCAGGTGTCCTCCAGAATTTGGGTAGCTTGCAGTGGCACGGGTGATGTCACCAGCCAAAGACAAAAGACAAAAACAAAAGAGTATCGCCAGCATTGTAATGCTCTGACACTATACTGAGCAGCACAGGGGCTCCTCAGTCCTCTCACGGTTTCTGTTCACCCTCTACATCTCGGACTTCAGGTACAACTCACAATCCTGCATCTGCAGAAGTTCTCGGATGACTCTGCCATTGTGGGCTGCATCACTGGTGACCAGGAAGCTGAATACAGAGGTGTGGTGAACAGAACGACCTGCAACTCAATGTTGGAAAAACTAAAGAGCTGCAGGTGGACTACAGGAAGAAGATCAGCCCCCCCAATCCTATCAACATCAAGGGTACTAAGGTGGACACTGTGGACTGCTACAAGTACCTTGGGGTCCACCTAGACAATAAACTGGACTGGACAGTTAACACCAACGCCCTCTACAGGAAAGGGCAGAGTCGCCTTTTCCTTCTGAGGAGACTCAGGTCCTTTAACGCCTGCAGGACCATGCTGCAGATGTTTTACCACTCGGTGGTCTCGACCATCATCTTCTATGCTGTGGTGTGCTGGGGCAGCAGGGTGAAGAAAGCTGATGATAAACAGACCCGATAAACTCATCAAGAGAGCTGGTTCAGTTCTGGGAGTGGACCTACAGTCTCTGACAGAGGTGTCTGAGCAGAGGATGCTGCGGGAACTGCTCCAGATCCTGAACAACACGTCACACCCCCTGCATGACACAATGCACTCTTACAGCAGCACCTTCAGTCGTAGACTGAGACCACCGAGGTGCTCCACATCACAGGAAGTCCTTCCTCCCTGTGGCTATCAAACTTTTCAACTCCTCCCCCTTTCTACACACAGGACAATAAAAATAATCCTGCACTACAATAAACACTTTAATGTTTCTGTCTGCACCTGACATGCTTTTGACCTTAATTGTTGGTATTTTTATTTAATTTTTTTTACATCTTGTGTTATTCCTTGTGCATGTTTCTTTATATTGAAACTCTGGCATAACAATTTCCTGCAGGATCAATAAAGTTCTATCTTATCTTATCTCATCTCATCTCATCTCATCTCATCTCATCTCATCTCATCTCATCTTCATTACATTACACTGAGGATTGCTTATTTAGACACTTAAGTTGTCCTCAGTCTGAAGTTGGTCTTGTGTCTGTTTGTATGCTGACTGACTCCCACTGATTCTCATTAAAACTAATGTGCCCTGATTCACCAACGTTTTTCAGTTTTTGAACAGAACAATTTTTTCAGCAAACTAGATTGTGCTTGTAATTTTTTTTTAAATCTCCACAAAGGGAGACGTGCTCATCAAACAGTGCTGTCAACTAAACAGCATCTATCTGTGCTTGTGCACCATGGCTATATTTAAAACAAGTATTGTGGATGCATTTAGAGGAAAAACTGGATATTTATAGAAAATGTTTCCAGGATTAAAAACATTGATTCTCAAAGATGAGTGTGGTTTGTAACACAAAGCTTTATTCACAATATCCTGATAGCAGGAGATATTTGTATTTCAGAAGATAAAACAGAGGAAGTGGAACAATTTACTGCCATGCTGCCTTTACAAAAAGAAAGTAGGCACAAAATAAGTCACAGAAGGCAATTCACTGACACCTTCCATAACAAGTATCAAATATTGTTGTATTTAGGAATAAGCTGTCATAAAAGGGTATTGTAGTTTATAATAAAAATGTACAATTTTCTGGTAATGGAACATTTTAACAGACAGTACTTCACATAGAGAGGTAAACAACTATAATTCACAAGACTTGGCTACATAAATAAAATCTAATGGGGTAAATGGGCCATGCTGGCCTTACATTACAAAAAAATGTTAATACCTGCTGAGCTTGTGGGTTTGCATCAGTTCTATTTGTTTTTTGAATTTGATGTTGATGCAGAAAATCTAGAACAAAAATTAGGTTCTGAACATTTCAAGTAATTTAAGCTCTAAGTTTGTTTAATTTTCCATCATTCGACTATTCAACTCAAATTTAACAGAGCTAACCATTCTAGCAGTACCAATCATTAAACCATTCTTAGTCAAAGTGACTCAGCTTTCTATGGTATGTTTACCTTGGATGGTTGGCAGATGGCTGAACACCTCCATAAACCCTTAATTACAGTTGTTGCTCAGAAACTGCAAAGTTGGCTTCTTATCTTTGCTATCTCTCTGACATTTTCCATCCTGTTGTACAATTCCTGTAAAATCAGTGCCTTCATCACCACTTACACGGCATTTAGGTTTAAAATCAGGACAAAATAGAAGGGATTTCTACTTCACTGATCTGTTACTTTTTTTTTTTTTTGCGTTATTACTACCCATAATGAAATCATAAGTAAATTACAATAATGAACTATTTGAACTACTAATGTACTTCTTTGACTCATAATAATGAGTCAAATGAATTTTTTTTCCAGCAATACAAATAAATAGCTATTCTCTTTACTTATTTTTACTAAATATTTTAGTTTAAGAAACCAAGACTAAGAATCTATTAACACATACATTAAAGATGATGGTGACTCGAAGAACTAGAATGGTGTAAGAACAGTTTAGTCAGATATATTGAGCTGAATGCAGTATTGGCCAAAATAAAGGCTGAAGCATTGACAGACATTGATTTATCAATGATTCTGAGTTTTCATTTTGTGTCAGTTTAAGTATAATATTTTGGATTTTATGCTGGTAAACTTCACTGAATCTTATAAAGATCTGTTGGAGGGTTTTAGTTTGTTTAACTTAGATAGTTAACTGAAATTTAGTGCAGAATTAAAGTGTTGCATTTAAGTAGTACCCTGTGATGGACCTGTGACATGTCCAGGTTGTTCCCCACCTCTCACACAGTGACTGCTGGATATGGGCACCAGTGACCCCCATGACTCAAAAAGGAAGAAGGTGGATGGATGGATTTAAGTGCAAGTGTTTAAATTTGCACATTTTATATATCAAAATTTATATGGAGCATAAACTGTAAACGCCAATGCTTAGATTAAAAAAGCAACAACTTAACTTTCTCTGTACACGCATATCAGAGAATATCTTTGATGTCACAAGAACCAAACAGTGAGACAATTTTTACTGTGTTTTCTTTGGAGTATGAACATGATGCATTTTACTGAGACAGATGTAGGAAAACAGTTCACTGCTTGACAGTTAGACATGTTTACAACAAACTGGTAGAGAAGTGGGAAGAGAGAGCAAAAAGATTTGGATAAAAAGCAGCAGACAGGTCAGAGACGTGTGAGATCAGCAGAACGAGTGATAAAAAGAGGAAAGGATGTCTCAGAAAATGTTCAGGTGAAAGAGAGATAGAGGAATTGAATAATGCAACATAGTTATAATGATTCAATTTAGGCTTTTCACTGTTCCCTGTCTCACTTGTTTGGTTTTCTGCATTGAAGAATTCACATAATCTTAAAATGGGAAATGACATTTGAAAAATTCAAATCTTCATCAATGACCCAGTAGATCTCTCTGAGCTCTGTCAAAAAGAAAAAAGCAAGGTGAATGGGTTCATTGAGTTGTCACCTAAATGCATGTTGTGTACTGCCTTTTGAATGTTGTTTCACAATAAATTATATGTGCACACACAAATGATTATGTCTTTGGTTGCTAAGCAACACTACTGTCACATTATGAAAATATTTGTGCTGAAAAAGTAGTTTTGTTTTTTTAACTTTAGAAGACAAACTCTATTGAAGAAACATATAAATGTAGGATTTTTTCAGGTTTAACCACTTTCCCCACAGCTGATTGCCATTCAGTCATCCACTTCTCCACACCTGTAGCTAATTCTGACAACTTCTCTGCTGGTTACTTAAACCCCTGACAATCTTTCATTCAACCTTTATTTATACAGGTTAATCTCATTGAGACTCGGGGACTCATTTACATGAGAGACCTGAGTTTTAACAAAGAATGATGACAACAGTGGACAACAACAACAACAACAACAACAACAATAGACAATCATAAAGGATGTGCACAAACTTTTTATTTTATTTAGTTTTTAACAAGTGAAAATAAAATGCTAATTAAAAAGAAAAGTAGCAAAAAAACAGCTAGATTGTAAAGCGATGTAGAAAACTAAAAACAGGAACAAGTCTGCATTGGTTTTTGCCAGGAACTTAGCAGATGTTTGAAGCCCCTTAGAGAGGACAAGGTCCAGAGATTCAATCTTTTTGCAAGATATCCCAGGAAACAGGAGCGGAGTAGGAGAAGACCCTTTTGCCTATTTCAGTTCTCACTGAGGGAACACTGCAGGTAATAATGTCCTGAGAGCGCACGCTGTAGCTGCACTCATGCAGTGACATGTAGGAGGAGATGTATGAAGGCAGCAGACCAAGAAGTGATTTAAAGATGAAAATATACAAGTGAGAGAAACTACTTGAAGTTATTGATGACCAGTTAACCAGTGAATACAGGGTGCAATGGTGGGTAGGTAGTTACAGCCAGTTATGAATCTTAGCGCACCATGAGCAGCATCCAACATCTGCAGGGTGCTTGTAGGGGTGTTCATGTAAATAATGTCACCGTAATCAATGGAGGGAAGGAAAGTCACTGTTACATGGCGTGTCCTAGCATTCAGAGTTAGACAAGATCTTTTTCTGAAAAAGTAACCCAGTTTAACTTTCAGCTAAATTCATCCGACGCTGTAACATTATGATACCTTTGCTAACTTGACAGCTGAAAAACATTTTCTTGTGATTTTTGTACTAATGTCTGAATTATCTTGTGACTTCTAAGTCCTGCTCCTGAATCCTCCTCACTCCTTGTGACCTCGCCATGTTATCATCCAGTTCCTGAAAACGTCAACTATCAGCATGGACCAAACACCGAGCACCTCCAACCTGTCACTCTCTCCAACATTTCTCACCATTCTGGATCATATCTTTATATTCCTATGGAATCTTAGGGCCCTGTTTCTCCCCCATCTTTAACGCTACCTGCAAACAAACACAAGTAAGACAATAAACAACAATTTCTTACCATCAACAATATTCCAGTGTTGTGGAAAACCTCCTGCCTTGTTCCTTTACCAAAGAAAACTCACCTCAACAATTTCCTCAGACATTTATCCTTTTATTTGGGATACTCCATACTTATACTCCATACTTATACTCCATACTTATACTCCATACTTATACTCCATACTTGTACTGCGTCCTTTGGCAGTCAGTGAACTTGGCCAAATCTATACAACTGTAAGTAACTATTTAGCTTAACCGCAATCTTCTTCTTCTTTTGGCTTTTTCCTCTTCAGGGGTCGCCACAACGAGACATCCTCCTCCATCTCACTCTGTCCTCTGCATCATCTGTCCTCACTCCAGCTACCGCCATGTCCTTTCTAACTGCATCCATATATCTCCTTTTTGGCCCTCCACTTTGTCTTTTAGCATAACTACAATCAATGGTTGCAAATAGATCAAATACTAAAAAGCTGTACATGTTGACTAAAAGATCTCAACCCCCTTGCATCACCCAAACATATCGGCCATTGCGTCTTTGCTTAAAAGGTGAAATGGTTTGTTAACATGTACAAACACCAACACTGATTGGTTGAAAATGAGCTTCAGCTGAGAGGAACTTGACAGCAAATAATTTTGTCATAATGAACACAGTGTGTGAATAAAAACAGAAAAGAACTTGCATGACACAATCCCAACACAACCAAGAAGGCCATATCATTTTTTTATTGTTTTTGCCACTCAGGCACCAATGCAGAGCATAAAACTACAATTACAAAAGCCAGCCCCTCTGCCTTATCTCCACATACATGATTTGTTTGTGCTCAGTTCATGAGTCAAACTTTAAATGGAATTAATATGCAAATAAAGGTTCGAGAGAAGGGTCATACCTCAAACACATTTCTTATCACCTGACAAACCTTATAACTGGAGGGATCTTATAGATTAAAGGTGGTAATAATCCAAGTTAATAATTAAAATCTGACACTGAATCAGGACTCACAAGTCAGAGATCTCAGTTAAACTGGATCCTACATGTCCTCTTGCAGAATGTCGTCTGTGAGCTAATGTACATGACAGATAAATGGCAGAATCCGTTTCTTGAGTTGCAGAAACGTGGAATGGAAGTGCAGAGTGACTGACTCGAAAGGCTCAAGTGACCTGGATCACTTTAATGAATGATTCAGATTAACTTGAACCAAATACCTCTATGATAGATCTCTTCAGCTTCAAGTCCCTCTCTTACTCTAGACACACCTCAACTTTTACCCTCTTTATCAGCAAAGGTACTGCTGGGCTGCATAGATTCAAGTCATGTTTGAAGTGTTCCAAAAACCTTTTATGGAGATCAAAAGTGCAAAATTGATCAACAAAGTCCACAACCTGAAAAGTAAACTACTGAAGTGAAACATTCATATCCAGATACAGGAACAGAATTGATTCAATGTGAACTACATCTGAATCTTTGTTGTTGTTTTTTTTGTTCATCCATCCATTATCTTTTACCCACCTTCTTCCATTTTGGGTCATGGGGGGTCACCAGTGCCCACGTCCAGCAATCACTGTGCGAGGGGCGGGGTACACCCTGGACAAGTCACAAGTCCATCACAGGGACACTTTAGACAAACGAGATAAACAACCATTCACTCTCTCACTCACATCTAGAGACAATTTAGAGTTACCAATCAGCCTAACATGCATGTTTTTGGTCTGTGGGAGGAAACCGGAGTGCCTGGAGAAAATGCATGCAAGCACGAGAAGAACATGCAAACTCCACCCAGAAAGACCCCCTGGTCCAACTGGGGATTGATTTCAGGACCTTCTTGCTGTGAGGCAACATTGCTCTGAGCTCTCTTTGAGTCGTAGTGCTGCCACAAAATGAAGGAGTACCGTAATTGGACTTTATTAGAAATGTTAAAGGAGCTCTACAGGTAATTTAAAATGTGCTTATAAATTGATATTGATTTTTTTTAGGTGCATTTATTGAGCTATTCTGTCACTTTAGCTGAAATATACAAATTTCTAGTGAAAGAAAAAAATGGATTGTTTACATTTGATAAAAAAAAGTTTATTAGTGAATTAACATCTTTAAAATGTTCATGTGATCTTAAACATATTTAATATTTGCTTCAATTTTTAACAAGCGCTGTTTAATTTTATGCTCACAATAGGTTTCCAGAACTTGGGGTTTAATGTAGGAAAGTAAAACTTTTTTTTGAATGGATGAAATTTTCATTGTTTCACTCATTTTACTAGCTTTCAACTTCTTTCAAAGAAGATATCTGAAAAAAGGCAGCAAGTGTGACATTTATTTTTGTGAAACAAACAAACAAACAAATAAAACAAAACACTTTGCATTGATCAGTATAACCTAATGCAACATGATTTCCAAGCATCCTGTTGACTAAATGCAGCTTAAAAGTATTCACTTAAATTTATTGATCTGTTTGACTTTCTTTCGAAAATACTTTGCAAAAGATTTTAAACCTCAACTAATTTAAGACAACTTTTACATTGTAAAATAATTCCTGAAGTAATGGATGGACATGCAGGATGTTTGAATAATTTGCAAAGATTCACTGTTTTTTCTACTGTAAAGTAACTAAAACTTCAAAACCTTCATGTAATTTTAGAATGGGCTTCATGGCCAGTATGTAGATTATTCTAGAGCTGGGTTTCACTGCTCACGGTGAGTGGAAAGCTGCTGACATGCTGACGTTGAGCCCGTTTTGTTGACTATGAAAGAAGCTTTGTGGCTGTGCAGTGCTGTGCCAGATGACAATAAATGTGCCCTAACCATCACATTTTACTGCTCTGATATCTGAAAGGTTTTCACACTTGAATTCACTTTTCCAATATTAATGTTGCAGCGTCTAATATTGTGCTTTTTCAATAAATTCTGAGGGTCTTTATATCCAAGTTAATTAATATTGCAGATTGGTTTACGAAACATTTGGTGTTTTTTATGTTGAGCAGTGATTATTCACACAAGAGTAACTGCACTTCCAAGCAGTGTTGCCTTGCTTGTCTATTAATATATTGCACACACACAAAATTTTGATATACATTGTCTGGTAATCCCATTAACTTTGCATTTTTACTCAAGTACTGTCAAAAACTGCCACATGTAAAATTCCTGATAAAACTGTATTTGCCTTAATTTCATATTTAGAAAAAGTAAACACACCTTTATTATAATTACAGCAATAATGCAGACATTAAAAGTCAGAGGAGTTAAAAATGGAGAGTGGTGGCACAGAGATTGGAGAAAGTGAGCTTATGATCAGTAAATTGCTGGTTAGAATCCCTTGACTGTTAAAACAGAATTTGGGTGGGTGGGAAAGGTGAAGCACCATGTCTCATTTGCCCCACTGTGGGACCTTGAGCAAGGAACTTAACTCCCGCAGGTGACCTAGATGGCAGTCCTCTGCTCCACACACACATTATTAATAATAACAATAATAATAATAATAATAATAAATTATCCATCTATTTTCTTCTGCTTATCCGGGGTTGGGTCGCGGGGGTAGCAGCTTAAGTAGGGAAGCCCAGACTTCCCTCTCCCCAGCCACTTGGGCCAGCTCCTCCGGGGGAATCCCGAGGCGTTCCCAGGCCAGCTGAGAAACATAGTCCCTCCAGCATGTCCTGGGTCTTCCTCCAGGTCTCCTCCCTGTGGGACGTGTCCGGAACACCTCACCAGGGAGGTGTCCAGGAGGCATCCTAACCAGATGCCCGAGCCGCCTCAACTGGCTCCTCTCGACGTGGAGAAGCAGCAGCTCTACTCTGAGTCCCTCCCGGATGATCGAGCTTCTCATCCTATCTCTAAGGGAGTGCCCAGACACCCTCCGGAGAAAACTCATTTCGGCCGCTTTTATCCGATATCTCGTTCTTTCGGTCACAACCCAAAGCTCATGACCATAGATGAGGATAGGAACGTAGATCGATTGGTAAATTGAGAGCTTCGCCTTTTGACTCAGCTCTCTCTTCACCACGACAGACCTGTACAGCGTCCGCTTCACTGCAGACGCTGCACCTATCCACCTATCAATCTCACGCTCCATTTTTCCCTCATTCGTGAACAAGACTTCAAGATACTTGAACTCCTCCACTTGGGGCAGGATCTCCTCCCTGACCCGGAGAGGACACTCTACCCTTTTCCGGCTCAAGACCATGGCCTCGGATTTTGGAGGAACTGATCTTCATCCTGGCCGTGTCGCACTCGGCTGTGAACCGCTCCAGCGAAAGCTGTAGATCACAATCTGATGAAGCCAATAGGACCACATCATCTGCAAAAAGCAGAGATGCAATCCTAAGGCCACCAAAACATTTCCCCTCAACACCTTGGTTGCGCCAAGAAATTCTGTCCATAAAAGTTATGAACAGAATCGGTGACAAAGGGCAACCTTGGCGGAGTCCAACTCTCACCGGGAACAAGCCCAACTTACTGCCGGCAATGCAGACCAAGCTCTGACACGGGTCATACAGGGACCTAACAGCCCGTATCAAAGGGCCCGGTACCCCATACTCCCAGAGTACCCCCCACAGGGTTCCCCGAGGGACACGGTTGAACGCCTTCTCCAAGCCCACAAAGCACATGTAAACCAGTTGGGCAAACTCCCACGCACCCTCCAGGACCCTGATGAGAGTGTAGAGCTGGTCCAGAGTTCCACGACCAGGACGAAAACCGCACTGCTCCTCCTGAAACCGAGGTTCGACTATCCAATGGATGTTCCTCTCCAGAACCCCCGGATAGACCTTACCAGGGAGGCTTAAGAGCGTGATTCCCCTGTAGTTGGAACGCACTCTCACCTCGATCCGCCAATCCAGGGGAACTTCCCCCGATGTCCACGCAATATTGCAGAGTCGTGTAAGCCAACACAACTCTACAACATCCAGAGCCTTAAGGAACTCCGGGCGAATCTCATCCACCCATGGGGCCCTGCCACCGAGGAGCTTTTTAAACACCTCGGTGACCTCAGCACCAGAGATTGGAGGGCCCGACCCAGAGTCCCCAAGCTCCGCTTCCTCAGTGGAAGACATGCCGGTGGGATTGAGGAGGTCTTCAAAGTATTCTGCCCACCGACCCATGACATCCCGAGTTGAGGTCAGCAGCACACCACCCCTATAATAAATTATTATTATTATTCCAAAAAAGTTAAATCTGGTCCTCTGGACATTCGAAAAAACAAAAAACAAAACAAAGCAAAAAAATGTAGAAAAGTTTCGTCTCTCATCCGAGAGACTTCCTCAGTCTGAGGTGCTGTATTCAGCTCAGTCTCTTAAATAGCACCTTCTCAGAGTGGATCAACCAGTTTGCTGCTGACAACCAAAACCAGCTGCTCACAAGGTCAAGAAGGACCATCAGCCTAACAATGGCTCATTAGCACACTGATGGCTGTTTACTATTCATAGGGGGTTGAGTGATACTAGCAATAACAGCATTGTAAGAGAGACAGTTGAACCCGTAGGCCTCCACCCCTGTTTAATGATGGATGATTTATTTTCACAAAGATGGCCTCCTTTACTCCTCTCTCAAACCATCATTCCTCTCTATCCAGGATGTGAACATCTTCATCCCTGAAAGAGTGACCGCTGGCCTGGAGATGAGTGTAGACCGCAGAATCCTGGCCTGATGATGTTGATCTTCTGTGCTGGGCCATCCTTTTGGCCAGTGGCTGTTTAGTTTCCCCGATGCAAGACTGATCACAGCCCTCCTGACACTGAACAGCATGCACAATATTACTCTGTTTGTGCTTGGGGACTGGATCTTTGGGATGAATCAGTCTTTGCCGTAATGTATTTTGGGGTTTAAAAGCCACTGGCCTACGTGTTCAATTGTCCCCCTCTTACAATGCTGTGATTGCTAGTATCACTCAGCCCTCTGTGAATAGTAAACAGCCATCAGTGTGCTAATGATCCATTGTTAGGCTGATGGTCCTTCTTGAGCATGTGATCAGCTGGTTTTGGTTGTCAGCAGCAAACTGGTTGATCCACTCTGAGAAGGTGCTATTTAAGAGACTGAGCTGAATACAGCACCTCAGACTGAGGAAGTCTCTTGGATGAGAGA
>NC_056500.1:29246690-29248453 GCF_014905685.2 Nematolebias whitei
TTATTATTATTATTATTATTATTATTATTATTATTATTATAAATGATAATATTATGAATATTAATATTATACATTTCTTATCAATCAAACGAAGGCCCAGCAGAAAAAGTTTGGGAACCACTGCTTTAAAGTATAACCTGGCATAAAACGGAGATCAGGAATAAAGGAGAACTTAATGACCCAAATGATGACCAATCAAAATCGAATCTCGATCAACACTGTGAGCATCATTAACATGGAGCTTCCCAAATCTACCAACCTCTAAAATAGTCATCGCTGTGTAACAATTTACATTTTGTAGGTGACATATTTAGCCGTGGTCTGCTTTCATCATGGAGGCACTATCACATAAGAAACTTTTCAGTAAATTTCCATTTCTCCGAGATATTTACTCCAGTTGTGATTATTACACTCAGCCATTTTAACTTCCTCATTTGAAAGAATGAAATTTGCATTTCCCATTTTGAGATTTTTGATTGACTATTTACTATCAATAAAGTTTGTTGAAAGCTCATTCAATCAAAAATAAATTGATAAAAAAAACCCAGAATGAATCTTGTGATTGGAAAATCAAATATGCGAAATGAAGGGGCTCCTGGATGAGGGGCACAAACTCTGAAGGAAAGAGAAGTAGATCCCACAAACACTTTTGCAAAACAATAACCAAAGTTATTTATTAAAATGACTGTTGTTAAAGAAAAAAATATATATAATTTTCCACTATCAATAGTGAAGCATTTGTGAAACCCTACACTTAGCTTACCTTTATTATTTTATTTACAAAAAAAAAAAAAAAATTCAAAATTTTATTTTATAAAAACCATAATGTGCCAAACATGGTTAAGCATTTTCTTTACTAGTAGGAAAACATGAGGAAACAACATATTAAATGACATGCTACGTCAATATAAAAACAGTTTTGTAAGAAATGCAAGTCTCAGAGAAAAGAAAATATCTTTATTGCTTTTTTAATTACCTCATTAACATAAAACAGCTTATGTTCTTTACTAGCTGACATATTTTCTCAGATCCTAGTTGATTGTCTTGACATGCTTTATTCAAAACACCACAGAGACACAAACACACAACAGCTTCATTACCACCCATAAATTTGCACCTGTATTTGATGTAGCACTTTCCTTTCTTCTGCAGGGTATGGATCTTTTGACATTGTTACTTCTCCAAAACTCAAGTATGTTCTTACTGTACTGTACTGTACTGATGCAGTACTTTGTGTGAGAGCTTAAATCACAGAGTGAACCAAACTCAGACAAGCACTCAATGAACAGAACAAAACAACTTGAATTAATGGTTTATTCTCAAATACCAAAATGTTCGCATCTTCTATCTGCCTAGTTTAAGCTGGTCATTGTCACTGTTTAAGTGTAATCTCACTACAGCTGTTGTTTTGAGGTCACACAGCAGAAAGCACTAATCTGCTACTACTTTGATCAAATACATTTGATCCATAAACCGGAAGTTGTTCAAATTTTGTGGGTAGTGTTTTTGTTTTGTTTTTTTAAATTAAGAAAAGTTTTAATTTTTCCCTAATGTCACAGAAGAATAAAGAAACATAATTTGTCTGTTCATAAAGTGTAAAACTATAAAGTACAACATCAGCTTTTCTCTTTTGTGAGCGCACTGCTATATTGCAAATGAGAGTATGCAGGTATTGTCAAAATTCAAAGGTACCATACCATACCATGCCATACCATGCCATACCATACCATACCATACCATACCATACCATACCATACCATACC
>NC_056500.1:29248463-29280255 GCF_014905685.2 Nematolebias whitei
TACCATACCATACCATACCATACCATACCATACCATACCATACCATATCATACCATACCATATCATACCATACCATACCACTTTATTTATAAAGAACTTGAAACAGATACAAGGCCAATCAATGTCCTGTACAGCAGAAACAAACAAGTAAAGCACACAGCAAAAAAATAAAAATGAAAATACATAGATCAGAATGGAAGAAGATGATAACTAAATGGCTAACATTGTAGAATACAGACAGGTTAAGAACAACTCACACTGTGTCAAAAGTCAGGGAATAAAAGTAGCTTTTTAAATGAGACTTTAAAACAGGAAGTGAGGGAGCCTGTCTGACATGCAGTGGTGAGTCATTCCACAGTCTTGGACCTGCAACAGAGAAAGCCCTGTCACATCTGAGCTTAAGATGAGTTCCTGGAACCAATAGAATCATCTGATTCACTGACTTCAGAGAGTGCTGTGGGACATATGGCTGCAGCAGATCAGCGAGATAAGAGGGAGCAGAACTGTTCAGTGATTTTTAAACATACAGAAAGATTTTGAACTGAATTTGAAAGTGAACTGGGAGCCAGTGAAGGGAGGCCAGAACGGGAGTACAGTAGTCCTTGCTATTTTGCAGTTCGAATTTTGTGGACTTGCTCTTTTGTGGTTTTTCAAAACAAAGTTGGACGTGACATGCAATTGGCTGATTGATGGATGCGCCACACGAGCATCATTGTTTATTTAAAATGAATTATTTTAAATGATTTAGCATCTGTGTGTAGCCCACAAGTGCAGGGAGAAGCTCTGTCCGCTCTCTGTCACCTGCAGCTCTCTGCCATGCACACATTTCTCCTCTGTGCTGCATCGGATTTGTGAAGGGTTAACCCTTTGCTGTCCAGCTGCACTAATCGACTTTTGTCTTCCAACTTAAAATTCATAGTACCGGTATGTCACATCGTAAAATCGTCATAATCACAATAACTAAAAAGTTATTTTTAGTTATTTTAGAACTTCTATGTTCAGTTGTTGCAGTGTAATTGATCAAGAAGTACATTTCTGCTCCGTGCTGCAGAGCTGCGTGAAGGGTTAACACTTTGCTGTCCTGCTGCGCTTCTCTTCTCTACAATTTAAATTTAAATATTGTAATATTTTAAATAAGCAATCCATGCATTTATTGCTTATTTAAAATATTACAGTATTTAAATGGTTTATACAGTTTTTCGGGGGGTGGGGGTGGGGCGGGGCTAAACCTCATGATAAATGAGGAACTACTGTAATGTGCTCTCTTTTACCTGTACCAGTTAAAAATCAGGCTGCAGCATTTTAGACCAGTTGCAATCATGCAATGGAGGTCTGACTGATTCCAAAAAGAAGCGCACTGCAGTCATCAAGCCTGGATGTTATGAACGTATGTATTACAGTCTCAAGGTTATTTTTGGACATTATGGGCTTCAGTTTAGACAGTCGCCTCAGCTGAAAAACAACAGGATTTAACAATCGCGTTTACATGACTGTTAAGTTTCATGTAAGGGTCCATTATCACTCCCAGAGTTCAACTATTTTTCCAGTAGTTTTGAAACAAATGGGAGTCTAGAGACAGGCCTAAAGTTGGATACCACTGAGGGCTCAAGGCTAGTTTTGTCAGCAGAGGTTGAACAGCAGGCTGTTTAAAACTTTTTGGCAATTTTGGCAAGCCCTTTTAACATAAAATCGGATTCACCATGCTTACATTCCAGATATCTGAAACTGATTTATGACTAGACATATTAGTTATTTAAGATATCTTTAATTATATTTTGACTAGTCAAAATACTTATTTAAGATATCTCCAATTACATCCTGACTGGTGTAAATGACGTTACCATTGAGTTGTATGGAGGCTTCAATTCAAGATATTTTAAACTGAATTTTGACTAGTCAAAAATACAGTTCTACATATCTCTAAGTTAATTTTGACTAGTCATTATTTGCTTTCAAGTTATCTCGCTTTTAGTTCTGACTAGTCATAATTACAATTAAAGATATCTTAAATTACGTCATTATTCAAGATATCTTAAATGTATTTTTAGATATCATAAATAAAGATTTGTCTAGTGCAAATTAAATTGCAGATATCTTGATAGCAAATAATGACTAGGCAAAACTAACTTAAAGATATCTAGAACTGTACTTATGACTAGTCAAAATTCCTTTTAAGATAACTCAAAATGAATTCAAGATATCTTGAATAATTTTTCATGTAGATGGCTTTTCTATTTAAGATATCTTGAATTGTTATTCTGTCTAGTCAGAATGTAAATACAGATATCTTAAATTAGCATTCTGACTAGTCAAAATGTAATTGTTCCTAGTCAAAATTCAATTTTAGATATCTAGAATGTAGCTACAGATAGTCAGACTACTCGATTTTATGTTTAAAGGTCTTGCCATAGACACCACGCCTGACGACTGCTAATTACAATAGAGAGAATAGATGGTCCCAGAATAGGAAAGACCTCCTTTAGAAGTTGAAGGAAGGACATTGTTGAAGGGGGAACCAGAAAGCTTCATGCTGCACATTAGTTGCTCCAAAAAAGATATCCAATAATTCTCAATTGGGTCATCTGGACAGTTTCTTTTATTTTTTTGTTTTTTTTATCGAGACATTGCACCCTCTGTCCGGAGGGCTTCATCAGTCAGAGGAGTTCCAGTAAACTGTTTCCCCACCAAGCAGTAAACTCCTTAAGTGGACCAACCAGTTTGGTGGAGCTACGATGGTTGCTGGGGGCCATCCTGTCCCTCGTAGACTCCTCCCAGGCAGGCAGCCACACCCAAAGTGGTTCAAGGCAACTGTCCAGATGACCTGACTGAGGATTATTGGATTTGGTACCTGGATGATTGAGAATGAACTTTGTTGTCCAAAAAAGATAGTTTAAAAAGTTTTACTTTAGAGCAAACTGAACATGCTTTGGAATTAAAATTGAGTGTAGATAAAAACCGAATAGTTGGATAGTTCATTTCAAACTGGGCAATGATACACATTTCATCCTGCTGACTCTTAGAGAATGAGAACATTTGAATCTAAGGGCAACATTGAAAAATGTGGTGTGGTTGTTTTTAATAAAGTTTAAGTTAATACATCAGACAGGTGAATATATTCATCTAACATATTATTTTAAAAACACAGATCCCCTCCTAATGAAAGAAAAGGAGCTGGAGTCTTCCCATAACTTAATGCAGATATACTGTAACTTTCCAAATGACTCATTAATTTTCATGCACCCTATTAGGTTTGGATTCTAGATTAGATAAAAAAAAAAACAGCACCTTAATGTGAAAGACATCACTAGGGGCAACATATTTTAGTATAGACATTTCTTCTTTTTTAATTCTGTTTTTGAATTGTAACCTTCATCATGATTCCACATTTATGCAGCCAGCATAACAACGAGACAAGAATGCATATTGTAAATGGTAAATGTGCTTTTTATCATGACAAATCCACATCACAGCCAGATGTTAAATGCAATTGTGTTCTCACTGTTACACAATTACATTATCCTACATTTGCTTTTTGTTAGCCTCATTCTGTATTCCAACTAGATTAAAAAGCTGCTTTTAAGAAAATACCATAAATTCGTTTGTTTATTCAACTGCGCTCTTTCCCTCTATTGCCCTGTTTCCCCCCTGCTAATCACTTCTCCTCTGTATTTCAATTCCCAACTTTTCACTTCTGGTTTTAAACAATCAATTGTTTTTATAGATACAAAACATCAGTCCCATCTTATCTCAAGTACAAGGCTGCTGGGTCCTCACATTTGAACTCTGATTTAAAAAAAGAACAAGTTTGAGGCTAATTTGTTTTTTCCCCTTATCATTTGTATTTGTTTGCTACAGGTTATAATTACACTCTTGACACATTATAGACAAACGTCTAATTCATTTTTGAAGGAGAAAAACATAGATAGAACCAAGTCTCAAAAGTTATCTTATCTAAAAGGTTAAATATTTAACTTGGCCATGCTGACAGCATCAGCGCAAGAACCTCATTACCAGGCACAAAAATGTGATTCCAAAAATGACTTAGCAAGGTTTGAGGATTTCGATGAATTGCAAATGTCATTGAATACATGACTGTGCTTGCACATAAATTCAATTTACTCCTGCCAGGCACTCAAGGAAATGAAATCACTCGACACCGGCTTGACATGATTCCTGCATGCCAGTGTTTCTCTTCAAATAATGGCACATGTTAACACCTGGTTAAGTGAGAGTAATCATAGATTAGAGTAATAGCTCTGTTCCCTCATTTTTGTTTTAATAAAATGAAAAAAATAGTGGATTATTCACAATAACCTTTTTCAGATGAAAGTGGCATATGGTGGGTGAGACAGAGGTGGACTCACTGAAAATGTACATCCATCTAGTTGATAAATGGGAAAGTGTTCCAATCTCTGGACGACAGGGACCATTGATTATGTGTCGTCACTAACAGGATCTTGGGCAAACATGGCAGAAATCTGAAAATGTTAAAGGGGCTAAAATAAACATCTTGCTCAGTGAGTTTTTTTTTTTCTGGGAAGCTATTTCTATAGGGAAAGAAATAGATTATTTTTATGTTTAAATGTATATTTATATACATTGGGGGAGGAGCTCCTTGGTATCCTACTAGTTTATGTACTTATGATAAATTTTGATGTTTTTGCAGGAATGAGACCGTGAGTTTTGATCTCTGGGATCATTAAAAACAAAAATGTTCTGTAACAGATTTTTTTCTTTTTACCCAAGTAAGAGGGTGTCTGAGCACCAAAACAAAATAATTCAAGAGTGGCATTTGCTTTTTATCTTAAAAATTATTAAAATAATTGCAGTCGATGTAGAACATTTACACAGCAATGTCAGATTTAGACTTTTTGTAAAGCTATGCTGGTGTTTTGAGTCGAACCCAACTTGTAGAGAGAATCTGGGAACTCAAATATAAAATAAAGAAAACTATTTATTAAACAAGAAAAATAAAAGGCTGCTGTGGCCTCTGAACTTACATGAAAACATTGAAACATGGAGACATGGAGGAAACAGAACATGAATGGCTAGGAAAAGTGCATTCCACGGACAAAGGAACACAGATACGGTGAATTTATAAGGAGGCTGACAAGACAAAATGACGAACACCTGGGGTGATTAGAATTGAAGACAGGTGAGACAGGAGCTGAAGAAAAATGAAGAAAAACAATGGAGAAGGCAGAACAGATGATACAATAGAACGCAAAGATCTCAAGACAAACATATTTTCACATTTAGTGCTTAAGATACTTTAAAAACAATCCCTTTTTATTTCTTAAAGCTTTTAGAAAGTGGAATAAGTATATATCAAGGTTCATGCTCAATAATCCAGGTTAAAAAAATCCAACAAAGGTATTATATACGTATAGGTATAATAGGTATATATTTTTCCTTTAACAGTCTATGTTGTCTATGTAACAGAAAGAAGAGAGAGAGGAAAAAACCCTGAAACGATGAAACATTTCAACAAAACGAAACCATCCAGAGGACCTGATTTAACTTTATTGGATTTTTCTACCTGGATTCTTAAGAATCAGGATGTTTTGAACTACTTTGGCCATGTCTGACTCAAACGAGTCAGCAGGAGAGAGGACAGACTACAGAAACCATCTGAGCACCATAAAACTGGTTGACCCACTATGAGAATGTACTATTTATAAGACTGAGTTTGCTTTAGTGACTCGGATTGATGAAGTCTTTTGGATAAAAGATTAAATGTTTCAAGAAAAATAAACCATCCAGAGGACCTGACTTAACTTTGTTTATTGAAAGAACAAAAGTTTATCCAATTTAAATTCATACAGGTTACCCGCCTGCTTTCTTGCCAGCATTTTATACTGTTAAATCCTATGCTTCTGGATATTATTAGTAGTGATTTTGAGTTGCATTTTCTAGGCTTATGTGATTATTGTGTCTTATGCACTTGTGTTCACAGTGTTTTGTCAGTTTTCTCCTATGTAGATTTCTGCTCCACCTACACTCACCTATGCCTGGTTGACTCATGATCAATCATCTTCATGCTTATGTTCATTAGGGTTGTCTTTATATTCTTTGTGTTTATGTCTGTTCCTCAGCTCAGCTTTAAGCACTGTTTTGATGCCGTCTCAGACCTCGTTTCCTTGTCTGTTTTCCCTTGTGCTTCCTTGAGACTGGTGTTGGTGTTCAGTTTGCATTCGGGGTCTAAACCTTGTACAAATCATGACATGAGATCATTTAATGTTGAGAAATGAAAGAGCTTTGGTCAAACTTGAAATCGCCACGAGATAACATAATGTCAAGCAAGACCTTTTGAGCTGTACTAGCTTTCAAAGTATGTGTTTAAGATGACTCTCAGCTAATACCACACACATCTTAGCTTAATATCTGTGAAAATTGGCTGAGTTGTAGACAGTGAGTGTTTGCTAAAATCAATTAGCTGTGGTGACCATGTAAAACTGAGATGACTCCATGTGTTGAGCAGTTGTAGTTGTGCATCCAATGATTACTTTCTGAAAATGTCATTAGAATACATCCACTGGATTATGGGATAAATTGCTAACAGGCAGACTTGTACTCCAATTGCCTTGCACAGTCATTAAGCATTAAACTGAAGGCTAACAAAAAGCAAGTGGGATGATTTGTAAATGAAAGGTGTGCAGAGAAAACAGAACTCAACAGAAGAGGAGCTCAGCAAGGTAACAAAACATGGCATGAAGCTAAGTCAAGATAAGGCCAAACCCTTAACTCAAAACCTACAGATCAGCTGAAAAATGCAAAAAGCAGTATGCAAAATTAGTATGATTTCTGTGAAAGGGCATAATTTCCCCTTTTGGACATCAGTCCACATGAAAATCTCTTGCTTCAGCTTTATAAGAGGGAAGCGAGGCATCTCCCCAGTTAACACACAGCAGTGTTTTGCACAGTGCAGCTGGTGGGTTTAGTTTACATCAGTGCCTGAAGATAAAACGGTGAGCTAAAATGTGCACCGCCTCAGCATTCTGTGAAGTCTCTTGTTTGCAAGAAGCACACTCTCAAGGGTAAACAGAGCGGACTTGGTGCACTCTTTTTTTACAACATGTTTTTTTATACGCCTTTTGTCTCTTAAGGTGCTATTTTTTTCATTCTGTTTGAAAAGCTGTGTTGTTCTTCATTAGTGAAAAGACCTGGCTGCAGGTAAAATTCACATTTTATTTAGCTAACAAAAGGTAACTATAATTTAAAAAAATTTGTAGCAGGAGTGAGTGAGGAAAATAAACTTGATGATTTTCTGCTACACTTTTATTATTTGTACTTGTTAAAACTGGGAGCACCAGGTCATGTTACTGACAAATTAACACACTTCATGGATATTCAACCATTAAATTCAACCTTGAATGATCAAACTCACCAGCTGAAGCTGAATTTGTAATCACAGGGAATTCTTATATCAATATTATATGGACTGAGGAAGATTTGCCTTTTAAATTTTATAACAAAATAGTGAATCAAGATAAGAATCAATAACAACAATTAACAAGATTGAACAACACAAATGATAAAGGATAATACATGTAATTAGGAGAATAACTAGTTTGAAAAAGTAGCAAAGTGATTACTTAAACAATAAACAATCAGCAACACGGTGGCTCAGTTGGTAGAACTGCTGCCTCTCAGTGAGAAGTTTGCTGGATCGAATCCCAGGTTGGGGTCCATTCTGGATGGAGTTTCCATGTTCACTCCATGCATATGTGGGTTTTCTCTAAGTACAGTAGTCCCTCGTTTATCTCAGGGGATCCATACCCTGAAGTCCCGCGAAAAGTGAAAAACCGCGAAGTATGACTGGTAGTGTAAGTAGTTGTTTATTTATTTATTCTAAAAAAGTTAAATCTGGTCCTCTGAACCTTCAAAAAAAAAAAAAAAAAATTGTAGAAACTTTTCGTCTTTCATCCGAAAGACTTCCTCAGTCTGAGGTGCTGTATTTAGTTCAGTCTTATAAACAGCACCTTCTCAGAGTTGATCAACCAGTTTGCTGCTGACAGCCAAAACCAGATCCACTGCAGAGCAGAGATCCTGACACACTGCAGGAGGGAACTTTTTCTGTAGCTGTGGGCTGCACAAAGGTGCATCAGGTGCTAAATAATTTAAAATAATTTATTTTAAACAACAATTCCATGCCAGTTGTCCAGCTCATCCATCAATCAGCCAATTGTGTGTCATGTCCACTCTTACTTTGGAAAATCGCGATAGAGCGAGTCTTCGAAAAATGAACCGCGAAGTAGCGAGGGACTACTGTACTCCAATCGCCTCCCACAGACCAAAAACATGCATGTTAAGCTGATTGGTAACTCTAAATTGTCTCTAGGTGTGAGTGAGAGAGTGAATGGTTGTTTGTCTCATTTGTCATGTGTCCCAGTGATGGACTGGAGACCTGTCCAGGGTGACTGCTGGATATGGGCACCAGTGATGCCATGACCTAAAAAGGAAGAAGCGGGTAAAGATAATGGATGGATGGATAGATGGAATAATGAACAATTCATCCATTTTTCCATCATCTTTAGCCTGACTTTGTTCACTGACCTCATCTTGTGTAGGTCAGTGAGGTTCTGTAGGGCTATGCCAGCAGTTTTGCTGCCCATCCTGACAACCCCTGAGAGTTCGTTCCTGTTTTTGCAAGTCAATAATCCAAACCAACAGATGAAAGCAAAAGTTAAAAGAGATTCAATAAAACATGACTAAAACATTCTCAAAAGTATGATCGACACTAAACCCAGAGCTTCCGATAAAATTCTCTTGTGGACTTTCTTACAAAGTGAGTTCACATGTGCATCAAAGGTCAGTTTGTCATCAAGAACAGTTCCCAGATATTTATATTGAGGCTTCACCTCAACAGCTTCACCATTAATGATCCCAGGCACTGCCCAAGGTAGCCGAAAGTCACTGTGACTGCTCAGAGGTCTGTATTTTAGCTGATGCGAAGGTCAGCGGGCAACCTTCAGCTGCCTTAAAGCTGCAGTTGAGCGTCGCAGTGAGAAATGTCACATTTTATCTTCTGTAGTTACTGGAACTCTACTTTGCTTCTAATAAAAGTTGTTACTGAGCAAACTTGTTGTTTTCATTGCTCATGAATAAACAAGACGGATATCACCCAAACACTTTAGGATGGGAGGAAACAGACAAAACTGAAAGTGTCACACATATAAACTTTGTTTGAACTCTCAGCTCTCAGAAGTCTTTTGGGATCTCTCAGATGTTATGACTCCCCTCTGAAGCAAACACATTCCAGCTCAAAAACACTTACACACAGGTGTGTCTCAACAAAAACTTTATTTCTGAAAAACAGAACAGTGAAAGTATGTTAAAATACATGAAACATATTTTGCATGATTTCATTATTATAACTGCAAACAATAATCGACATTATTCATGTTAACATGTGTCATAAGTAAATAAAACAAACTTCATTAATGGATTTTTTTTTTCTTGAAAGCATAAAATTAAAGAGTAAATATTAGTCAGGTTGAAGATGACTCTGAGTTTAAGGAGAGTCAATGTGGGAAAAAGTCAGACATTATTCAAGTCAAAAGTAACTTTAAAGAAAACGGTTGAGGGTGAGTCTGTTACACAACCCAAGGGTCAGAGGTCAAAGTCAGGGGAACGCACTTTCATGCTACAATTCCCTTTTAGCTCTATTTTTGTGTGCTTAAAGATAATGACAGATGATGTTCCTGATTTTGTACACATCATACACCACTGTATTTTTTTTGGAATCGAACCTCTGACAGACAGAGACAATCTGCCCTACATTGCAGGGCTTACAGTTCCCTGAACCACCTGACCTGCAGCCTGTGAATCATCTCAGCACCTTTTCGCAATAAAAACGAGAGAAGGAAAACAGTGTTGGTAGATGAAACGCAAAATTAAATGTGTCAGTAAAAAACTGTACCGCAGGATCCAGACAGAATCAGAGGTACTTGATTGTGTCTAACTCGGGTAAGTAAAAAGGCTCGCAAGCAAATGAGCATATTGTCTTTGATGCAAACATGCTGCAGACTACAGGAATCTGACAGTGCCAGTCTGTTTCTGAGCGTTTCTCATTTTTGGAACATCTGAATGCACACAGAGCTGGTAAATAGGCCAACATGGAAGAATATTCTGGAGACGGATAAAAAGAACTGAAAATAACCTACAAGTGTTCACTGCTTTTGCTTCGACTAAACATATACAAGAGAGCTCCCCAGCAGCACAGACTGGAACATCTCTGTGTGTGTGTGTATGTGTGTGTGTGTGTGTGTGTGTGTGTGTGTGTGTGGTGGGTCTAGTATTTCAAAACTCATATCTTATAATGTCATAATTTATAAAGCAGCACACATTCTATATATGATTGACACAAACTGTTTTTACTAATAGCAGAGACACACTCACAGAAAATGTTTATTTTCTTTATAAGCCAACAATTCTTTCTACTTAAAAGACTCAACAACATTTTACATTTTCAACTTGAGAAATAAAATTTAACATCTACTTGGGTCTTTTACTGTTTTAAATATGCTTTTATTGTCTGGATCTGCCAAAAATCATTTGAAAAAACTTGCGTTGTAAGAAGTTTCAGTTGTTCGTTTATCACATGTTTAGAAAAAAAAAAAAAATCACAAAACTGTTTCTATGATTCCTCAGCCATGACAATAATCTGTTCCAGTCATCACCTGCCTAATGTTTGACGACAAATGAGCGGCTGCTGTAGAACGTTAGAGGCTGGGAATGGTCTGAAGACTCAGTGTACACCAAACACTCTTAATTCTTCTGGACTTTATGATACTACTTCACAGTCAGTGCCCTTTATTAAGGATTTATTATCCATCCATCCATCCATCCATCCATCCATCCATCCATCCATCCATCCATCCATCCATCCATCCATCCATCCATCCATCCATCCATCCATCCATCCATTTTCTTCCGCTTATCCGGGGTCGGGTCGCGGGGGTAGCAGCCTAAGTAGGGAGGCCCAGACTTCCCTCTCCCCAGCCACTTGGTCCAGCTCTTCCGGGGGAATCCCAAGGCGTTCCCAGGCCAGCTGAGAAACATAGTCCCTCCAGCCTGTCCTGGGTCTTCCTCTGGGCCTCCTTCCGGTGGGACGTGTCCAGAACACCTCACCAGGGAGGCGTCCAGAAGGCATCCTAAACAGATGCCCAAGCCACCTCAACTGGCTCCTCTCGACGTGGAGAAGCAGCAGCTCTACTCTGAGTCCCTCCCGGATGATCGAGCTTCTCACCCTGTCTCTAAGGGAGAGCCCAGACACCCTGCGGAGAAAAAAGGATTTATTAATGCTTTATAAAAGGTTGTTTATAAGTTTGTAAACACTTTATAAAGCATTAACAACCAGTGATCACTTACTGAAGCAGGCTCACTAATTGGCAAGATCAAGCATCATACTTTTATTCGTTCAGGTAAATGTAATTTAGTTGCTTAGATAGTGTTTTTAACTTATTGTCCTTATTTGCTGAAGCAAACTTTGCATATACAAATGCTTTTAGTGCTCATATGCAGAAAACTTACAAGTACATTTTTAATTATGAAGAAATAAATAAAACTACAACACTTGAACGTGACAAATAATGAGCTTGCTTTAACAATATTTTATACCTATTTTATAAATTATTTTTAATCCTGGGCAGCACGGTGGCACAACTGGTAGAGCTGCTGCATCTCAGCGAGCAGGTCCCTGGTTCAAATCTCAGTCTGGGGGCCTTTCTGGGTGGAGTTTGTATGTTCTCGCCATGCATGCGTGTTTTTTCTCCGGGTACTCCGGTTTCCTCCCACAGACCAAAAACATGCATGTTAGGCTGATTGGTAACTCTAAATTGTCCCTAGGTGTGAGTGAGAGACTGAATGGTTGTTTGTCTCGTTTGTCTCTATGTGTCCCTGTGATGGACTGGAGACCGGACCAGGGTGTACCCCGCCCCTCGCACACTGATTGCTGGACATGGGCACCGGCGACCCCCGTGACCCAAAATGGAAGAAGCGGGTAAAAGATAATGATGGATGGATTTTTAATTCTTTTTAAAATGTTCACAGATCCATGAATAACCTACGTTTAAAACAAGATTGTTTTTATAAATGGTAGTGGTACTGAATTTATGAATTAACGTTGTAAACTTGAAGATATCAGTTGAAAACAAAGTTAGCAGCCTTTATTTTCTTTAATAAGTGGATCAAACTCCCTCCTATCAAAGCTGAAACCAAACAAGTGTTGTTGCTTTCTGACATTGCTACAGAAGTAAAAATTGTCTATCCTAAACAGTATCACATTCCACATCTACAAAGTACTACGTCCAATTAACTGATACAAACTGGATGATAAGATGTCAGAAATGTGCGATTCATGCCAGACAGCCATACCTCCAGGCATAAAAGAAAGACGTGTGCTTAGGTGTGATACCAACAATACCAGACATGGGTAGATTAGAAGCATTTTCCTTTTTTGTTAGCTGATCTGGGTTTCATTACATGACAGAAAGGAACAGATAAAGCTCAGACCACTGGCTGGTATTTCAGTTCATGCATTGTTTCTTGAGAATTGGCGAGATCATCGTTAGCTGGGAAAGGTCAGAGAGGCTGCAGCATCCAGTGTGATTCTGTTCATCACCACTGTTGTCACAAGTGACCCATCATTTTTTGTAAAACGAAGGCAGGTTATTAGAATTTTAGCCTTTAAACATATCTGATGGGACTAAAGCAAATAGCTTTGGCTGATTTAATTTTCAGTGTTTGCAAAGTCATTTATTTAGAATCACTGTAAAGACTGTTCTACAGGCTGCAGCCGCTCGGTGGTCAGCGCTGCAGTCTTGAGGCTGCCTGTTCAAGCCTAGGTTGTGTCAGAAGTGGCATCTGGTGTAGATAAAACATTGTGAGTTTACCTGTGGCAACCCCTGCAGAGAGGAGCAGCTGAAAGAATAACATCTGTAAGGACAGTTCTGCTCCACAGAGATTGATTGACATTCTTTCATCATTAGTAACAACTTAACAGCTTTGTTTTTTTAGCAAAACGTTAAGAGAGCTTCAGTAATGGATACACTATCACATATTTTATGCAAACATATGAGTCCAGATAAAAGTGCGACATTGAGTCACTGATTCACTTCACCAGAACAGCAAGAACATTGGAATATCCTTTAGACTGTGGATAAAGAATAAAACTGGCTGAAATTTTTTTACCTTCACTTTTGGTGTACTCAAATGGAGTAAATTCAAAACACGGTGGTGGCTGCCAAGATGGATAAAACAAGGCATGTGACAGGTATGATGTAGGCGTAGGTGGGCAACAAAATAATCTGCACAGAATACAGTTTTACAATCTGTGCAAGCCAAAATAGGTCATAATTATTTAAAAATTACCTCTAAAATTGTGATCAAACATCTTGCTGGCTATGTACTAAATTGACATTGAAGGTAAGGCCTATGAACACTCTGGCTCAGACACAAACTCTAAACTCAGTGAGACTGCAACTGCACATTAGCAGTTGCAAATGTTCTTGCAATTCTGAGTCTCCAACTAGCCACCAACAGTCTTAGCCCAGTGAGATACTAGTTTAAAAAAATTAAAGGACTCAGCAACAATATGAGATGGTACACGTATCCAAATATCTGGCATCTGAAGAAAATCCTGAGTTTATTTTCAGAACGGTCACTGGACAACACTGCAACTTAGCCACTTGTTAATTTGCTGGAATTTCCAGTTCAAAGAGAAGTTTTTGACACTGGCTTGTTTCCCCTAGGGGATAATAAAAGAAAGCAGGATTACTGAGTTTTATCTCAGCATGCCAGCATTTGGCCATCATGCAGGGCAGGAAGCTGGCAAGACAGATGAATAACAAACACACGGACATCCATATCAGAAGATGTTTTAATCCTTACAAGCATCAGTTGGAAGCATAAAGGGTACAGATGTAATTTTAAGGTTATCACTCTGATAAAATATGTAGTAAAGTGTAGTCGAATTAACTTTTTTGCTTTTTTTTTGTGTGAGCAGAAGCAAAAGGAAATTGCTTGATGAAAATGTCATATGACCTTTTTACTTGGGTCATACATTGAAGAACAGCCTCACAAAACAAAATTGAAAGTAATGAACACCGAAAAAAACGATAAAAATCAGAAAGACGTAAAGATGTTCAGCCTTGTATACTGACACTCAAGACCTCTTCGTATTAAAAACTGTAATAAGTTTTTGTTATTTTGAAAGACAAAATTGAAATCATAAATTTAAATGTTGATTTTATGTGTGGGAATATGCAAGTGAATATGAACAGAGAAAAACATTCTAAACAATCATAAGACTGATGCTGCAAATGCTGAAAATACTTTGTATAACGCAGGAAATTGGAATCAGATTCTTTTTTATGCTCTTTTTTTTTTAAACAAAATTTTTAACAGATTTGGAGTTGGGCCAGGTAATTTGCAGATTTTGTGGAAAATCCTGTCTCCTGCATATTGTCAGTGTTGTGCACAAACCTTTTATGTTCAGAGTCTTCAATGGTGGGCACAGCTAAACAAAAAGTTAGCTTTGCTAAAGCTACATAAATGGCTAAACAGGTAAAAAAAAATTGCGGACATAATGCTAACCTGCTAAGACAACTGTCACTCATTTTGCGTCACACATCTTTGTCTCTTTCCAGTCAGCGGAAAGAGACAAAGTACAAGTACTTCAAGTACTTGGAGTCCACTCAGTGGACTCCAAGTACTTGAAGTCCTGCACCTTTGTGACCTCTGCTCCTTGTAGCCTCACTGTTCCACCGGCCTCACTCTCATTCACACACATGTACTCTGTCTTACTATGCCTGACTTTCATACCTCTTCTTTCAAGTGCATACATCCACCTCTCCAAGTTTTCTTCCACCTGTTCCCTGTTCTCACCACAGATCACAATGTCATCTGCAAACATCATCTTCCATGGGGATTCTTGCCTGACCTCATCTGTTAGTCGGTCCATCACCAGAGCAAACAAGAAGGGGCTCAGAGCCAATCCTTGATGCAATCCCACCTCCACCTTGAAGCTATCTGTCACTCCTACAGCACATCTCACCACTGTCCTGCTGTCCTCATACATGTCCTGTACCAGTCTAACATACTTTTCTGCCACTATACCACACCTCCTCTCTTGGCACTCTGTCATATGCTTTTTCTAAATCCACAAAGACACAATGGAGTTCTTTCTGGGCCTGTCTGTACTTCTCCATCAGCATTCTCAATGCGAAGATGGCATCTGTGGTGCTCTTTCTTGGCATGAAACCATACTGCTGCTCACAGATAGTCACCTCTCATCTAAGTCTTGCTTCCACAACTCTCTCCCAGATCTTCATCGTGTGGCTCATCAACTTAATTCCCCTGCAGTTGCTACAACTCTGTACATCACCCTTGTTCTTAAAAATGGGCACCAGCACACTTCTTCTCCATTCCTGAGGCATTTTCTCACCCTCATATACTGTATGCCATTGAATGTTGACTCTGTTGAATTGAATCTGCCTGTTCCCAAAACAATTGCTGTTTATCTGAATTCAGCTCCCCGGCTGACCTTGACTGCCACCTTATCTCAATTCACCTGGAGGCCCTGTAAATTGATGCTCTGCCCCCTCCCTTCCCCTCCCACCGAGGAAGTCTGTAGACCTATCAGAGGAACCAGGCTGAATAAACATTATGTCATCATTTCAGGGCTCTCGGATTCTCTCTGATGCTGTTCCAGGTCGACCTCGACACAAGAGTGTTTACGTATCTCACCAGAGGGAACTGGATGATTGTATCAGTCTTATCAGAACTCTTACAGTGTCTCTGGAGTCTCCTTGACATGATCATCGCTCTTGTCATCTCCCCTCCCCTGTGGAATGCCTATGTCACTATATGTCTATGGGCATGGTGTTTTTTCCAATATCAGGGTCTTTCTCCTCGGTCAAGGAGTAAGAGTTTGACAGGATTTTATTATTTTTTTTGCCTCCAAATCCTATACATGTGTCACTTTCATTACTTTTCGTCTGTCTAAACAGGTCTCACTTGTAAATGAGTCTTGGAGGCTCAATGTGATCTATCTGTCTAAATAAAGGTTGAATGAATGAATGAATGAAAAAAACATTAAAAAGGAAGAGAAAACAATAAATTAAATTTCAACAAAACATACATAAAATATGATTTTTATCATTACAGTCATGCACATCAAATTCAGAAAAAAACAGATTTAACCTGAGCAACAATAAAATCTGAATTATATCATTTGAGTGAGATCCTTTTTGTCATATTGTCAGTCAGACCAACCATAGTCACAATGCTGTCCCAGACTGAACCCAGATTCTTATTTTTAAACTCACCTTCAAGATTTCTTTACATTGTGGTTTAGCCATTTTAATTTCTAGTTTGATCTGCTTTTGTACAGCTCAGCAATATTACCTAGTTTAAAAGCTTTTTTTATTTTGAATTAAATAGCACATATTTGTTTGCTCACCTATGGTTTTCTGCTACGGCTTCAACAATCTGTTTTTCGGTATGTTTTAACAGTCTTTACTGGGATAACAGTATGTTTATAGTAAGGTATCCAGAAGCTGACTACCTCAGTTTGTTGTGAACTTCTTTTAGGTTGTGCTGTTTCAAAAACACTTGCAGAGACATCATAGCCTCCTTAGAGTGACATAATGATGACATTCTGCTGTGTTCAAGTAGTGTTTGAAATAGAACAAAAAATGTAGGGCTGTCTAATATACCATATTTAGTCTAATGTATAGTGACCATAGTGAAGTGAGTGAGTGAACAAATGAACATTTCAAACACATTCTAAATTAAAACTATTTCCATTTGCTAAGGTCATTTAGGTGTAACAGCCATCTTGAATTGAGTTGACCCCAATGATTACTTTCTGAGACTCTAATTAAAATCTGCTCAGTATTTGTTCAAAATGTGCTGTTTCTTAAGATGTCAAAAAAAAAAAAAAAAAATCCTATCCACAAGTTGAAAAAGTCAACTCTGTTTCCACCTTGTGCTTGGGTACCACTAACGAGAACCAATTAAATATTCCAGAGACGCCAGTGTTGTTAGGCTATTATTAGTCCTTTGAGGAAGGTTGTCACCAAGGGTGTCATGCAACCTTCTACAACTACTTCCTGTCCTAGAGGGAATTTAGATGAGTATTGATCAAGCAGCCTGACATGAACTGTAGCTACAGTAAGTGCATGCTGATTAGACTGTTAGCATTCAGTTAAAAACACATTAACTTCTGGTGCAGCTGTGCACTTAAGTATTTTTTTCTTGTAGAGGGAGAGAAGAATATAACAGATGGTTTGGAAATGTGATGGGAGTTCATTCTCAAAAAAAGAATAAATAAATAACAAGAAAACAAGAAAATCACACTTTTATTTTGTGTGAACACAGTAAAATATTAAATACCAGCACACGTCTCTTGTTATAAAAATGAGAGGTCAGTACCTTCTGGTGCATCTTTCATTTTCTCTTTGTTAAGTCAGTTTGTCCTGCTTGTCCTTCACGAAGGACGTCTTTCACCATTTTTTGTTAAACTTGTTCCCATGCTTCTGTCTTCAGAATGCTATTAAGAGAAAGATCCTTCAAGATTAGCCTTGACGTTTCTCATGTGTCGTTATACTAATATTCACCATCTAAATATATTTTGCTCATCTTTTCACTTGTCATACATGCCTGCACAGCTCATTAAGAATATACATTAACAAAAGCTGCATTGTGTAGCTAAATGAGCATTGTGTGAAAATAAATTATGTGCGTAACTTTCCTTTGCACACAAAAAACACAGGTTGCAGCACAAGACAGGAAAACCACATCATGTTCACATTATTATGAGCTTTGCATATTTAAGAATATGGTTTATTTAGCTTGAGGACAGGAAGCCATGAAAATGATGCTGACCCTGAGCTGCTTTGAGCAGTTTGCTCAGCAGACCTTAGGATAAATTTGCAGAGGAAACAAATAATCATCTTGCAGCTACAAATGATGGAAATGAGACCATTTGATTCCCTGGTTTGATACTTGTGGAAAATCATAAATTACAAAAGACAAACTGATTTAAAATAAAATGTCTATGGGTAAACACAGTCCAAGTGGAGAAAAATAAAACAGTATAAAGACAATAATTAAATTGAACAAAAGAGAACAAATGTGGATCATTCAACATCAGATTTTTCTTATCTAAATATCCGTTAGCTTGTGACTTTATTGATGATTATCTTGTTGATTAGTCATGCAGAAACTTGGCTGCTGGGGGATGATTTATTAACAAATCAACTCTCACATTTATAATCAAGGTCAAGGAGGAGCAGTGGTCCGTTTCTTCTAATCAGGTACATAGATTTGCCCCATAGAGTCATTTATTATACTTCTAAGTCTTGATTCTCAGTATTTCTCAATCAAAATATTTATCACAAAACCACCTCTTTTTGTCATTTTATACTCCCCACCTAGCTTTTAATATCAATTTCTCTCACTTACAAGAAAATTAATGTTGCATAGCGCTGATTGCAATTAAAGTAAGACAAAAAAAATCACAATTAAGGAATTGGGTTCATTCTTATTTTCAGCGATACAACTTACATTGTTAGGAAATACATGGAATACCAAGGCACTAGGAGACGACCATGGAGGTGCAGATTAACTTAATGCTCCCCTGCTTGAGATGCAGGAGAGCTCAGTATATAAAGGAGAGTCTCAAATTAAACCCAATATGCAGCACCTGAGAGTCATTAACTATCTGCACAGTGTAGGTGCAGATCCCTACAGTATTCCCCTCTCTAATGAACAGCTCCTGACATTCTAAAATACCCCAACCCAATTTGGGTGGGTGACGGGGGAAAATAACTAAAGGTTGGAGGGCACCAAAACAAACAACCTAGGAGCAGCCCTGAATACATGTATAAAAGGAGTTCAGGTAGGCGTCCCTGAGACCATCCATATAACAGGTCAAGTTCAGGCGGGCAGCCTGGAAACCGTCCATCGCCAGGGCAGAGTTCTGTAGCAGACGTGTAGGCCAAAGGGAATGCAGACGACTTTGAGACTGTAGCCGTCGGTGTATGAATCCCAGGAGCGGCAGACGTGATGACCACTGAAGGAGCAGTGACAGCTGATGGGGCGACCACCAGGGGAGCGGCAGCTGACGTTGGAGCCACAGGAGGAGCGGCAGCGATGGCTGATGCAAGAACCACAGAAGGAGCGGCAGTGACGGCTGACGCAGGAACCACCAAAGGAGCAGCAGCGGCTGACGTGGTGACCACAGGAGCGGCAGCAGCGGTGAAAGCGGCAGCAGCGGTGAAAGCGGCAGCAGCGGTGGAAGCGGCAGCAGTGGTGGAAGCGGCAGCAGTGGTGGAAGCGGCAGCAGCGATGGAGGCGGGAACCAGCGGAGAAGCGGCAGTGGTTTACACGGTGACCTCAGGAACGGCAGCAGGAACCAGAAGAGGAGCAGCAGCGGCTGACGTGGTGGCCTCAGGAGCGGCAGCAGCGGCGGAAGCAGGAATCAGAGGAGGAGCAGCAGCAGCTGGCACATTGACCACAGAAGGAGAAGCAGCGGCGGCTGACAGAGGAACCAGAGGAGGGGTAGTAGCAGCTGATGCGGTGACCTTGGGAGCGGCAGTAGCGGCTGACGCAGGAACCATAGGCTGGCTCAGTTCTAGGGACTCCTCTAGAACCTTTGGAGATGATTGTACAAAGAAGGATTCTTCATAAAATGAAGAACATTATAGACAACCCTCAGCATCCTCTTCATCAGACTGTCATACAGCAACAGTGTCTTCAGTCAGAGGCTTCTTCAGATCTGTTGCAAGACAGAGCTCTACAAGAGATCCTTCCTGGCCACAGTCATCAGCATCTATAACAGCTCTTTAATGAAATCAGGATGATGAGTTACAACAACATTTAATTTCTCTCTGAGATTAATAAAGTATTTTTGAATTGAATTGAATTGAACACTGTGTCATACATGATACTGCTACATAGTGCAGCAGCAATAAAGATACGGTATTAACTGTCACTGCTAATGTTAGTCATATTAGGTGTCACAGATATGGCTTGGTGCAATGTTATTGCCAACTGTTCAGTATTATTTATCGAGAGTTTAGTAATCTGACAGCTTGTGATAATAGCTGTCCTTTAGTCTTTTTGTACGTGATGGCAGACTCCTGTATCTTCTGCCTGAGGGTAGTAGGTGGAAAAGTCCTTGTGCTGGGTGGGTATGGTTCTTAATGATGCTGCGTGCTTTATGCAGACTTTGGCTGTCCACTTTGTTTTTTTTCCTGGCAGCTGCATTTCTAACATCCTTCTACTAATATATGTGCTGTCCACTGGTGTAGTCTACATTTTTGAAGTGGGTATACTGTGTTTAGAAACCAAAGTACACCGCTAGTACAATATAATAGTCAATTTATTTTGATTTGCCTGGAGCACCTCCCTAGGAAGCAGATGATAATGGATGGATGGATGGATATTTACACACCCACACCCACACACACCACATACACACACACACATGCACACATATTATCATATTTATTATTATAAGTTATTTTCTTTTTAGTTCAGATTTACAAAAGTAAATTGGACAAAATATGAAAGTTTTTTAGGCTTTAAGTGGCATATATAAATATAAATGCTTTTTTTTAGGGTTTTTTTTAATATAATGTGTTGTTTGGAAAAAAGTAATGTGACGAAGAATCATATTTTAATAAGGGTTTTGCTGTTTATTGTTCTCAAAACTTCACACTGGTGGCTTCAAAGGTTACTAATACTTTTGACACAACAAAATATAAATATCCGGTCTAAACTTTTATTCTGAAAAGCTGTTGCTCACAAATAGTCACCTTTCGTCTAAGTCTAGTTTCCACACAAAACTCTTTCCCAGATTTTCATTGTGTGGCTTATCAACTTAATTCCCCTGTAGTTGCTACAACTCTATACATCCCCCTTGTTCTTAAGAATGGACACTACATACTTCTCCATTCCTCAGGCATTTTCTCACCCTCAACTGTGCCATTGAATATTTGAGTCAAAAACCTCACTGCCATCTCTCCAAGACATTTCCAAAACTCCAGTGGTATCAGGTCTTACTGCCTTCCCCCTTTTCATCCTCTTCAAAGCTTTCCAAACTTCATCCTTGCAAATATTTCCTACTTCCTGGCCCACAGTTACTATACTCTACTCTTCTTTCCCTTTTATTCTCTTCATTCATTAGTTCCTTAAATTACTCCTTCCATCTTCTTAATACACTTTTCTTACCTGTTAGAACATTAAAGTTTATAGCTTTAATAAGCCAAAGCTGCTGCACATCCTTTCCAGCCTGATCCCTAAGTCTTGCAAATCCTTATGTCTTTTCCTCCTCCTTAGTGTCCAGCCTCTTGTACACCTTCTGCTTTGCTTTAGCTGCCTATGTTGCCCTATGTTGCATCTCCTCAGATTCCTATCTACTCTCCAGTCCTCTCACTGTCCCATTTCTTCTTGGCTAATTTCTTCTTTTGAATAGCTTCCTGCACTTCACTATTCCACCACTTGTTTTCCTTGACATCTTTTCTCTGTGCAGATGACACACAGAGTACTTTCCTACCTGTTTTTTTTAAATCACTGTTGCTGCAGTAGCCCAGTCATCTGGAAGCCCATTCTTAACACTCAGAAGAGCCTTTACTAGCTCCTCTCCAAACTCATCACAACATTCTTTTTTCTTCAACTTCCACCATTTGGTCTTCTTCTCTGCTGTCTGGCACTCTCTCCTACCACAACCTTACAGTCCCCAATCTTTTTCAGGTTACCTCTTCTACACATAATGTAATCTACCAGAGTAGTACAGCCTCCACTCTTATGACCTCACTCTTTTGAAATCTGTCAAAAGGTTAGGAAAAATATATACCTTAATATTATACTTAACTCTGTAAACAACCTAAGTTAACAGAAATTAGAGCTTAAATCTGACCAGATTGATAATCATATAGGTGTTTTAAACAGGGTCAACATCAAAGTAGATTGCTACCATCTTGAAACTGTGATTCATGGAAATGTTATTTTATAACATCTGAAAAAAGAAAATTGCCACCATGTACCTCAATTCTAATGGATGGACATTTTCAAGAATACAGACATTTTACCATAAATGTTTACGTTGTCATAAATGTTTCATTACAACGTTATTTACAAATTGTGTTTACTTGCAAGTGCAAATAGTTGAATCAGAAGCCAGCTGTAGCATTTTCAATGCAGCTGAGTTCCTTCTGGCTTTAATATTTCTGGCAGAATAACCATATATTATGAAATTGATGACAGTGGGCTTCATGATACAATGTTTGCATACACTGCTAAGAAACTTATTAGATTAGAATTATTTGTATACTGAAGCAATTCATTTTGGGATTTGCCCTACTGGGACTAATTGTTAGCTTGTCAGTCTTGTCTGAACTAAACTTAATTTCACTAAACTGACTGTTCAACAAGCTGCCCATCATAGTTAAGATACTATTAATTGTGTTTATTTGTATTGCTAGACTCCACACCATATTTTTCTGCAAAAATCATGAGATGGAGTCTTGTCATCTCATCCATCTGAAGAAGAGAAGCTATCCTCTCCATCAGCTTAACATTTCAGTCAACTGCCTATCTGTGAGCACCTTTGTTCATAGATTAGTTTTGCAGCTCAGTGCTGATGCTGGTATTGACTGAAGAGGTGCTGTGCACAAATGCAGAATGAGAGAATTAAATCTCAATAATAAAAGATAAAACAAGCAACCATCTGCCTTCTGTCATTCTGTCAGTGAAAGATTGCCTTACAAAAAAAAATCAACACCCTTGGTGACTTTTTGCCACGAACAATACGGCTTCATCTTGTCAATTTATTCCAAATACATACCTCGGTTTGAAAGATTTTATTTCAAACTTCATTTCATTCAGTACATGTTTGTTTATTGAAACACCAAACATTTTTTTTAAGAAGTCAAGAATATGGAGTTATTAGAGAAAAGCAACATTTTACACACGCACGCAAACACACATATTTTAATTCTTCACTCCTTTAGCAGCTATATCATTAATCAACAGTGTAATTGTGCAGAAAAGGAAATGTACTTGTTGGCATCATAGTGTGAACCATTAGAAATGCCCCGCTTTTACGAAGGAACGGCCTGGATTGAAAACGATGCAAATTTGATGCAAAATTTAAATCATTTATGACCAAATCTGACACATCTGCTGCTATGAGAAAACTGCATATGAGAGCGTGAGAGTGACTCTGAGAGCAAATGGGCAGCAAACAGTGATAGGCAGTATTTCTGTTTGTGTGCACACCACACTGCAAACATCCTCTGCTCACATCTGAACAGTGTCAAGGTTTGTAGCACTAAGACAAACAGTGAATCTTGTGAATTTGCTTTAATGTAGATCTGATCCTCATGGACAACATTTATATTTGATGAGGTCTTGCCTTTAAAAAAAACATGAAATTTGATTTGTTTTTTCACATTTTCTTTGCTTTTTTAAAATTTGATCATTTATATAAGCTCTTCAAGGCATTGAAATAAACAATGGCTATGCTAATTATTCCCCCCCCCAACAAAAAACAAAAAACAAAACAAAAAAATCCAGACATTACAATTGTATTATATAATTATACACTTTACAATTACTCTGCTTTTCCAATTATATTTCATGTAAAGCTCACAGTAGTATGCACAACTCCTTTTAGTATTCGTGTCATTTTTGTCTTTACTATTTGTACACAACAGCACTGAAGAACAATCACAAAAGACAGAAAGTGACTGGTTCACTCCTACCATTTTCCCAGATTGAGTGCTACCTATGTATGTACATGTAAAATTACCAGAGCACAGTGCTCTGTCAGACACAAAGTGAAGGAGAGAGCCACCATAACAACAGAAGGATATGCGGCAAAGAGAGTACTGTAGATTACTGTGAAATTGGTCCCCACCCCACAGTGCTGTCCACAGTCATTATGTTGTTTTCAACAGCCAGAAAGTGGGATTGTCTGTTTTGGAAGGGTAAAAATAAAAATTCTATCACAGCAAACATCTCAAGATCAATATAGGTAAGTATACTTTGTTTTGGGAGGTCAGTTATTTGCTCTTTTTTTTTGGTCACAGTGAGCTGGTCACCCAAGTCAGACATCCATTTGGACCAGCACCAGAACAGGTGGTGCCTCAGCCACTTTGGTTTTGCGACGCAGCAGATGAGTCAAGCTCCTGACGGACGGTGTGGCGTGGAGGAGCAGTTCCTTGAGGCTTGCCCGAAACTCCCTGCGAACCAGACAGTAGAGCACCGGGTTGAGGCAGCTGTTCGTTTGTGCCAGGCACACAGTTATGGGGAAGGCATAGGCCTGGGCATTGTAGAATGCCTTGCTGAAAGGAACAAGGTCAAACTTTATGAGGACCCCCCAGAATGTCAGAGCTTGATTGGGAAGCCAGCAAAGAAAGAAGGACAGAACCACAATGGCAATGGATTTGGTCACTTTAGAACGCCGGTTCTGCTGACCTTGCTTCACTTCTGAGCCTGCTGCTCCTGCGATGCGTCGGCTGAGGATGACACGCAGCAGAAGTAGGTAGCAGACAGTGATTATGATTAGAGGTATAAGAAAGCCCAGCAGGACCTTTTGTAGCTGATACAGACCCAAAAGGAGCTGTGGATCCCAGCTGCCTGAGTCTGGGAAACGGACCAGGCACAGTTCCTCATCTGACACCTCAGCGCTGGTGGAGTAGATGGCATGAGGCAAGGTGGCCAACAGGGAGACGGCCCAGATGCCAAGACTCGTCCACTTGGCCCGGGCGGCAGCTGCTCTCCGGCTGTGCATCTTTAGCGCAGAGGCAATAGAGTAGTACCGTGCCACGCTCATTGCTGTCAGGAAGAACACACTGGCATACATGTTCATGGTGGTGACGGAGCTGATGATTTTGCACATCACTCGGCCGAATGGCCAGCGGAAGTCCAGGGCCGTGTCTACTGCCCAGAAGGGCAGAGTCAGAACAAACTGCAGATCTGTGATAGCCAGCCCCATCACAAAGCAGTTGATGGACGACTGCTTCTGCCTGTGACGGGAGTGCAGCAAATACAGAGCCAGAGAGTTCCCAACCAGCCCCAGTGCACAGACTATAGAGTACACACAAGCTATCATCACACGTACCACCACGCTGGAGCTGTCTCCTTGATACTCCATGATGGATTCCCTGGTGAGGAGCTGCAGCCAGCAGTTCAGTGACATGTTGCTGCTGGAGCCTCCACTGTTATGTCCAGCATCCTCCCGTAGTTCACATGTCTCTGGAGCCACTGTTTGGACCCCTGTCTCATTCAGAGGCATGTCTGGACTCTTCTTCTCACATGCCAACCTTAAAGTCAGAAAGCTGCTTTGTGTCACAAAAGACACGCGGAAAAAGTTTGCTTTGATGGCATTTTCAGATCTCCTGTTGCGTCAGTGTCCATCAGCGCTAAACACATGGCAGCCTCAGCCACGATGATCCTTCTCTCATGTCCTCTGTCTACTCTGTCTCACAACCTCGGAGCGCGCGCCACGTCCTCTTCTTATAGCTCCGACGGGAGCGCGCAGCGGAGCGCGGCAGACCGGCTCCGTCTCTGCAGCCCGATGATTGGAGGAAAGCGAACCCCTCCTCATATTATTGCCACATCAAAGACTCAACCATATCTCCACAGAGGTGAAGCTGATGCGCCCCCCCGTCCCTAGACACTTGTAAAAAGTGGATCATGTTTATGCTCTGATCTTTTTTTTTTTTTTTTTGGGGGGGGGGGGGGGGGGGGGGGGGGGGGGCGGGGCGGACGAAAACAGCGTGCATGAAATGTGCCAAAGAGGTTTTATTCATTCTTTTATTTATTTTTGCGTTGACCTATTTTAAGGACACTGCGTTCTTTTGAAAAACTTCTCCATTAATGTATTTTTTAAAAGCTATATAATTTAGTCATATGCCAAACATTACTTACTCTCATTTTAAATGTGACTTACTGTGTGAAAATATGCCAGACTGGGGGTGGTGGGGGTGGAGCAAATTCAATTCAGCAAGACTATACATTTACAAGATATTTACAAAAAATTAAAATATGTATGATTTCTTATTTATTAAAAAAAAAAAAAAAAAAAAAAAACAAAAAACTAAAACCATTCTAAACATCATAAACAGACATATGACATAATATTGCTTTCTGAGCACAAGACAGTTTTATACAAGAAACAAATTAATTAATTTGGACATGGCTTTTATGATAATTTTTATTATTATGACTATTGTTGTAATGAGGAGGCAAGCTTTTTTAAAATTTGCTCTGTGATGCTGCAATGTTGCTGTGGCTGTGTATTTATAGCTCATGGCCACAGTCTTACAAAAAAATAAAACAAACAACAACAACAACAACAACAAATGGAATTAATTGAAACAAACAAACAAATAAATGGGCACTAATTGAAACTCATGGCTACAATGTTTGTTGCAACTTTATAGTCTTCTTTTATAACAGAATGGGCTGGCACATCTCTCTAATCAAAACTGACTCAGGATATGTCTGTCAGCTGGCACTGTGAATGTTTTTCCACTTCCTGTTAACAGCTGTCACGAAAACCCCAAGTTCATATTAGGGTTGCATGAAATAATATTCAAGAATCACTGCAACAGCTAAAGCAAAACATCTAATGCAATCCATATAGTTAAATATATTTGTTGCTGAAAAATTCTGGAGTAATTGAAAGGACAGAATAAGTTGGGGAAAAAATAATCTGCCCACTTTTTAATCCATTGCAACCCACTTCCTGTCATCTTAACCTTGCCTAAACCTCTAAATTCACAGGCAGCACTGACAGTAGGCCTGCTTTACTCTTTAAAACATTTAAGTCTCTTACGACAAATAAATCTGCACAGATTGCTTGCAGAAAACATGAGATTTCCCATTTTGCATATTTTATATGTAGGAAGCTGTTGTTCATTTGTGAAACTCACATTGGAGGTCAGGATTTACGTTATCACATACAAAGTAATCTGACTTGCATATCAATCACTATAAGTTTTTTTAAACTCCATGGTGAGCACAGTACTGGAAATAGAAGATATTTGTCTTTTATCAAAGTCTTCAGTCAGTCTGGATGAGGGAAAAGGCTCTGCAGACTCTGCACGCTGACTCTTAACTACAAATAGAGGGACGCTTGCTCCGTTTACACATCCATATTCAAGACACAGGTCTGAGTCCATTTGCATTAAAAAACTCTCAACGCCTCAAGCAGATGCCATCTGCTGCTGGTGAGTTTCACTATTATCCTGTAAAATAAACTGATTTTAACATCAGAGGGAGGTGCACAATCTAATAAACACATTGCAATATTTAATATTAAAGGCTAATGAGGGGGTGGAACTATATGTGTTTTGGTATAAACAGAGTTGTGCACGATTTTACAAGATGTGTTAATCCTCATGTTGAGGATGACATTCAACTACTACCTCACCCGTCCATCCATCCATCCATCCATCCATCCATCCATCCATTTTCTTTACCCGCTTATTCCATTTTGGGTCACGGGGGTCGCTGGTGCCCATGTCCAGCAATCACTGTGAGAGGGGCGAGGTACACCCTGGACGGGTCGCAAGTCCATCCCAGGGACACATAGAGACAAACGAGACAAACAACCATTCACTCTCTCACTCACACCTAGGGACAATTTCGAGTTACCAATCAGCCTAACATGCATGTTTTTGGTCTGTGGGAGGAAACCGGAGCACCCGGAGAAAACCCACACATGCACGAAGAGAACATGCAAACTCCACCCAGAAAGGCCCCTGGACCGGGGTTGGAACCAAGGACCTGCTCGCTGAGAGGCAGCAGCTCTACCAGTTGCGCCACCGTGCTGCTACCTCACCCGTGTTTAGGACAAATTAGAAATCAAATAGTCTGTCATAGCTATATTTGTATTAACTAAAGTTTAATATCTGTGGTGGTCATCTTTAAGTATGTTGACAAAAGTTCATCAGTTGTCCATGCTATTTAATGATGACTTTTTGAGCATTTCCATTAGAATCTTTCTGTTTGTCCAAGAGATATGGACAGACACTGTTCATTTTGGTTCAGTTTAATTCAAAAATACTTTTTTAATCAGAAAAGGAAATTAAATGTTGTAATGTAACTCATCATCCTGGTTTCATTAAAGAGTTGTTGTAGATGCTGATCGCTGTGGGCAGGAAGGATCTCTTGTAGAATCTGTCTTGCAGCGGATCTGAAGAAGCCTCTGACTGAAGACACTCTGTTGTTGTAGGACAGTCTGATGAAGAGGATGCTGAGGGTTGTCTATAATGTTCTTCATTTTTTGAAGAATCCTTCTTTGTACAATCATCTCCAAAGGTTCTAGAGGAGTCCCCAGAACTGAGCCAGCCTTCTTTATGAGCTTGTTGATCTTTTTTAAGTCACTTGCTCTGGTGCTGCTGCCCCAGCAGATGATGGCAGAAGAGATAACACTCTCTACAACAGACTTATCCTCCTGACTACCAGGAAAAATAAATATTGTCTATGTCCAATATTTTATTATTTATGAGGAAGAGAAAGGTACCAAAGCTCACCCTTTTGTATTTGGTATCACTGAAAACCCCTAAATGTCCTCTGTAGAGAGCAAAAGGAGTTAATTCAGTAATATGCTGTGGGTGGGAGATATTCAGGTTTACAAATGTCTTCCAAGGAGGACAAATTTGAACTGATGGTAGTCAGGAGAAGATATGCAGCATCTTGCTACAAACACTGAAGGACTTCAGCTTCCTCAAGAAGTACAGTCTGCTCTGTCACTTGATGTAGATGCTTCACTTTTGCATCTCCAGTCCAGTGTGTTGTCCAGGTGAACACCAAGGTGTTTATACCTCACCTCCACTTCTTCTCCCATGATGAAAATAGTGTTGGACCTGTTTCAGTTCCTCCTGAAATCTACAATCATCTCCTTTGTTTTAATCACATTCAAGATGAGATGATTGTTTCCACATCATGCCACAAAGCGGTCCACCAGTTCCCTGTACTCAGCTTCTTGTCCATCTCTGGTATGACTGCAGAGTCACTTGAATATTTCTGCAGATGACAGGAGTCTGTTTTGTACTGGAAATCTGATATTATTTGTGTATATGTTCATTCTTAACAGTTAATGCTAAAGTTTTAGATTACCAAGTTGCCACTATGTATAGCTCTCCAAATGTATGTTGTAAATAATTCTTTGCTACTGCCACACCAAATGTGAACTTATCTGTGAAATTAGATTAGTTAAAGTCATTTTTATGTTGGCTAGAGTTAATTAGTTGTGGTGGCCATCTTGAGGTAGTAGACTCCAAAATTTGATCAGTTGTAGATATGCATCCAGGGATTCCTTTTTGAAATTTTCATAAAAAAATGTCCAGAACTTGATGAGATATTTTGCTAACAGACAGACAGACAAACAGAGTTGATTCCAAAACTTAGAGGACAAGTTTCAAAACCAGAGCCTCTGCAATTAGTTAGCTCTCAAACTATGTGTTGGGAATGATAACGATGTCAAAGCTTGCATTTCTACCTAATCTTTTGTGATATTTATAAAAAGACCAGTTTTTGAAAGTGCTGGATCTAATTCCATCATAGCCGTTAATGGAGAATTTAGAGTTTTAAAGCATTTGTTCTTCAAAACTCTGAACAGGAAATAAAAAGTATGTTCCAGGAAGTTCACATTAAAGATTTTCCCATGACCTGATGAAAGAAGCGCCACCTGCATCCTTGCATGCCAACGTTTGAAACAAAAACTTTATGTATACTGATCCCTATCAGAAGATGTGTTGGAGATGACTCTCAGTTACTACCACTAACTGTTACTCAATTACAGTCATTTGACACTTTGATTAAAATTGGTCCATTTGTTTATGAGATATTTTGCAAATCAAAACAAAAGCATGCACACAAACACACACAATGACACAAGCATTTACTGTATACGATCGCATGCCTTTTATGGTGGTTGGTGATAAAAATGTGGAACTTGCAGCTATTAGGACCATCAGGTTTATCTTTCAAAGTTAAAGAGAAACAACAAACATTCATGCATCTTGATGCAATGATTGAAAATTAAAGTTCCTTATTAAGCCAACAGTAAAATTGGTTGTGATCACAAGAAAACCATATCTCATTTTATAGTGAGCATTTACTGCAGTGGACCACAAACCAAAGCTTTTACTGTGGTTATTTAGTTAATTCTACATAGTGAATGTAAGAAGTACACAGTAGTCCCTCGCTTCTACACAGTTCGACTTCTGCGGACTCGTTCTATCGCTGTTTGTGGATGTACAGTCCATAATATTAGACAATAAATAAATAAAAAAATTGCAAAAGACCCACGATTGTGGACTGTACAGTAATATCACTGTACTCATGTGGTTGTGAAAAGTTAATGACAAAATTAATAATTCAGATAAGACTGCCATTTTGTAGTTTTCTTTCATACAACCTCCAACAGTACTGTCATCGCCACGCATACGGACGACATTGCCCTTCATCAGTGCTGAGCTGTAACTGTAGTGACTCGATCCGACCGCGGTTTACTGCCAAACAGTATTTTTGCAAAGCAAAATCATGACTGCTGAACTGGCCTTTAAAATATAAAATTTAATTTATGTCACATGGAAACTTTTTTTATTTTTATTTTTTTAAAGAAAATGTATATCATGTCAGGACAAGTTTCTTTAAGAAACAGAACATTGCTCTTAGTAACCCGGCCACTGATTGGCTCAGTGTCAGCTCTGTTTTACCGGCTGCTGATTGGCTGTTACCATTTGTTTACCTTTGCACTACTTCAAGGTTACTACTGGGTTATGGCTCCTCAACTTTCTGTGCATTCAAAAGTTTCTGGTGGCGAACCGAAACACCAGAAATGCTTTGTAACTGAAATGCTTATTGACCTGGATGCTGGTTGGCCCATTTACCCTCAGCTCTTTTTAACCCGGCTGCTGATTGGCTCAGTTACCATCTGTTAACCTGTGCTCTTTTTCAACTGGACTTCTTATGAATCCTAAATGTTCTGTGCATTCAAAAGTTTCTGGCGGCGAACCGAAACACCAGCAGAAGATGCTGACGATAAAAGAAAAAGTGGAACTTCTGGACAAACTTAAAGATGGCCGTACACGCGTGGATGTTGCCGACTACCTTTACATGAGTGTTAAGACAGAAGCTGCATTGGCCGTATGGATTAATGACTGCAGAAAAAAAACATCACTTTGGATACCAACACCATCTGGACAAAGGTGAAAGAACTTTTTGATCTTTTTGCAGCAGCAGGTGGAAGCAGACATGGTGAGGCAAATGAGGAGTGGGGAGGGGGATGAACCTGAAGCTGGACCTTCGACCACCTGGTTCAACCATCAAACCACTGCATTTAGTGCCAGCAAGCGATGGTTCGACAAATTTAAAAAATGATTTGGATTAAAAAGTATTGCTCTGCATGGAGAGGCTGTGTCCACTGAGCAGGAACGGAGGAGTTTGTTACCACAACGTTCAAAGATCTGATCACTGAGGGGGTCTACAGGACTGAACAAGTTTTTAACATGGACAAAATGGACCTGTTCTGGAAAAGGATGCCATCTCACACTTTTATTAGGAAGGATGAAGCCAAAGCCCCTGGTTTCATCTCATCTTCATCACCTTCATCACTGGACAGATAATTCTTCATCTCCATCTCTTCTTCATCTTTTCTGGTGAGTACCCATTTAAAATGACTATTTTTTAAAAGGTTTATGCGTTTAAAAAATTGTTAGGAACATTGCAAGAGTGTGGGAAGGGTATAAAATGCCTTTAT
>NC_056500.1:29280655-29292773 GCF_014905685.2 Nematolebias whitei
ATCTATAAACTACTGCTTACTACTTGTACTACTATTCCTACTTGGCATTTTTTCACTTATCGTAGGTCTTCAGGGTACAGATCCCCCGTGATAAATGAGGGACTACTGTACAGTGTCTATCAGAGGCAAAGATCTGAATGATGGTGCAGTGTCTATCAGAGGCAAAGATCTGAATGATGGGGCAGTGTCTATCAGAGGCACTCTTCTGCAGATGTCTTTGGGGAGGGGATGGGATCAGAGCGTCTTTGTTTCATTAACATCCAGGAGAAATCGGGCCAATGCCAGAAGCCAGATTAAGATTCCAATGTTTTGGGTCAGGCTGAGCTCCTAATTTCCAAGTCAGTCTTAAAGGTATCGCTAGTACACCTCATGGTGGTTCCTAACAGCCAAATTGTGATTTCTTACACCAAGTCAAGCTTACAACCTCTCCAAGATCTATTTCTTCCCACCGTTCATGAACACTGTCAAAGTACCATAGTCCTTATGGGTCTTCGGGTCCACAGATAGTTCGTACACAGTCTGAGTGTTGACAAGCACGACCCACACATTCCAGGCAGCTTAAACAGCTGTTAACATTTTCAAATTGGTCAATAATCCAGTTTCCTACCAGCTCCAAACAACAGAATCCAGTTATCATAAATCCACATGTTTCTGACGAGGTAAGAGAGCTCCCCTTCACCCTGTTTCTTGAGAAAATTTTGATCAATTGCATTGTTAGACCAGCTGAAATCCAAATCTATCGAACACAATTAGGAATGTATGCAAAAAAAGGGGCTTGAAAAAGGTTCACAAGACAAGGAGCAAGCAGGGAAAGGAGTAGAGGAGGAAGTACCTGCTTTGCCGAGGGCAAGAAAAAAAAATACAGTATATACTGTGTTGACCCCTTCATATCTGAATCTTAGAAATATTTTGATGTTAGAACACCCGAAGTCCTCACAAGATGCTTGAAAGAACAGTTTACTATAAGATCCCATGGGACAATTAGATAACATTTACTGAATATTGAGAGTAGCAGAGGTGGCTTTGGGAAAAAAAAGTCAAGATAACCCTGTGAATGATTAGTATTCTAAAGTGGTATAAGACAATTTCAGATTGCCATCTGTTAGGCTACATTTGATGTTACATTTACATTGTTACATTTGATGTAAGCCATAGTGTACAATTCTGTTGTCACACATCTATAACCATACAACCATTAAAGGACAATTTAAATGCATCCGATTTCTATCCTTTCTCAAAGCATTTAATGGTCTTTAATTGTATTTGCCTTTTATAAACTGATCTAGTCAATTTTATTTATTTAAACATAGGCACAAGCTCTATTATTATGATTCCCGACAGTTTTTGTCTTGTGCTCTTAGTGATTTTTATTGAGCTCAGATTTGGTATCAAGTAGAAGAACAAGTTCTTATGTGACACAATGCCCCGGTTATTACATTATGTAAATTATTGATTCATCCTTTTAAAACCCCATCCTAACTCCATCCAAATGCACTTTAACCAGGTAACATCTGCGCTGAATAAAGTGAGAAATAGCATTAATTTAATGCCTGGTATGGATGATGATTTAGCCTGTGCGTGTTTTTTTTGCCTGTAATTTCAAAACATCTCATAAATTGCTGAACGGATTAAAGTAAATGGATGAAACTTAGAAAGTAATTTATACCCATATAACTACAAAGGATTAACTTTTGGAGTCAACTCAAATTAAGATTTCCACGAAAGCTGGTCTAACATCTAAATGGCTTTACAGCTAAAATTTGGTGGGATAATATCTGGGAACCGGTCACTATTCAAGCAGCACTCAGATCGCACCAGATATTGCACAAGACGTTATTTTCAAGGTTCGACCTAAACTGTTATAACTGTCATTCCTCAAAACAATATAATCTTGAGGCTGCAACAAACTTAAGATATGTGTAAATTTGTTCACGTTGCATTTGCTTGACAAAGATTTAGTGTTCTTGTTCTGCACTGCCTCTGAGTAATTCTCTTGTGTAATTGGTCAGAGCTTGGTGGGCGTGTTTATGTAGAAAATTGTCTGAAGTGCACAGCCCTCATTATGCTTCAGCTGCTCCTCTAAGGGCGGAGATTTGCATTTCATGATTTGTTTTACTAGAAGAACTAAAAACCAGTGCAGCAAAGTTAAGTCAGGTCCTCTGGATGGTTTCTTTTTGTTGAGAAACATTTCGTCTTTCATCCAAAAGACTTCATCAGTCCAAGGAGTCGCAACAAACTCAGTCTTATAAGGAGAACACACACATGGTGGGTCAACCAGTTTGATGGTGGTAAGATGATTTGGTATCCAACTTTGATGGATTTTTTTTTTACCTTATTGAGCATGAACTTTGATGCTTTGAACCACTGTGGCCCTGGCTGCCTCAGTCGAGTCGACGGGGGAGAGAGAGGACTCCAGAAACCATCTTATCACCATCAAACTGGTTGGCCCACTATGTGAGTGTGCTGCTTGTGGCACTAAGTTTGTTGTGACTCCTCGGACTGATGAAGTCTTCTGGACGAAAGACGAAACGTTTCTCAACAAAACAAAACTGTCCAGAGGACCTGTCTTAACTTTGTTGGATTTTATACCTGGATTATTGAGCATGAACATGTTTAAAAACCGATGCTTTACAATGCAGATCATCTCCATCCATCATTATCTTTACTCGCTTCTTCCTTTTTGGGCTGTGGGGGTCACTAGTGTCCATGTCCAGCTATCACTGTGCGAGAGGTAGGGGACACCCTGGACATGTCTCCAGTCCATGTCTGTGGGAGGAACCCTGAGTACCCAGAGAAAACCCACACATGCATGGAGAGAACATGCAAACTCCACCCAGCAAGGCCCCTGGCCAGGATTTGATCTGGCAACCTTCTTACTGAGAGGCGGCATCTCCACCAACTGAGCCACTGTGGCGCCCGCAGATCATTTCTCAAAGGGGAAATAAGGAGATCTGAAATTATAAATAAATTAAAACCTATTCCACAGAATAGGAATAAAAGGCAAACACCTCAATTATTCTGAACGATCATACATATGTTTATAATTTATAACCTGTTTTGCTTGGACACCCAACCTGCCAAGCATCTTATTAAGGTGAGTGGATCCAAAGCTGATTTCAAATGCTACCTACTCCCTTTGAGGTGTCTCCTCCACTAACATGTGACAGTACTCATCCTGGAAGCAGTTCTGACACGGTGATCAGAAGCAGCAGTAATTGTAGTGACATTTAGACATTGCCAGAGCATCTGTGCCGTCATAGTTCATTTAGATTTTCTCCAAGCTTTTTTTAAAGACATCAATCTCAGTCTAAAGGAAAACACACTGTCAAGGATAATTTGGTCTCTTTCAGGTTGTGAAGAAGCACGTTGCTAATTTTATTTTGAGCACATTCGCTGTTTAAAAGTGCTCTTACACTGTATTTGAGAATCAGATTTGCTTCTTGATTGTGTGTGTCCTTATATGAACGTAGGTTTGTCAGTTTGTCAATTGACAAGCCTGTGTGAGTGAAGGAAACACATCACATAGATTGCAAAATTGCACCACGGGGATTTTAAAAAGCACAGCAAAGTAACAGAATGGATCGTTCAAGAAATTGTTTGTCGGCAGTAGGGAGCCACATGCTGGGACATTATAGGTTAAAACTGTGCAGCAGAATTTGTATGCAACCAGTTCATTGGGATTTTCTTTTACTAACAACAAAATAAACTCTATAGTGGCACAGTTTTAGCTATTTTTCATTTATAATTTTTTTTTTTAATGAGCTCGTCTGTCTCGGAGCTTACATCTCCAATGATCTTATCATTTAGCTAGTACTTTAATAAATTCCGAGCTATTGTCCATTAAATGAAAATGTTTAAGTTGATTAATGACGACTAAGGTCCGATTCATTTCCTGATCTCTATACAGCCGCTGCATATTAAAATCTGTGCCTGGACAATGAACACTCATACATAAATTCATTTTGATTCCACAGATAGATACTGACTCAATCGCCTCAACTTTGAGCTGTTTAAGAGTTGTTTGCAGAATTTTTGTGAATAAATGTCGAGTTCGAGGAACATAGATTTCACTTGGCTGAAGTTTGTTCAACTCTCAGTGAAGTAGGAAACGAGGGAAAACAGAAAACAAAGACTGAGATATGGAAAGTTTCTTCTTTTTGTCTTTCAGCTGTTCCCTCTTCAGGGGTCTCCACAGTGAGTCATCCTCCTCCATCTCACTCTGTCCTCTTCATCCTCTGTCCTCACTCCAACTACCTCCATGTCCTCTCTAACTGCTTCCATATATCTCCACTTTTTCCTTTTCCTGGCAGCTGCATTTCTAACATCCTTCTACCAGTATACCCACTGTCCCTTCTCTGGACATGTTCAAACCATCTCAGTCTGGTCTCTCCAACTTTATCTCCCAGTTGTTCAACCTGTGATGTACCTCTGATGGTCTCATTCCTAATCCCATCTGGGACTGGATACAATACAATTTAGTTGTAACATTTTCAACAGAAATGACATTATTTGGCACTTTGACCTTGATTTTGACTTTTATCCATCCTTGTCACTCCTAAGGAGAACCTCAACATCTTCATTTTTGCCACTTCCAGTCCTTTCTCCTGTCTTTTGTTCAGTGCCGCTGTCTCCAGACCATACAACAGAGCTGGTCTCACAACTGGTTTGTGAACTTTCCTTTGGTCTTTGCTGACACCCTTTTGTCACAAATCACTCCTGCAACTTTTCTCCATCCACTCCATCCTGCCTGGACCTCTTCACCTGTCTTCTTCACCTCTTTACCATATTCCCCATTTTCTTGGACAGTGGACCCCAAGTGCATGAAGTCCTGCAACCTTGTCTGCTACATATTTTTTTACACCACTGTGACCCAAAAACCAATATGAAAGAAAAAGCCATATTAAATACATTTGTGAAATTGTTACATGTTAGTTTTATGTTTATTAGTGAATGTAAAATGTGTGTTGAATTAAGTTTGTGTTACTTTTCACTTTATTTTTATTTTTGCTACCGTTTGAGTAAAATCAATTGCACCCGTCTCTTCTGTGAACATGTTTAGTATTGGGATCCCCCCATACCTCCATAAAAAACCCAACCTCATTTACTTTTCTGAGGTATTGATTAAAACATGAGCACTCAAGTCTGAGTGGATGTTTTTTTTTTTAGTTACCTTCTTTCTCTAAAATAGGAAAAGCAATTTGGTTAATACAAAAGTTTCTAGTTTACCTCTAATATTCCACCAGACAAGAATAAATAAATAAAAACCAGGCACTTTCTGATTAAGTGTTATACCTTGAAAGAAAAAACAGCCAATTTGAAGATTAAAAAAAGAAGAAGAGGAAGAGTTTTTCTTTTCTTTGACTGACACGCCATCGCCCTTATGGCTCACCAATCTCAGTGGAGGCTGATGTGCATTTCCCTCGCAGCTCTGTGGGAAAGTTGATAATCAAAGAGATGGGTTAAGGTGCTGATTAGAAAAGCTGATGGTGCGGCGAGACTTTCACCCTGATTAAAGACAAAGTGGGACAGAGTCAAACAAACACAGGTAAGGGTTGGGGATCAGACATAAAAAGTCAAATGAGTCAGTCAAACTTTACGCTACATTACGTGCTTACTTTCATAGAAAAATCAAAGCAAACGTTCTTGTTTGTAGTTTTTTTTGTATTTTATCTTGTTTTATATAGAACCTTGATTTGATTTTGTTTAATAACACTACTTTTTTATTTTAAATTTATTTGCATTCTATTGTTATTTATTGTCGTGTGAACCTTATCTATGGTTTTGTCTAAAACAGGTCTCTCTTGAAAACGAGTCCTCGTGACTCAGTGAGACTCACCTGTATAAATAAAGGTTGAATGGGGAAAAAAAGAAAGAAATTAAAGTCAATTATTTAATTTATTATAGGGGAGTGGTGGTGCAGAGGTAAGAGAAGGTGGATCTGTGAATGGAAGGTCGCCCGCTCGACTTCCCAGACTGACAACATCAACATTCAATTCGATTCAATTCAAAAATACTTGATTAATCCCAAAGAAAAATTAATTGTTGTTGTAGCTCATCATCCTGGTTTTATTAGAGTTGCTCTAGATGCTGATGGCTTTGGGCAGAAAGGATCTCTTGTAACAGTCCATCCAAAAGCGAATCCGAAGAAACTGTCTGCAGATGCCAATCTGTCCACCCAGACACAGCAGACCTCTCAGTCCTCTTAGCCAGCAGGACTCCCTGAACGCTGGGCAGAACTCCTCCCCGAGCTATGGCCATTTTTCCCAGCAGTCTGCCATGTGGATGGAAAAGGTGGAACACACCCACACCTGCCTCATTTGCCCCACTCTGGGCCCATGAGCAAGGCCCTTAACCCCCACAATCAGCTCCCCCAGGCACCTTAGATAGCAGCGCTCTGCTCCACACAGAGGGCTGTGGTAGCTCGGTGGTAGCATCAGGAAGAGCATCCAGCGTAAAAACAAAGGTCAAGTCTTTGTGCGAGTTAGTTCGCTGTGGCGACCCCTGTAGAAGGGAACAGCCAAAAGAAGAAATAACAATAATAATTTGCAGGAGGGAAGCAACGGAAACATTAGTCCTTTCTGATGAATTATTGGTGACACATAAAGAGCATTAAATGATTTGCCAGTGTCCAGAAAATATTACAATTCAGTGCTATAGAGCAATTAGAAACTCAGAAAATTAAAGGTTGAACATTCCTTGCTTGCCTTGGAATGCATATCACTCACCTGCCATAAGTAGGGGCTCATTTAATCAGCCTTTATATTGGCATGCTGTATGTGTCATCAATTAATTGCAATTATTTGTAAAAGTGCATATAATGATAATGTATTTCAATGATGATACATTTCTATGTATTTGATGTATTATGTTTCATCAAAATACAGGATTGTCTTCAGTGTTTTAGGTTGACAGATGTTCCATTCTTGCTGTGCTATATTAATGAAATTAAACTAAAACCACATCTTTCTGAATTTACTACTCTAGTCAGTCAAGTAGATTACACAACAAATAATTTAATCTTAGAATTGAATGCCATTTTTTTTTCTGGAAGTTAGATTTGTCCAGACACAGATAAAATCTGCCTGAACTTGTCCAGCTCATAGGTCAATGATAATTATGGCCAAAGTGGCAACAAGGGCATGAAAACTTTCATCAAATCATTACGAAGCCAGCAAGGACAAGTCGGCTGATGCGTGACTGCTCTGGAAACAAGCTTCCTCCAACGAGGAAGAATCTCTACATGTCAGTCAGTGAGCATGAAGTCTGTCTCATGAGCTAAAGAGGTCATCTGTCCCACCTCTGATCCAGATTTCAGTCCTCTCCTACTCATTCATCTGCATGTTGAGAAACAACCCCACTCAAAATTGGAACTTTTCAGACACTAATTTCAAGAAAGATGTTACACCATACATTTAGAGTGGCTTTTTAATTATTAAAGGTTGAAAAGAAAACAACTGAGTATCTGGAATCCACTTATCTTGTTTGAAACTTTTCATTTGATGTCATTTTATCCACCACTAAATCTAAAATAGCAACCAATTCTTTAAAAAGCAGGGTTAAAATGAAGAAAAAAAAAACTACAAAAACATTATACAGTATGTCTAAAATTACTGGTTTGAATCATCATCATAATTAAAGAACAACACAGCTCTGTTTGCTCTGTTCCTGACAGATTAAAACACTAATTTACAACGAAATGTCATCAAACACGGACTTTCTTGATTATGAGCAATTTCTGTGCGAGTTTAAAATCCATTCTCGTATAATAATAATAAAAAAAAAATAACAGTAAGAAAATAAAGCCATACAGATTTAATATATAATAACAGCAAAACAGGGATGATCAAAATATAATTTCCTTGTCTGTGTAAACACCAGTTCCTGACAGTACATTCAGTATGACAGATTTATGTGGAGCTAATAACTGCGTTTCTCTTACATGTCATCAGCGTGTGGCCGTAGCCTGGCAGGGCGATGGGGATTTAAAGTAACGGTAGCTATGTAACCGGTAATTGGGTCTACATGGAAATGGCTGATTCTGTCCTCCTGACTGCTGTTAAGAGACACGGACTCCAAGCTGCTCTGTTCTTCTTTTACTGCCAGCTCTCCCATCAGGGCAGCAATATCTTCCAATCCCTGCTCTTCGGGGAAATGCTGGTGCAGAGGCTCCGATTTATCCTCGGTGTAGAACGATGGGTCAATGACATGCAGCACGCGGGAAGCCTGGAGGTTCTGCAGGGACCGTGACTGGACTGAGGGAAAGGCAGACAGTAAATAAGGTTAAGCCTCTTTGGGCCCAGTATGTAGCTCTGCTTATTATTGCACCTTTATGAGCCCAGGTGGACAATTGTGTGTGTGTGTGTTTGCTTGGATGCGTTGCGAGCACATAAAATTTAATCCTGAAGACATCAAAGACTTGAAAACTTTTTTGAAACTTGCAACATGGGCCCTCTCTAAGACGCTCTGCCCCCTCCCTCATCCTCTTGTGTGCTGAAATGACTTATCAGCTTTCCAGGATATTACAAATTAGGTGTAAAAAAATGAAGGCTGCTCAAACTAGATTTTATTTTATCAATTTAAAATAATTTCCAGCTTGAGACACCAGAGAGTGGTGCTCTCAAAACAATGAGCCTCATTCCTCCCTACCTTTGGCCATTTTTCCAACTAATGCACAATTCTCTCTACTTCAATTTCATTAACATTTTTCCCCCAACTGAGGCAGCTTAAATTGTACTTTGGAAGCAAAAAATATCTATTTTATATCTGTGTCCACTTCACTTTGAACACATTTGTGATTTTGATTTGTTCCTTTGTCATGGTATTTAAGGCAGTATCTCACTGGACTGTGACTGAAGCTTGTTGGTGGCTTAGAATTAAGACCAAATACTACTCAGTATTATTCCACTTTCATTGCAGTGTTGCTGAATTTTGACTGTTTGCAAAAAGTGACCAGCAAGCTGTGTGTCTCAAGGAGCCATTTTTGAAAATCATGGCTTATTGATGTGTGCACAAAACTGGATTCTGGACCGAGCACATTATTTCCTTGCCCACTGTTGACCATGTTGTACCTGCCTCAGCCCTCTTTGTTACCCTCTTGGCATTTACCCCATGTTTATGTTCTAATATACTGGAGTACACTTTTGAAATGAAGGTTGGCAGATTGTGACTCGTTTTTCAATCCTGTAATTGTTCACCATCATCAGTGTGGTTTCAGATCCAGTTATTCAGGGCTGTAGGTTTAGATGCTTTCTGTCAGCAGGTTTGAAATTACAGCTGCTCTTCAGACATATTAGAGACTTACAGCAAAGTTGAAAGAGGCATGAGACCTCCACTACAACTCAACGATTACTTTGAGAGAAAACTTGCTGTACATTTCACTCAAGATTATGAGTCTCTGCAACTGGAGCGAGAAAACTGAGAACCCCCTCAAATATTCTGTCATTTTGGAGATTCCTTCCAAAAAGGGGCGGCTGTGGCTGAGTGGTTAGAGTAGTCGTCCTCCAATGCAAGAGCTGGGGGTTCAATTCCACCAGCAGTCACTTGCTGACATGTCCCTGGGCAAGACGCTGAACCCCTCATTGCCTCTGATGTGTGTCCCATCAGTGTATGAATGTGATAAAGCTCTGATTATTCTTTGTATAGATCTAGTAGAGTGCTGTATGAATGGGTAAGTGAGGGCAAAAATTGTTGTAAAGTGCTTTGAGTGTCTTGATAAGATAGAAAGGCTCCACAGAAGTACCGTCCATTTACCATAAAAGCCCTTTCTCAGCTATTTACCAAGTCAGTCTAGTGAGATAATTTCTTTACTAATAATAATAATATTGAAAACAATTATCAAAAATGGCACCAGAGCAATAGTTTAACAACCTGACCTAACCTGTGCTTTTTAATGTTAGCTTATTTTTCTTAGCTTGACAGCAGATATTCAAACATATGAAACGGCCTGAGAGGCTCTGTGGGTGAAATCCTTTCCAACACTGTCTGAGCCTGCAGTTCTGCCAATTTCCTCTGCTGTGACAAAGATGTGCTGGATTACTTTGCTGGCAGCTGCTCTGAAGGTTACTCACTTCTGACTGGACTGAAGTCTCCTTGGCTGACCTGAGAGTCAGAGAAAGGCTTGAGGCTGGGGAACAGGATTAGGGAGAAGGACAGCAAGAGCACCTGGAAAATTAAATGAAAGGGAAACACAGAGTTAAACAACACAATCAGTGACTTTTTTTTAAATTCCCCACTATAAAAACAGCATTTTTCATCATGTGGAGAGATTCTGTTTGTGCGTATGTCCTCTTGTGTTCACTGTGAAGATTAAAATTGCAAATGGTCTTTCTCAGCAGTTAATCCGATCTGTTGCTGTTTTGCTTTAATGTTCAGGTGATTCTTTGAATAAAGAACATAATGTTTTCAGACACAGCAGTTGTACCAGCACGCATGTCCCGGTCTGAGCTGACTTGTTGGATGAATTCATGACCATAGCTTGCAGCCTGCGCAGCTGCTCCATTAGTGACCTGCAGAGAGGAACAATTAAAAAAGAGGAAAAACAGACAACAGATGGGTTTGAGAAAAGAAAAGCAAAACAAAACAGCAAAAGCAGTAAATGAATGGGACAGATATTGTAACAAACTACCAGGATTTTACTGAGGAAAGGTTGGTTAGAAATGAAACAGGACTTTTAGAACCACTCACATGTTGCATTTTTCCAGCTGGGACACCTTTCTCTGCAGCTCTTGGTTGTGGGCATTGCAGGCAGACATTCTGGATAAAAATAAAAATATTACAAAAAGCAGGAGAAGAAGAAGGTGAAACTCCTGAGAAACAACATTATTTGATTCACAGATCTATCTTTCAAACATTTTAGTTTATTTTAACTAAGAGAATGCTCTAAAACACTGAGCATGCATCAGGATGCTCTAAAACACTGCATGTATTGAAAGCACAAAGACGTTCTTTACTTCTTTTTGAGAGTTTTTATAATTTCTGCAGACTGACCATTATTGATGCCTAACACTTTAGCCCCAAAATACAAACTTTAATGTCAAATATAAAATATCAGTGGTGTAAGTTTATGCTTTTCTTTTTCTTCTTCTTATTTTATTATAATTATTAATATTATTCTAATCTTATGAGGACAAGGCCTTGGATAAGCTACTAAATGATTCGAAACAGAAAAATATTGAGTTGAATTGACATATGTAGCACATTCTGGAATACATTAAATGGTCTTGCTCCATCCTACCTTTCTGAGCTGCTTCACCCATGTACTCTCCTGCTCGGTGCCTCAGATCAGCTGATCAGCTGCTCCTGGAGGTGCCGAGGTCCGAATGAAGACTCAGAGAGGACAGAGCTTTTTTTTTGGGGGGGGGAACAATCTCCCTGTTCCCATCAGACTAGCCCCTTCACTGTCCATATTTAAAACTCTTTTAAAAAAACATTTTTACTCCCTGGCTTTTAGCACAGACTGAATTTGCTCTGCACTGTTTTATTGTTTTTATTGATCTTAATGTTTTAACAACTGTTTTATGCGTTTAAATGTTCTTGATTTTATATGTACAACACTTTGTTGCAACTTTGGTTGTTTTAAAGGGCTTTATAAATAAAGTATTATTATTATTGTTATTTTTTTTTAACAAACAAAGGATTTTGAATGCACACACACTAAAGCTGTTGGACACTGAACGTTTTCACAAGTACACAATAGTTCAATCAAAGAGATTACATTTTCTCAGTGACAAGTCCAGAGATGATTATGGGATTACTAATTCACATTAAAAAAAGTTGTGCAAATAATTTTGTTGCGTTCTGACATTTACTCGATGAATGTATGCTTTGTTCTATCGCTGTAGCTACTTTCTGTCACTATGACACTGCTGTGACAGAGCGGTGCAGAGAGACAAGAGTTTGAAGTACAGAGTAAGGAGAAGACTAAACAAGTCCTATAATGGCATCTGGCATGAGATCACGCGTGTAATAAAGTTCCTGAAATCAGACACGTCTTCTTACTTTCATTTATGTCTGTCACTACAAATTTATTTTCAATCTCTCATTATCAACAAATCAACAACAGACCCAAATAGAATATATATATATATATATATATATATATATATATATATATATATAT
>NC_056500.1:29292873-29302534 GCF_014905685.2 Nematolebias whitei
TGTGTGTGTGTGTGTGTGTGTGTGTATGAAGGGAAGTGAAGTGCTATGTATTGAATCATTATATGTTTCCATACAATGACAAAATGAGTTCTCTGTATTTAAGCCATCACACATGAGATGCACCCAGGTGGAGCAGTGGGCAGCTATGTAAGCGCCCAGGGAGCAATTAGGGAGCTTGCTCAAGGTCAAGTACCATAGCAAAGAAAAACTGCGTTCAACATTCAAAAATGTTCTCTAAAGTTTTGTGTCCAGCTTAAAAAGACTGAATTGATAAGCACTGCACTCCACCTTGTTTCATATCTGTTTTACAATCCTCACACGAACATTCAAACCTTCAAAAGGACACAAATCTTCTTTTTTTATTTTAGTACTACTTAGTGTACGAGGCCAGTGCTCTTCACCTGATCTGCTCTGTAATTACTCCAGTCACAGGTAGCTGCAGACTAAATTGACCATGTTTTAAAGCTCAACCTAGAGGTCTTGTTTTTTATAGGACCACTTGCAATTACAAGAAACTGGAGGAATTTTAGGACGTTTTTCCACCAAGTGTTAGTGTGTCTTAGATTTAAGACGGTAAAATCGGTCATGTCTTACATGTGCCAACAAAATACAAGTTGACGGGAAAGGTTGATCAAAACAAGATGCCAATCAGTACATTTAAGGTACAATAGGACAATAATCATCTTATTGTGGTTCAGATAATGTTTTGTAGTTGCTGAATGAAGGAACGACATATAAATGAACATCCCACCGGTTTTCCAGCCCATCTATGTACTCCTTCTTCTTTTTCCTGCTCTCCTGAGCAGATTGCTTGTTGCGAATCTTTCTGCGTATTTTCTTCAGGATCCTCTCCTCGTGCTGATTGACAGAGAAGGAAGCATTTGCATTTCTTCAGCTTCTGAAAACTAATGCTGAGAGTTGATTTGAGAGTTGAGGCATTTTACCTTTGTAAGAGGTAGCTGGCTGGGCAGGGTGACCCCCTCCTTGGCTAAAAGTTTCTTCTCATCTTCATTGAGAATCAGCTCCTGGATGGACTTTTGTGATGGCTGTTGGGGCTGTTGGTGAGATATGAATACCAATATTGAAAACTACAAATTACAATTGCTGCATGATTACATTTTCTGTCTACGTCCACCATCAGTGCCACCTATCCTTTTTGCTAGAGGCTCACAGGAAGTAGTTTAATGAGGGCAGACTATCAGGCCACATTCAACATCCTCATTTCATGGCTACTTCAAAGCAATTACAGTGTGAGAATCTAAGCTGGATTCTGCCACTCGCTCCTTCATCTTATTAAACTGGGCTAAGAAGATGACATCAATACGCGACGGAGCTAAGATCCATTTCTCTGAAAAACAGGTTATTCTACGGAACTTGTGCTAATCTTGACTGAATAATAGTAAAGTTTTCTTTGTGAAACAAATAATTATTAGCATATTAAATGTGATGATACTTTCAACTTTTTGCTACACATTTTATTCAGCTGGTTTTATATATCTGCTAAATTTCTTTACATAAATAAGGTCAAACTAAAAAAAAATAAAAAATCGTAAGGAAGTGCATATATATTAAAAAGAAGTTCAAGAACAGGCTCATCATCAACTGAATACTAATCTGGATCTTTTGAGTATTTGTCCTCTCAGAAAGTAATTTTGCTACATATTCAGCAGTTTTTTTTCCCCCTTCCGAATTTAGAAAACTTCCAAAGAGGGGAATTGGATTTGCATTCCAAAGGCCTTTCCATGGGACGATGCGTAGTTTTTACCAGTGTACACTCACAGTCGAGCATGAACAACACCAAACGTTGTCTTGCATCTGAATCGAGACGTCAAACACCCGTGAGACACGGCTGCTTCTCCAACCTCCCCACCTGAACCGTCTCTGCTGACTCTGCCAGACACACTTACTGGCTCTGGAGTGCCCGACAGCAGCAAGTCTTTGACAGTCAGCAGGAAGCTCGACTGAGGTCTGTGTACATCTGTAGGGTACGGTGAAGTCCTGGTCTTGGCCATTGGGAAGCCAAACTCCCAGCCACCTGCACACACAGAGACAGTAATAATAATGCAAACAAATAAGATGCATGTGTTTTTACTTGAAGTTTTAATTACTCTTATCTGTACCAAACATTAATTTCTGCTACTAACATCAGTGTCTTCAACAATCTTTTATCAAACACATTTAAAACAACTATTGCAACTACTGCCACATAAAACAAGTTACATATTCCTAATGTTCCTTGCCTGAATGGAAATCAAGATTTAATGCAGTCTGCTGGTTTCCTTAGGAAAATTTTTTTTTGCTTATTTAGTTTTATCATGCACATGTCCCAATAGCATTAGTTATAGTTTCCATCTGAATTTGACTTTTCTGGGTTGAACGATATTGAACTGTATCGTATCATAATAAATTGGACTATGTGAAGTTTTTGTTTGAATTGCACCCAATTGCTCTTTAAAGTACCAAAAAAATGGCTTTAGTTGGGAATTGGTGCTATATAAATGGGTTCAGACTTAAAAAAAAAGTTTAATGAAATTCAATTCAATTCAGTTTATTTATATAGTGCCAAGTCACAACAGAAGTCATCTCAGGGCACAGAACAGAAACCTTCATATACATAAAAAGTCAATTAGTAAAGTTATCTATCTAAGGAAGCCAGCAAATTGCATTGAATATTCACTTCATCACAGATTTTCAGTTTATTTTACTTTTTTTGTTTGTCTTTCATTAAATCAGTTGCAGCTCATTACACAACCACTGTTCGTAAACATCTAGCATCAGTGTTTGAATTCCTGTAATATTTTAATTGTGTATTGCTATTGATTGTTAGGCTGATCACGGAGCACAATTACTGTAGCAATTCATTGTAGGTTTTTGAATTGCAATTGGAACATGACTGAGATGGATGTGATGTTAATCCCAATCAGATTTCTGACATGTGAAGAAAATAGAACACAGTGATATTATGACTTTGGTAAGAAAAATTTTGAATATTTATCTGAAAATAAAGGATTACCAACAATTGAATATTACTTTATATTTTTTTTTCTATACTATATCTGGTAATTAGTTGCACATAAATTTTTTTACAGAGGTCGGTGGAGTCATTGGTCTCCAGGGCTGCCTTGGTTTGTGGTCCTGGACCAAAGCAGGGAGCATCCGGAGGACTTTCAGGACGCTGAGGACTATCCATCTGGTCTGACGGAGTGCCCTCACTGACCCCACTGTCGCTTGGAGACGGAGACCACAGAGGTGAGGTGGACACAGAATCACCTCCACTCAGAAGGGCGTTGAGAAAGTCATTCCCTGTTTGCTCAGCTGGCGGCAGCATCTGTTGGATGAATACGCTTCGTGCTATCATTAGCCTGTCATTGTGAGATCAAGACAAAGTGACAGACAGTATAGTAACATTTATCTACATATTAAAATGGAAGGTAAATTCCTGCAGAAAATTTAAGCTGATTAGAGATGTAAAAAAACATCACAAACATTTGGCTCCTGAAACGACCAGCTGTGATAGTTGCTGTGGTCTCCTGTGTCCTCGTTACGAAGAATCCCATCGTTTTTATCAAACAGCCAGTCAAGCAACTCTGTGCAGTCACAACCCTGAAATGAAACATTTAACAACAACTTATCTAATATACTTTCCCTCTGACAGACTTTAAGAAATACATTATATCTGCGGTTATTTCACTACTACCGGTACTCTTGAGACAAACACAATACATGTGAATATAAATTTCCCCAAAATAAGTACTTGTTAGGAAACTAGTATTTGCGAGTCTAAATTTTAGACTCAAGACATAGTTATGGTTTCAATTATTAAGCTTGAACTTTGCTCCGCGGGACTTTCCAGTTTCATCCTGTGCAATAATCAGAATACTAAAACAAAACTTACCTGATCTGGGTAGAACTCCATAGTGTCCCTGTTTGGGAGAAACACCACAAACAAATGATGAAATCCAACCACGATATCAAGTGTTTGTTCCTTTTTTAATGTGAAACGTCTCTTTCTATCTTCGTGAAGCCTCTCTAGTGTATTTCTCCGCTCTGCGCTTGGGTCCAAAGTTTAAACTCCAACACAACACACCCAGCTGACTTGCTTCCTTTGTTGTCATTGGATAAATTAGGAGATACCAGTAATCTAACTGGCAACAAAGAGGAGACAAGCTCAACCTCGCAAGCTGTCTGGTCTGCCTCTCAACAGAGAGAGCAAAGTCTGGTGCTTCTCCTTTTTTGTCCAATTTTTTTTCTTTGATAGTGTATTGACACAAGGATAGCTCTGACCTTTGGCATATATTTATAACAAAATAAACACGGAAAACCAAGTATTTTTTTAAAGACAGTCAAGACCAGTCCTGACAATGGTTTTCCAAAGTTTGTTGGGATTGCTTTATTTGATTTTTAACCCTCAACAATAGAATGCTGGCCTGATGGTAGCAGCTGAAGGATGGAGCCTTTACAGTATAAAAAGGTTAATACTTTGATTGTATCTTGAACTTTGTGCTTTTCAGATGTTATGAGGTTCAAAGATTGATCCAATATAGGATGGTCACAGCTGCTATATGACTTTAGACAACACAAAAATGGCCATAACTCAGGTGATTTTAAAGATATGGAGCTAAAATTTGATGTGATAGTAGCCGAAACTCATCCTCAACACATACTCTGGGTGCTAACTGATCTTACAAGATTACACAGTATTGTCAAGTGATGTGTGTTGAGGTCATCCCCCAAAACCCATTGTTAGGCCGGTAAAGAAGTGTGCAGGTAACACAGTCATCTGAGAACAAGATGCTAATACAGAATCTGTGTGGGTGCTTGTTTAAAGATAACAAGTTTGAGTTTACTTAATCACGAAAGGTAAAATGAAATTAAAAATCAAAGAAACACATTGGTAATAATAAAAGCAAGTACTTAACCTTTAGTATGAATTTCTCTTTATAATCAAAATATAAACACAAAATTGTGTAGTTGTAATTAACCAGATATGGCCAAAAATGATTAAAACAGTGATTTTTCATCACAAGACAATATTAGTTTAAAATTAAAATTGCAAGAACATCTATTGTCCACCACCTTTACTTTGGTGGTAATATGCTTTTTTTTTTTCCATTTTAACTACCACATATTTCTAGATTGCAGAGTTGAGAACAAAATGTACAACAGTACATTTTCATCTTTGATACGCTTCTTGGCCCGTTGCCTTCATAAATCTCCTCCTACATGTCTCTGTGTGAGTGCAGCTACAGCGTGCGCTCTCAGGACATTATTACCTGCAGTGTTCCCCCAGTGCGGACTGTACTTGGCCAAAGGGTCTTCTCCTACTCCGCTCCTGTTTCCTGGAATATCTTGCAAAAAGATCCGAGTGTGACGATCTCTCCTGTTTCACATCTGATTCTCATCCTAATTATCTGCAGGTGTCTTCCTCTTGTCTCATTAGTAACTAGTATTTCGTCCTTGTGTCTTCCACACGAGGAGGTTATGGTTTTCCTGAGGCTGCAGTGGTGAGTCCGTGCACCTGACGTTATTCGAGCATTGTCCTTCCATGGTGTCACGATCTGTGGTCCTGCTCCGCCTGCCCTCCTCCGGGCACCTGCTCTGTCTGCACTGGGGCCCCCTCTGGGGGCTAAATATGTTTTTGTTGCCCTGTCAGCATTTTTCTGTGTTATGTTAACGTAGAGCACTAATTCTCATTTTTGTTTCTCCGAGTTATCCGGCCCTCCTTCATGTGGGTCCCACGCTCCTCGCCAGCCATCCAGATCGTGATACTGAAGCTCTTGACCTTGACCTCTCTATATGATTTTAAACAACTGCTAAGTTCATGGCAAAAACCAACGTAGACATGTTTTTAGTATTCTACATCGGTTTATAATGTTGGTCTTTGTGTATCGTTTTTATATAATTTCATCTATTCATTTTTTTATTTTATATACTTTTTTATATGATTGTCTGTTGTTGTCTGTACCTCATCTGTGCTCTTTGTTCAAAACAGGTCTCTCTTTTAAATGAGTCCTTGATGCTCAATGAGACTAACCTGTATAAATAAAGGTTGATTAAAAAAAAGAAGAAAACTTTCTTGTGTTGCTGATATTCAGAATACTAGTTTAGAAAACTCAAATTTTCCTTCAGTTCAAGAAAAATAATCAACAAATGTTTAAATTAGTAACCTGACACTAACCCTAACCTTCTGTATTGCATATTTTTTATTGCAGCAGGTTAGTGCTGAGGCATCATAATACAGCATGGTAACCCACTCACTTGTTCCTGATATCATTGGTCTCACCCGTCCCCACTTGTCTCATCAGCCCCAGTCCATTTACTCCCTCGCCCTCACTCATGTGCAGTCTAGCATTGTGCATCATGTCTTGGAGTTTTGCTACCCTGAATCTTTGGCTGCCATGCCAGCCTTTGTTTTCAGCATTTTTGTTAATAGTGTTTTAGTTTTTGTTAAAGCTCCTTGTGTTGGCCTGAATTATTGGGTCCATCTCTATGACTAACTGTGACATTTGAACAAAAACAACTTGAACAATTTGTTTTTTTTACTTATACACAGTTTTTTTTTAAAGTTTCAATTACATTAACATCAGAATCCAGAGTGAACATGATAGAAAGCCTAAATGACCTTAAGTGTCCTGCACACAAAGTTCTACACCAATGGTTGTTTTATTTTATAGACAGGTATTAGCTTAGCTGCCATTAACTTTCTCATTAAACAACACAGAACAAGAAAATAGACAAACAAACAAATAAAAAAAAAAACAGTATTCAGAAGACATTAGATCTGGCAACTATAAAAACTTGAATGCTGTCAAAACACTTATTTTTATGCACAAACACAATTTCTAGATAGACTGTTTTAAAGTTACTAATGCTCAAATGTAAAATCATACTCCATGCCTGAAATACATTCACAGCTATTTCTGGTACTCCAGGTTGGCGCTCCATTCTCATTTGGTTCTTTACACCTGCTTTAAATAGAATTGTATTCCAAAATGTAATTATCAATGACCTTTAATAGTATTTTAGCAAATTGTCCTCAATGTCCAATGTTGCTGGCGCCTGAATGACTTCAGAGCACAGTTGAAACAGAGGTGGATATGAATACTGTTCATATACAGTATCTCCACTTTTCATATCCATTCATATCCAATAATTGTGAATCCAGGCCAACCATTGATAAAAGTGAATACAACAAAGAAACATCAAACTTAAGAATAATTTCTAGTATATTTTGTTGAACAAAGAGGCCACACACAGTCAGTCATAATAACCAATATACATAAATGGGAAAAAACAACTAACAATTTGGTTAAATAGTAAAGAACAGCATGATGGCATGAATATATCTGGACAAAAATGTGTCTTTAAGCATGCACATAAGTAATTGTAAAAAGATCAATTTCTAAATGATTATTTTGGAATTATTACATTTAAAATGTATTAGGGTTTCTGCATAAATTGTGTTAAATTTGGTGATCAGTAATAATCATTTACAAAAGGTCCCCTGCTAGAGATTAGAATATTTCAGCACAGCTTATTTACATTTTATCTTAGCCTTAATTTTTTCTTTAATGCTCTCCATCACTAGATTTTCTCCCACAAAATAATTTTACTTCTGTTGCCCTTTCAACATTTAGTTACCATTTTTTTTTTATATTTTGAGAAAAAAGAAAAATAATTTTGGCTTTTTCCGTGACCTCTCTGATTCCATCGTTATCTCCTTGACACTGTTTCCATCTGCTGATTATTTTACTGACTCAATATCCGTCATGTGCCGATATGGGCGAAAGTGCACTCATCAGTGTTTGAATGCAAATCAAATGAAACATAAATACTGACAACAAAACATTATTTTGCTGATTTTGCTAATTTATTACAAACTTTTTTGTACACTTTTGTTGGTAAACGATGCTTCTTTAGTGGTTATTTTAGATAACAAATAAAAATGTTCAACTCAAAACATTCATTATTTCGACAGTGGTTCTGTAATAATTTTCTTTGTTTTGTTTTTTTCCATTATTGTTTAAATATTACAAAGCAGGTAAATAATAATAGATTTGTTATTAGGTTTGTAAATGTGTTATAGTATATTTTAAAAAGACAGTTTCATATATTTTCTTCACTGATTTAGACTTTTGTACACTTTTCCAGTTTTTGTGAAAAAGCATCTGGCTTTAGTCAAATGTAATGCTGATGGGTCTAACCAAGAAACTATCTAATTTATTTCAAATTTGCACCAAAAATAGTGGCAAAATGTTAAAATTCCTTACAGATATTAAGACCTCATTTCATTGTGGGCCTGTCCACCACCAGTATAAAAACATATAACCTCTTGATTGAAGTACTGCTGCCTCAAGATCTCACTATCACATTTCTGTTTCTGAGTCATCGCATTAATCATATCATACAATAACGTCACCGCCTGTAACCATCAGGTACTGATGTCATCCTGCCATAAAACTGGCAACAGTTTAACAGGCAGGGATTTACTCTTGTGAGCAGCACAATATAAATACATTTAAGAAAAGACAACAAACATTATTCTCCATCACACTTTTGCTAAAAGAAATTCTGGACTTGTTGCATCACAGCTACAACGACAGCTGGAGTGAAGGCTTGAATGCTGTTCACTGCTCTTTTTATGTCATTTTTCATAAAAGAAGCATTACTCTAACATTAATGTTTTTTTTATTTGATAGGTTATAGTTCCAAAGGCCATAAATAAATAAATAATACCTTTTGTTATTACTTTTCAAGCTGGGTTTAGAAATTAAATGTAAAAAGAAAAGTTATTTTCTAACAAAAAAGAGAAAAAATAAATCAAGTATTTTGATGGCAAAAAATGGTCTAGTTTATTCTCTTTATGTTTTTGATTAGACTTTTGCAAATTTTGTGACCGACTTCAAAATTATTTTCAAACTAAAGTGAACTAAATGGGTTCTCATGAACTCTTTGTTGTTTAAACACCTAACATTGCTTGCATTTTTTTTAACACGTCTGAAACAGTGAAGGAGGTAAAAAGGCTGAAGACTGAACAATCAGCCTCACACTCATTCAGCTGAGTCATAGATGTTTTATTATGGTAGGATCCATAAGCCACAAAACATTGAAGAGACATGTTGCAGAAGGTTGAAATGCATCATTTGATCATCGTTGTCACATTTTATCCTAAAAAATAAAAAACTGCTTTCTTCTAAAATAGATTAAATTGTCTGAAGAGATTGCTTGGATATTTTTGCACTGATATTTGAAACTTCCTTGTCTGTGTGACAGTCCATGCCACATCAAAATAAAAAAATAAAAACATAAACAAGTAGTATGTTGGTGTCCGCAGCACGGTGGCGCAACTGGTAGAGCTGCTGCCTCTCAGCGAGCAGGTCCTTGGTTCAAACCCCGGTCCAGGGGCCTTTCTGGGTGGAGTTTACATGTTCTCTCCGTGCATGTGTGGGTTTTCTCCAGGTACTCCGGTTTCCTCCCACAAACCAAAAACATGCATGTTAGGCTGATTGGTAACTCTAAATTGTCCCTAGGTGTGAGAGAGAGAGTGAATGGTTGTTTGTCTCTATGTGGCCCTGTGATGGACTTGTCCAGGGTGTACCCTGCCCCTCGCACAGTGATTGCTGGACATGGGCACCGGCGACCCCCGTGACCCAAAATGGAA
>NC_056500.1:29307534-29322749 GCF_014905685.2 Nematolebias whitei
AGATAGATAACAGAGAGACAAAACTGATTTTCTTGCCAAATCTGTTCACCTAATATATTTCATCTAGAGTTGTTATATTAAACATTTCAGACTAATTTACTACCTTATAAGCACAATGCTTATTGTGCTTATAAGGTAGTATGGAATGTTTACCGTATTTTTCAGACTATAAGCCACACTTAAAATCCTTTTACTCAAAATCTACAGTAAGCCTTATACTGTAATTCAGTGAGCCTTATATATTAATTCTGGTTGTGCTTACTGACCTCCAACAGATTTTATGTGTTACAACTGAGCGATGTTGAGTTATTGTGAATGAGTTGAATAAAGTTTGACTTATCTGACTGTTTTGTTTTGCTTAATGCACCTTATAATCTGTTGTGCCTTATGTATGAAAACAGACTTGTTCATTGATGTGCCTGAGCCTTATAGTCTGAAAAATACAGTAATATAACAAGTCTAGATGAAATATATAGGTGGCAGATTTGGTTCACTATTTGGCAAGAAACTGGTCAGTTTTGTCTCTCTGTCACCTTTAATTAATGCATATAAAACAGTTATTATTGATTTATAAAGTGTTTATAGATGAATTAATGTATCTATAAATCAATCATTAGTTATCTATAAGGAGAGCCTTATTGTAAAGTGGTTGCCATATTTTCTTAATTTTTCTTTCAATTGACATTATCAAATGTTTAAAATTTCTTAAAGGAATCCAATTTAAATTTAAGGAAATTTAAGGAAATCTTTTCCCAGACCCATCTGTTTAAAGGAAGACCAAAAAAAAAAAAAAAAAAAATCACAAAGTTGGTGACAGTGGAACATAGCTGTCATCTGGTGGTTAGAAGGTGTACATACAAATTTAAACCTATAGCCATCACATTTATTTATGTTGTGTATTTTGAGATTAAATTTTTGACAAAAAAAAAGTGAAACCAGAGTTTATTAATTGTTGCAAGCAACCCAAACGCCAACTCAGTGATGAATACAAATTAAAAGTTCTGTCCATCATATTAAAACATATGAAAACTAATTTGAAATACTAACAAGAAAATATCAAAATTACCAACAATCACTCTGCCTCCTTTGCTTATAGTGTAATATTGCAGGAAACTAACGTCACAGTTGCAAAATGCTCACATATTTTGTATCTAAATGTACTTGAATTTTAAGAAACTTTGTTCTTTTAGTGCATTTCATTGGAGTTGCTGTGAAACCTGCTTTTATTATTCAAGCGGTTGGCGGATCCATTCATATTCCTGTTGCTGATACTACATGCGAACTATTACAGTTTCTACTATTGCCTCTCAGCTGTCCTCTGTAAAGTCCTTAGTTACAATTATAGAAAATTTTCAAAATTACAAAACATAATTTAAACATTATATTTTATGCATAACGTAACATTACTGCAGTTTGTGCAGATAATATTACTTTTACACAAATACATTTATACACCCTAAACTTACAACTTTACTGTCTGAATTTTTTTACCATCACAGTTCAGTGACAAGTTGATTTGGAATAGTTCTTAGACATTAATAATAATTAAAAAAAATGGATTGGAGAGTGACCACTGCAATCACAAACCAAAAAAAGAAGAAAATAAATACCAGACTCCATACACTCCTTACAATTGTAAAAAAAAAAAAAAAATCTAAACTCTGCACATTAACAAACACTCCAACTTGAGATTACAAAATGCTTTATAATCATAAACAGTTTTCACCACATGAATAATATTCTGCGTGTTCTTATCACACACATACACTCAGTTTTATCTTTCATCTTTAATCGTCTTTTTAATTTGTTATACCACAAATTAGCATTTGTTTAATTGTGCTCTGTAGTTGTGTTCAATTGTGTTCTAGAATTGCTCCGCTCAAGGTGGCTGCATGTTGGAGCAGCTTTCTTACTTTCATTCTGAGATTTTGCTTTTGGAAACTTTAATTCCTCTTTTTCTGGATGTAAAGCACAATTTTTTGGATGATTTTTTTCCTCTGGTATCGGACGCTGTGCAGCTGGAAGGATTTTTACTGAAACTTTTTCAGTTTTGGACATTTGTTATGATTCGTAACCATGGCAACAAGGCAGTTTTCGACAACCAACAGCAGCTGATTAACATCTCAAAAGCTCAAATAAGATCTCAACTAAAGCACCAAATCCCAAATGAGTTGAAAAGGATGTTCTGTGGACGCATTCTCATCTACCTGCCAGCTGTGCTCGAGTGCCTGACCACTGAGATCCTGGAACTAGCAGGAAACACGGCTCAGGACAGCGGAAGGACAGGATCGTCCCTCGGCACCTATAGGTGGCTGTCCACAGCGACGAGGAGCTTGGCAGACTGCTGGGAGGAGTGGCCATCGCTCTGGGAGGAGTTCTGCCCGGCATTCGGGTGGTAATACAACCCGGGGGAACCGAGAGGCCAGCCGAGTTTGGGTGGACGGATTGGACAGCATCTGCAGCCAGTTTCTTAGGATCCATGGTGGGATGGACCTTTACAACGAGAGATCCTTCCTGTCTACAGCCATCAGCATCTATAACATCTCTTAATGAAATGAGGATAACGAGTTACAACAACAAAATAATTTCCCTCTGGGATTAATAAAGTATTTTTGAATTGAATTGAATTGAATTGTACTTTCATACACATGTTGTAGGTAACTAAATGTGTTACTTGTGAAAACATCAGTAGATAATGTCGAGGCCATAATTTTTACTGGTGAACGCACACTGTGTGAAACCAGAGAACAAATTCACCAAACAGGACTTTTAAGCTCATTTTGACCTAATCTGTCATTGACTTTAGTAAATCCTGGTATGTGTTTTTTCATTGCTCAGAATCATCTTGATAATAAAAAAAAAGTTATATAAACTCTTGTTAAGTGTTTGTATCCAGGCTTTTGTGCCTGGTGCACATGATTATTTGCTTTATATTTAAAGTCATTGACATTGTCACATTGAAAGGTAATAAAAACTGCTGCACAGACTTGCACAGATTGGTTCTGTGTTTATTTATACTTTTGTTGGATGTAACTGGGACCCTGTGTACACAATTTCATTCCACCACATGTACCACAAGTGATGTGAACGACAATAAAGGAACCTTGACCTTGACCTTTCTGTATGGTTTTACAGTAGCTGTTGTCATTGCAGTGTTGCTTTCAATGAGTTCAGAAAAGAAATCAGTTTAATAGAATTATTGAGTTTTGTTTTCAAACACTCGCCTGCAAAAGGAGTTTCAATTTTTATGGGACATATTATGTAAATATTACTGACTGATTAGTCAAACCTAACTTTACTTGTTCTTCCTTGGAGCTCTTCTTTGGCTTGGTGTAAGTTAGTGCACTTATGTGAGTCTTGGTCAAGCCCAGCCTTCTCTGATCACTCAATTCAAGTTTTGTAAAACAGCCCTCGAGTAACAAACTTGAGTGAAAGTAGCATTTTATTTTGAAGGAATGGATATTGTCTGCTGTCTTCCATGTAAATGACTTAAATAAGTTGCATGACCTGGTAGCTCTTGGGGCATGGATGGAGATGAGTGTCAGCTACTACCACAAAAAGTTTAGCTCAATATCTGTAAAAATGAACGAGTAAAAAAACATTTTATGTTTGCTACAGTCGTTTAGCAGCTGTAACTACCTTGAATTGGTTTGACTCTAAACGTGAACCCATTTTAGATGTTTGTAATGATTACTTCCTGAAATCAATTTTAAAATCCATCCAGGTGTTTCATGCGATATTTTGCTAAAAGAAGAACAAGCGTGCTCAGAGACAGTTGAACTGCTGCCTTCATGTTCATTCTTTCAGGTGACTGTGGGAAGTTTAACATCAGAAAACACATGAAAACTTAGTTTTTATCTAAATAAAAGATCAATATCATAGAATTTTGTTCTACTTTTAGTTTGGCCCAAAACATGTAGAGTAAAGGTGTGACACAGCCTGGTCTCATCACTTCACATCAGTCTGCTCAGTCACTGGTCCATGAAACTGTCTCCTGTGTGTTATGTCATCATCACACACACACACACACACACACACACCCTCCCCATTTTCTTTTTTTAACAACACCTTACAGCTGAATAAACATACTTTGCAATGCACAACCAGAGTGCAATGGTATATTAGGCACCAAGGGACACCTCAAACTCATCCCGCCCATTAACCCACAACTACATTTTTAGAACGGCGCCATGCCCGCCCAAGCAGAAGGAAGCTTCCTCCTGGGAGCAAAGTGTTCAGATGTTGAGGAAAAAATTCTCCTCATTCGTTTACTGTGCTCGGCTCATTACTAGACAGTATTTGCCATTTTAAATCACGCCTGTATGCAAAATTGTTTGTATCGTTCGTATGGTACGCATGCAACTGGAGAAGATTGGTTTATTTTATTACAAAGTGCGCAGACGTTTGTTTGTCTATAGTCTGATATACTGGTTAACAACAACACAAAGGATGCAAAATAATTACCATAGCATGTCTGAGTCTCCCTCTGGCCCTTAAAAGCTTCCCAAGCTGAACAGATCAAACCAAGCTGTCTCTCTGCAAGGATTCAGACTGGTTAACAAGCTGCAGGATAAACGGCAGCAAGTTAAATTGTATGTAACTTTTTAGTTTGCACCAACAGTGTGACCTTTATAGATTTCTTGTCTTTGCCTTCAGCTTGTTGAAACACTAATGGCTTTGGTCAATAATATTAAAAGAAAGAAAAAAAATCAGGAACTGTAAGTTCTCAATACCCCTCTACGTTGGCATCCCTCAAAATAGCCACTGAACCTCCCTGAGTAGCCTGACAGCTCACTTCTCCAATTCAATATGAGCTGCAATACACCCATTCCTTTATATTTAACTACAAATGTAAGTGCGCCAACATGCTGAGCCATCCGCCGATCGCTTCGACTCGAGTCCCTGCCATTTCCCATTCAGATGGTCTGCCACATTCAGCGAGAACCCTACCTCTTTTTATTCAATACGTTTCTAGCAGAATGGACAGAGCACAGAATAACACCAAAAACAAACAGCACTTTCATGCTGCTGGACCTTAGAGGGTGCTCTGGAGCCTGCTGCTGCTCCTTCAAAGGAATTAAAGTCCACACACAAAAGAATATGTTTACCATAAAAATATGCATTGTGTCTGTACTGTAGCCACCTACTGTTTAATTGACCGGCACTGTCAATGTGCACTCCTGCCCCCTCCTTCTGCGATTATTGTGCTTGAGAAAAGAAATGGTATGGACAGAGTTCAATAGATCTATTTGTCCCCACCTAATAAAAGAGCCGTTTCATAAATGTAGTTCATAGTTTGCTCTCTTTGGGTCGAGGGTGAGTTTCTGCCTCAAGTGGAGGAGTTCAAGTATCTCGGGGTTTTGCTCATGAGTGAGGGACGAATGGAGTGTGAGAATGACAGACGGAGTGGTGTAACGTCTGCAGTATCGTGGACTCTGTACCGGTCCGTTGTGGTGAAGAGAGAGCTGAGCTGTAAGGCAAAGCTCTCTGTTTACCGGTTGGTCTACGTTCCTACCCTCACCTATGGTCATGAGCTCTGGGTAGTGACTGAAAGAATGAGATTGTGGATGCAGGCGGTTGAAAAGAGTTTTCTCCACAGGGTAGCTGGACTCTCTCAGAGATAGGGTGAGAAGTTCAGTTATCCAGGAGAGACTTGGAGTACAACCGCTGCTCCTCTACATCGAAAGGAGCCAGTTGAGGTGGTTCATGCATCTGGTAAGGATGCTTCCTGGGTGCCTTCCTGGGGAGGTGCATTGGGCATGTCCGACTGGAAGGAGCCCCCGGGGAAGACCCAGGACACGCTGGAGAGACCATGTCTCTCGGTTGGCCTGGGAACTCCTTGGGGTCCTTCCAGAAGAGCTGGAAGAGGTGGCTGTGGAAAGAGATGTCTGGGTCTCCCTGCTCTGCTGCCCTCGTGACTCGACTTCAGAATAAGCAGAAGATAATGGATGGATAGTTCATAGTTATTTTTTTTTTGTTTTTTTTAACTCGCCAAAGTTGTTGACCAGTCCGTTTCTACCACTCACAGGGCCAGTTGGAAGTGATGCTGTCCTTTCTCCTTCGATGTCCCGTGGCAGACCTGGAGCAGCGCAGGCAGCTGAAGGCAGTTCATTCACACGCAGTTATTGGGAAGAGAATGTTCTGAGGAGGGCACCCCTGTGGTGCTCTTCCCTCACGGTGAGAGAAGCAGCAGCAGGCAACAGTATTGATTCACCTCGCAACCCTGATCCTGCTGTCACAGACAGTATATCACTTCATTTAATCCACTGTTAAATAGGCTGTAATTAGAAATCTGTCCGCCAGATGTGTTTTATTTAAAGGGTGCTTTGTGGTGGAGCTGGAAATGTGCCTGGACTGTACCGCTTTAATGCTCCTGGAGCAGTTCTTTTCCCAGTTATTTATTTATTTATTTCTCCCACAAAGTATTTTAGTCGGCATGCTATTGACAGTGTCTGCACAGAGAAGGCAAATGATGCAAATAAAGCTCTCTTGGGGAATTAACCTGCACGTTGCTTGAAAAATATTTACAGTATAGGTCTGTTAATCGCGGTTAATGTTTGTTGGTCCCTTGACAAGTTGATGAATGACAGGACTTTTTATAATAAGCGTTTTCTAATGTCAGAGCAGGGAAGTAACAGAATTGGATCAAATCCCAAAGTTCGGCTAAATTGTCCCGAAGTGGCACCAGGTGAATAATAGAGAACTGTAGTTTGAAAGTGATTGGATATATTATGACAGTATTATTATATGATAAAGTTTTTATATGTGACAAAACTTTAAAATACTGACAGTTTCCAGAAACATTAGGAGAAAAGAATATGATTCCTAATTATTTTTAATATAACAGTCAGATAAATGTAAAACTTGTTTTTTTTAATCATAAATCTTTTTTCCTTATTACTTTTTCTTTGTTGTTGAATTGGCAAATACACTTTAAAAGAGAAATAACTTTAAACACAATCCGGACTGTAACCACAAGTGATGAAAAACAATTTTGAATTTTCTTAAAAGTGGCAACATTTGCTCTCAGTTTTGTGCGAGAATATCTGCAGCCAAACATTTGCAGTTGTTAATCTTCATCTCTGAATACAAGATCAAGGTTTTTTTTTTTTTTTTTTAGCTCATTCATCCTCAGCTTCAATTAAGTTTCCCATATATCGGTCCAAGAGCAAGACTCCAAAGTTCATGCAATCCAGGTATAAATCCAACAATGTTCAGTCAGTTCATCTGGTTTATTTTGTTGCTGAGAGGTTTCATTGCCCCCCCCCCCCCCCCCACACACACACACTTTTTTTTAAAAGGACTTCTTTAGTATGAGGAGCTACCAAATCAAACTGAATCCCACAAACAGCTCACTCCCAGAGTGTGTGTGTGTGTGTGTGTGTGTGTGTGTGTGGGGGGGGGGGACTCTTTCAAACTTTAAACCTAAAACAAAGGTTCTTGTTTTTAGTTTTGTCCCTGTTTTTACAATCTGATCACTGAAGTTTTTGTTGAATGTTTGTTGAACAAACAGGTCAATGACATCATTACCCTTAATGTCTTAGACCTTCTGTCTTTTGCATTTGATGCATTTGATCTTTGTAAACATGGATGCTGATCTTGTCTCCTCTCTTCTTTCTTTTATTTTGCTCGCTGTATAAACTAATATTTTCATCTAATAACCTTCACAGTAAATTTTGCAGTGTTAAATCAACACTAAAAGAGTCAAATTTGACACTGTTTCAGAGTGTATTTGGTCCCACTCAGAATTGGTGTTAAATTTACTCTTTCATAAAAGTTGAAATTCCGGTGTTAAATTCACTCAAGACCAAAAGTTTCTACAATTTTTTTTTTATTATGTCCAGAGGACCAGATTTAACTTTTTTAGACTACACTAAAATTATTTTTCCTGAAAAGACTGAGATAACTGTACAAGTTATAATTATATTGACAGATATGCATGCAATATAATTAAGTTAAAATTACACATTCTTAATTTATTACTAAGTCAACTTTCCTCTGCTCGGTCGAGGAGAAAATGGAGCGGGCAGAAATTCAGATTATTTGAAATCGGTGGGAGGAGCTTTCCAGAGTATTCTCAACACCTGCTACTTTGACACCATGATTTGTCACAACTCACAACCGTGTTTTATAAACTCAGATAGAGTCATTGCACGTTGACTCTGTTATTTTAACACTGCTGATTTTGCTGTGTTCAAAGAAAACCTACATTGTCCAGCATGCAACTTCTGCAATTAACAGTAATACAAGAACCTCTTTCCTACACCGGATCATGATTTAAGGAGAAAATGGGGAGGAGATAAATAGAATCCATCCTTCCATTATCTTTACCCGCTTCTTCCTTTTCGAGTTGCAGGGGTCACTGGTGCTCATATCCAGCTATCACTGTGTGAGAGGCCGGGGACACCCTGGACACGTCTCCAGTCCATCACAGGGACACATAGAGACAAACAACCATTCACTCTCTCACTCACACCTAGAGACAATTTAGAGTTACCAATCAGTCTAACATGCATGTTTTTGGTCTGTGGGAGGAAACCGGAGTACCCAGAGAAAACCCACAAATGCATGGAGAGAACATATAAACCCCACCCAGAAAGGTCCCCGGCCAGGATTTGGACCAGCAACCTTCTCGCTGAGCGTCAACAGCTCTACCAACTGAGCCACTTTGCTCAGCTGTTTATAGGATCTAGTTTGTAAAATAAATGTTGGCTCCTTTATTTTTTCAAGTATGCAACTTATTTAATAAAATCATTTTGAGTGTAAAGATTTGTAGAGAGTCAGTTCTTGCTGGTTTTTGCATTATTTGTGAAATACTGCAATAAGTAAGGTTTTTTTCGGCTGCTCCCTTCTTCAGGGGGTGCCACTGTGAAAGAGTTGTCAATAGTTTTATGCTGGATGCCCTTTTTGATGCAACCTGGGCTTGAACTACAACCTCAGGATTTGCAAGCCCGCAACACTGACCACCTAGCTACCACAGCCAATAATTGTAAAATATTGCAGTGATTGTTTAAATTAAACCGTCTGTTGACAATTTTTTTATTTTATTTAACCAAAATGTGTCTGCTGAGAAGTGGGGTTTCATTATTTTTTAACCTTTTCCACACCCCTCATTAACATGATTATTTAAGTTTAAGAGTTGAAAGGACAATACATCCTCTCATCCTTTGGACTGATTTCTTTCTCAATTAAATGTACACATTATTGTCAACAGTCCACACCTGATTTGCAGTGACATCTTCCTTGCCTGAAACCCATCCTTCTTTTTGCCAGTCTTTGGTTTCACATAAGCACTGAGAAACTATAATGGGAGACTTGCACTGGTGACGTTATGGGCCAAACCTGTGCTTTTCCTCCCAGTTAAAGCTCCTGTTGTGGAATTTATTCTGCTGTGTTGCTGTCAAAGTGAAGCAATAGTTCACAAGTGCTACAAAAATGAATTCACAAGTAGTTAAATATGAAGGTAATCAGTTGTAGATGTACAGGCAGTGGTGTAGTCTACATTTTTGAAGTGGGTATACTGTGCTCAGAAACCAAAGTACACAATGTAATTGTCAATTTATTTAGATTTTTAAGCATATTGAACATTTCCAAATTTCTCTGATGCTTATATTTGAATAAATGAACAACAGCCTTTAACAGTTGGCTTTGTATTAAAAAACATGTTATAGAATGAAGAAAACAGTATCAAAGCAAAGTGCTGCATACCATAGGAAGCATTCAACTTCCATTTAACATATCTATGGCACGTGTCTAATGATATGTCATGTGTCATTGGGCACTTTTAAATGAGTATACAGAAACTCTTAAGCTTTTCTATACTCCATATACTCTATCACGTAGACTACGCCACTGCATCCAGGGGTTACTTCCTGCAGGTTTCCTTACAACCCCAGCAGCTCGTGAGATAGGTTGCTAACACACAGACAAACGAACACGCACACGCAACACGTGCAAAAACACAACGAGCGTGAGTTGGCCTCAAGCTTTTATTCCAAGTTGATGTTGCAGCTGAAGACCACTGGGTGTCGCTCCAGAGCGTCTGATAACGCATCAGTGCGCCCCCCCTTTACTGTGCGTGCGGGTGCGTTGTGTGTCGGATAGAAAGTCAGCCTGGTTTCCAGCTGAGTGCTTGCTCTCTCACAGCGAGTGAGCGCGCGCGTGTGTGTGTACGTGTGTGTGTGTTGTCATTATTATCCACTCTGCTCCCAGCTCAGAATGGCCAGATTCACTCAGACTGAAACAAGAAGGCAGCACCATCCACAGCAGCCCGCTCACTCCAGCCTGGTTTTCACCGGACCGGGGGCACCACCGACCCACCAACCATTCCTACTCCTCCCACACCAGCACCAGTACCCCCAGATCACACACCCGAAACCCATGAACGGCTCAGAACCCATTTGCATTCATCCGGAGAGCGGCAACATGAAAGACCAAGATGCCATTAAGCTGTTTATCGGGCAGATTCCGCGGAACCTGGAGGAGAAAGACCTGAAACCCTTGTTTGAACAGTTTGGGAAAATCCACGAACTGACAGTTCTCAAGGACCGCTACACCGGCATGCACAAAGGTAACGTGTCGTCCCCCCGGGGGCCGCAGGGAGCAGGAGCGCACATTTACAACAGAAATGTCACTTTTCATTTTATCACTATATTTGGTCTGCGTTTTATTTTTTGTATTTATTTATTTATTTTTTTTAACCATCACTCATTATTTTAATTGGATAAAATAGACTTTTGTTAAACCACAAAGGCAAACAAGCAATAATGAAATCACACATGTTCATTCCCATCCAGAAAATAATTGAGATCATTTCTAAAGAAGTGGGGCAGAGGCGCTCGGAGGATTTTAAGCAGCCTTTATATATTTTTCCTTTGTTTGTTTTGTTATTCATTTATATATATATCTATTAAAAAAGAAAAAAAGAAAAAAAAAGCTTTATTGATAACGCGCGGCAGCTTGAATCTGCTCCTGCCGATGCGTGTCCCTGAAAGAGCGCGCGAGCTGTCACGAGATGACGGAGGGAGACGGTGATGCTGCGTTACCTGCTGCTGAACTGGAAGGATGAGCACATCCACTCAGCTTTCTGGATATATTTAGGCTACAGTGACAACTTCAAAATGCAGGCTGAGGAAAGTTTGTTATAGCAAACAATACACGATGTTCAGATTGAAAACCAGTTCACAGAGTCTCCCCCCCCCCCCCCCCTTTCCCCCAATCCCACGCTCAGTAGACGTCATCATCATCATCATCATCATCCATCAATAGTCTCAGACATTTTAAACATTATTATTTGCATCCACGCAGGTTCTACAAAAAGCACACATCAGTCAGCATTTTATATTAAAGTACAATTTTAACCCCCATGTGCTCTAAATGTTTGATTTGAGCAACTGTTTTGGATGAATGAGTTTTAATCTCTGATTTTCTAGATCACAGATCATAAATATGGAGAAGACTTTAAAAAAAAAAATTTTTAATTATGGCTTTGAAATTTTTAGTCCCTTATTGGACCTTCTTACCACATGGATTGTTTGTACAGTTGTTGCTGTGACATTTAGATATGACACATGACTGTAATAGGAATGCCATTTGGAAACATGTTGCATGCTGAACACTAAGTATCATTTCAGTGATATGAAGAGAAATGTTCATTACAGCCACAAAACAATCATACTGAGTGCCTTTTATAGTTGCAAAGCTTTTCTTTTATAACGGTCTGGATATTATTGTTCTTATTTGCTTATTTTGTTTTGAAAGGTTGAAACTTGGGAAACCAGTTGATGCAGTTTAACCTTTATTTAGCAACATGGGGTTTGGGGTATTTTGTGCATTTACAATCATTGCCTAAAGTTGCACCATGGTTGCACTATTTGAGTGAGTATATTTTGTTAAAAAACAAAAATTTGTGGCTCCTATAGTCATATATCTAGAAATATATTTACTCCACATGCATACATGAAATGTTTGTTAAGGGTTTATGCAGTTTAAGTGAAATAAGTTCCTATAACAATCTCAGTGGCTCAGTGTTGTCACATTTCAGTTTATTGTCACCAGCTTGCTCAGTTGTTTCTCTGAAAAAAAGTTTTCTCTCTGCTTCTGTTCTATTTTTCTTCTTCTTCTATACGTTCATGCCCCTATAGGGTAGTAGACGTGTAGTTTTGAGTTCTGTGGTGTTACACATGCGTGCTCGCCCTCAGTGAGAATCATATGATCTTATTCGTGCCCACTGGGCGTCAGTTAACTCAAAACACAAATAAAAAAATACTGTCTCTTAAAGAAGAGTTCAAAAATGGTAAGAAAAACAGTCTGTGTTTTCATCTATTCACAGATTAAATTGATACAAGAGGGTTTAATCTTGGTTGTACAGAAAACAAATGTTTGAATGCAGAAGGATGGGGTCATTACTCTGATCTTTGGGCAAACTTCTATTAAAACACTTGATGTTTTGAACCACTCCGGCTGTGGCTGCCTGGGAGGAGTCGACTGGGGAGAGAGCAGCCCCCAGAAACCATCTTATCACCAGCAAACTGGTTGGTCCACTATGGGAATGTGCTGCTTGTGGGAGTGATGTTTTTTTGTGGCTCCTCAGATTGATGAAGTCCTTTGGATGAAGGATGAAACATCTCATAAAAAAAAAAAAAAACTGTCCAGATGACCTGACTGAATATTATTGGATTTTTTTGACCTGGATTATTAAGCATGAACCTTGCTATTTATTAAAAACCTTTTTTTCTCTATACACCCTCCTCAAATTGAATGTGTATCCTCATCAGAAACAGCCAATTAGTTGAGAATAAGTAGAGTTCAGTCAAATTAAATATCCTAGACTGAACTAAAGCCTGACTGCACAATTAACAAAACACAACCAAATGCTCACATGTCCACGATCTTTTATATTTAATCATGCTATTTAACAAAATGGGATTATGGAAAGACTGGGACAGCTCCATCCAAGAGGCACATTTACGCTGACGAACGCTCAGATGGACCGTGACAATTCATACACACCGCTTTGCGCACGCTGTCGTTTTATTTTTCATTTCGTCCACACTGTTCTCTGTGCATTTCATATTTTCCTGTTCTCTTATGCAACCATTTCCCCCCTTGGTAATCCACGAGGGAAAACATGGAATTAGTTTGTAAAGCGTGATAATAATGCATGGCCATAATAACTTGACTCGAGAGGATTAGCAAGCGCACATTGTCTGAAGCAGCAGTCTCTCTGGTGATCAGTTGGTTGCCTCCCTAAACAGTGGCTGCCTCTCCCAATTAAAAATTCAGTCAAGTCTGCCTCTTCAAATTATTAATTCTGCCCACGCTGTCGATGGCCTTCCAATTGTTGTCGCCCGACTGGTATTAATAGGTAAAGGATTTCCTGATGTTGAATTTATCATGACTGTGGAAACTTCTCCCTCTGGTTCTAATTAGCGCATGTGCAAAAACACCTTTAGACATGCATACATGTAGAACAAAGACTCTTTTAGTGTGTCTTTTCTATTGAATCTGTTCTGCTTATTTTACTAAATTACCATTTCTGCCCTGAAAAAGTGCAGACATGTATGGAAAGCCTCTGGACAGATTATACCCTGTGAGTTTCCCTCTTGCAGTTAAATAACGTGCAGTCAAATCAGAGAGAGCATCCGTGATTCATCTCAGAAGACAGACAGGCAAACAGTCCCAATGCTGCTCCAATCTTCTGGCTAAAGCAACCCTGATATCAATATTAAGCGTGTGTTGGCTATCATTCTGTTAATGCATTTAAAAATGGAGATACAGACCACAGCCAAGCAGAAGCACATAAAATATTCTGATAAAATATTTAGTGAAGTTTTAGGGTTTTTTTCTCTTCCTCTCTGAGCTAGTCTGCTGGATAGAATTTGTCCCTGAGTTTTCCTCCCACTGAAGCTGAGCCAAAGGAAGAAAATACAGAAAACATGACACAACGTATGCACAAAAATGCAAATAATATGGGATTTGGGGGTTGCAGGTTTTTCAAATCAAGTTATAATGTAAAGGTTATGACATTAACTTTTGGGGAAAACATGCTTTCAAAAAAATACATTCTTTAATTATAAGTGTGAATCCATTTACATTTCCCCATATCGTGTGTGCCTTATGGTATGTCAAAGATCATGGCACTGCTGTAGGACAGCCTTCCCCCTGAGGAAACAGATGGGCTAAACTCAAAGATCATAGACAAAGCTGCAGATGTGGTGTGGCTAGTATACACAAGATGCTCTGTTAATATTCTACATTTAATTATGGAGTGTGTCCCTTGCTATAGCTGAGGGAGATGTTTCATCTGTGAAGGGGATGAGAACTTTTATGAGTTAGATTGAAAGAAGCTGGATGACCTTAAACAAATATTTGAACAATAATACGATTATGTCATAAATTAACATTGGAAGTTCTTTTCAACTTGTATGATGTAAATTTAAACCATGTTTAACTGACAATTTCTACGTATATGTGAAAATAGCAGTCGTATATTTAATAAGTGCACAGATTGGTCCCTACCTCCTCACAGTTAGCTCTCAGAAGCTCACAGTTTCTGTGAAAAGAACTGTGAGATGACACAAGTCATGAAACATTATTACTTAACATATATTAATATAATAAATTCATTAGATATTAATATGCATTAACCACTCGTTGCCATCAGGTTATCATCAGATATCTACATATTAGTAGTCAATTATTTTATATTGTTTTTATATGTTGGGCGTACATGTCCTTTACGATTCTCCAGGGTATGCTGCAGCACCCTGCACACCCCTAGTCCATTTACCACAGCTTTGCAGTGGTGGCCAGAGAAAATCCTGGGGTGCCACACCAAAACTAAAAACTGTAAAATAATCTCAGGAATTTTATTACGCTCTTGTTGTAAAATGCCAATTGAAAACCTTGACGGCATGAGAGTTGCTAATGGATGTACCTCCGTTTCTTATATTAAAGGCAATATTACTGATTGTGTGATGTGCAGGGACCAGAACAGATAACATTTGGAGTTCCACAACAGTCCAGTTCTGAGGTGTTCTGTATCTTTGAGGACACAGTGTCATGAATTGTCCTTAAGCTGCGATTTTGTTCCATTTTTCTAAAAATATGCAAATGTGCATTTTAAGTTTGAAGGGGTACATTGTACAAAAATCCATCCATCCATCCATCCATCCATCCATCCATCCATCCATCCATCCATCCATCCATCCATC
>NC_056500.1:29322759-29327180 GCF_014905685.2 Nematolebias whitei
ATCCATCCATCCATCCATCCATCCATCCATCCATCCATCCATCCATCATCTTTCCCACTTCTTTCTTTTCGGGTCATGGGGGTCACTGGTGCCCATGTCCAGTCATCACTGTGCAAGAGGCAGGGGACACCCTGGACAGGTCTCCAGTCCATCACAGGGACACATGGAGACAAACGAGACAAACATTCACTCTCGCACTCACACCTAGGAACAATTTAGAGTTACCAATCAGCCTAACATGCATGTTTTTGGTCTGTGAGAGGAAACCAAAGTATCCAGAGAAAACCCACGCATGCACGGAGAGAACATGCAAACTCCACCCACTTCCCCAAAGTTTATATATATATATATACATGCACACACACACACTCTGGCTCCAAAGATTTTGCACAGCAGACACTCATAAGCTGGATACTGCAGGCGCTTCATATTTGAACATTCAAAACATCCTTTTTCTGCATCGGATAAGAATAGGATGCTAGCCATTTAGCTAACATTAGCTAAAGTCAGCAAACAAATGTTAGCACAATGTGTTAATTTCATTTAACTTCTGTTACCTGAATTGCATCTCTAATAATTTCAATTACTTGTTTACGATACTTTCCTCTCAAATTTACTTGTAACTGTACAGATGTGAATAAACATTTTTAGATAAAACTTTAGTCATGGAACCATTATATCTTTAATTCCTGTGATATTCCTTATGCAACAGACATCTGATAACAGTTAACAACATTTAACAATTGCAACCAGAATTAAACCAAATAAGGATTTTTGAAGACTTCCATCAAAATATACAGAAACAAAGTGATAGATGAAGTTAAATTCAGTCTTCTAGCAGTTTTAAATAGTGATTTAATTGAACAAATTCATAGTAAAAACCACCGTCAAGGGCAAGTGAGGGAAAAGCCACTGAGCCGGGGAGTAAAAACACTCGCTTTGCAATCTTTAAATGTCTGTAAATATTGTAATAAGCAACAGGGCTTTCCTCATAAAAGATGCAGCAGCTCAACGGGTCCTGACAGGCGCTGTGGGTCCTGACTTCAGAATGAGGAGTGCTGCCTTGCCCTCTCCCCTGCTTGTTTTTGTTGTTTTCTCAAGGAGATAAGCAATCATGAATGCTGTGGAAAGAAGCGTTACGCTGGAAGTTAGCGTTGGCACACCAGACTCGCCCGACTTTTATTCGTTCTCCACATCTTTCTTTCTGCCTTAATCCATACCTGAGAGAGCCTTCAGCTGGATTGATTTCCTGCTCCACTGCAACATTTATAAAACTTGCAGTAAACATTTCTTTCAGTGTGGTGGAAGTGAAGCTACTCCATGATCTGTTTAGAATACGCTTGCTCCTAATGGGGTGCCAAAAGCAGGGACAGATGTGTGCTATAAGAAAAACAACTTAGTCCTGGGTAGTAATTTATGAAACATTTTAAGTAAAGGTCCAACAAAGTTGTCAAGTCTTCTGGATGGTTTCTTTCGTTGTTGAAACGTTTCGTCCTTCATCCAAAGGACTTCATCCAAAGGACTTCATCAGTCCGAGGAGCCACAACAAACTCATTCCCACAAGCAGCACACTCGCATAGTGGGCCAACCAGTTTGGTGGTGATAAAATGGTTTCTGGAGTCCGCCCTCTTCCCCGTCAACAATTGTAAGGCAGCCGTAGCCAAAGTTGTTCAAAACATCAAAGTTCATGCTCAGTAATCCAGGTAATAAATCCAACAAAAATAAGTCAGGTCCTCTGGATGGTTTCTTCTGTTGTTGAAACGTTTTGACGGGGGAGAGGGTGGACTCCAGAAACCATCTTATCACCACCAAACTGGTTGGCTCACTATGCGAGTGTGCTGCTTGTGGGACTGAGTTTGTTGTGGCTCCTCGGACTGATGAAGTCCTTTAGATGAAGGATGAAACGTTTCAACAACAAAAGAAACCGTCCAGAGGACCTGACTTAACATTGTTAGATTTTTTTTTTACCTGGATAATTGAGCATGAACTTGGATGCTAAGTAAAGGTAATTCCACTTTGCTTTAAAAAAGACAATCGAAATATATTTTTGCATTACAAATGTTTTTTTTTTTTTAAATCCCCATTAGCAGTTTTATTTAAACATTTTTTAGACAAGCACTTTGTTTCACTTGGTTTGTTGATAAAACATGTGGCTTACTTTGAAATTGCTATGAGAATGCTATAACATTAAGTCTACATTTGATATTGTGTGTGACAGATAAATTATTTTTGGTGTTTTTGCAGATCAAACTTTTTTTTTTTTTTGATCAGTAGAGTTAGCAAATACTGCTCTCTATCTCCTGCACAAATGTTGGGGCTATTTTTCCTCAAAGCCTAGATAGAGAGATACAAGACTGTCTGTTTTGTTTGCATATAATGCTGCTGCCAACAGAACAGAGTGTGCTTCTCTTATGACGGTTTTTTAAAGGCACAGAGGGAAAAAAGAGAAAGAGAGCAAGGCAGGAGGGGGCTGGTAGTCTGTTAGAATTTCAGTGTGAGCTCTTTAATGTTGTGTTTTAGCCTCGCTGGGCACAGATTCATGTTTTTGAAGGAAAATGAAATAACAAGAGAAAGGGGAGGCAGGAGATTTTAATGCTATGTTTTTTGGGGGATTTTTTTTGTGATAATCCCTCTCCATTCTGGAATGGTTCAGAAGAACTCATGCGATAAAGCCTTGTACAAGCCTGGAAAATAATAAGTTAATATGTCTTGCCTTATAGTGCTTTGCCCTTGGAGGGCTTGCTAACCCCCATGTTTTGGCCAAAAAAACAATCACCGATTAGTCAAGCTGTCAAATCTCTCTGATTGCCAAACAGTTGAGCCCTTGATGTTGGCACAAATGAACGATGCATAAATGCTGAACATGTATCTGCGTGAGAGTGCATGTAAACACAACGCTTTGTGGCTATGCCTCAGCACTGTCACCCAATCCTTCTCTGTCATACAGCCCAGTGTGACAGAGAGGGATAGGATTGGGTGGATGGCACTTGCACGTAGCAGGGCCCAAAAGGCAAAAGACAGACAAACACATGGCACTAAACAATGAATATATGGACAGATGGATAAGTGGAGGAGAAAAAGATGAAGTGTTTGTCAGAGATGCAGAAACAAATGGCAGTGTTTATCCTTGGGCATTGGGATTGTAGAGTGATGGTTCATCTTGGAACATGATGAGTCTGACACACCATGCGACATTTTGGCTGGAAAGGTTGGAAAGCACAGAGGTTAGAGGGGGAGGAGCAGAAGTCGGGTTTATCTTATAACAATATCGACAGGAATTTGTTAAATTTAGAAACAGCCTTTAGCAATACATATGGTAATTCAAATACAAGCACCACTGTTGACGCTACTGCATTGATAGTCAGGTCATCTACAATTTTATTGTAGGTTGGTAATGTTACTAAGCAACCATAAAAAATAAGTCATATATAATGTATAATTCCCAAAACAAATGTGCTTTGTTGTAGCCTAATGGTGATTTCAGCTTATTTTTAATATATTCCACAAACATTTGAATGCAAGGAACTCATCTTTGAAGGATGTGTGAAGATGCATGCTGCTCAGCACGATTATAAATAGAAATTCTGTGATATTTCTGTGGTAAAATAGGTTAAGCTGGCATGGCTGCACTGCTGGCATGACATCACTGACTGAGAGCCAGCCTCCCCCAACAAACTGCTCCCACACTCTGCTCAGAATTAAGGGGAGACACAAAAGGAGCATCTGTGGGTGACTGTGGAGCACTGTCCCAGTCATTTCCAGGACCCAATCATATTCTTTCTATCACTCCATCCACTCGTCCATCACTTCCTCCATCTAGGACGGAGATTGCGGGCCAACGGCCTCTGTCGTTTATTGTCGCAAACTGGTTCGAGGCTCTGCACTGGAGGTGTGTCACAATAGCATTTTTCACTCATGATTCTCACACCTCACTTTATGTGATGAGAGCGGAACTATTTAACAGATAGTGCGGAGGAGAGAGACAAGAGATGGAATTTGTCTTTTTTGATGATCCAAAATTAATTTGGTTTAATGAGCAGTATACATGTACCTTAATCGAGCTCCAACATGGTACCTGATCTGTGGATCATGTTCAATGAGAAATCTGAATTAATTAGATCGTACTGCTCAAAGTAATGAAGGCTGATGGGTTCATCCATCCATCCATCCATCCATCCATCCATCCATCCATCCATCCATCCATCCATCCATCCATCCATCCATCCATCCATCCCTCTATCCATCCATCCCTCTATCCATCTATCCATCTATCCATCTATCCATCTATCCATCTATCCATCTATCTATTTATCCATCTATCCATCTATCCATCTATCCATCTATCCATCTATCTATCTATCTATCTATCTATCTATCTATCTATCTATCTATCTATCTATCTATCTATCTATCTATCTATC
>NC_056500.1:29337180-29348353 GCF_014905685.2 Nematolebias whitei
ACATACATACATACATACATACATACATACATACATACATACATACATACATACATACATACATACATACACCATGGGGCTGACACCCATATCCAATAAAATAATAAAAAATAATATAAAATGACAAGTATTTTTTATACACTAGTGACAATGTTTTGTGCATGAAGTACTTGTATCAATATAACAATATGTTGTTCATGTAAAGTATTGTGTACATTATATTTTAAAAATACAAATGGCAATTTGGAACCTCATAAAATCCCCTTCCTCTTTTTTTCACTACTTCTTTTTAAAGTTATTAGGAATTGTTTTTCTAATTAGGATACATGTGTCATACCTCTGTTACAGGTTGTGCATTTCTCACCTACTGCGCCCGCGAGTCAGCCATCAAGGCCCAGAATGCCCTTCATGAGCAGAAAACACTGCCAGGGGTAAGTATCTGTCTTTATTCCCCCTCTCTTTTTGACTCTTCTTTTCCCCCTCCATGGTGGTCAGCCATGCCATCTGCACCGAGCTGTGCACCAGCCGACATTTTGTTTCTTACAGTCCCAGAGATGAAAAAACACTTTGGAAAGCTTTTCAATCAATAGTGCAGCCCTTTGAAGGCTGGGTTTCAACTTTTTCATGTGTCTGTTCTCAAGGGGATATTTTGAAACATTGATTGGACCTTTTCTGTCTCGTACCTTTTAACCAACAGCAGAGGATGACGTAAATATAGAAAGCCTTGCATTTCTGTTAAGCTGAACAGAGGAAAGAGAGTTTAACCTTTGAGTTATCATTCATCTGTATGTAATATTTTCACAAACTGTTTCTGTTTTGACACCTGCATTGTGAACCTGAATCTCTGTGAGATTCTAACACTGATTAAGGCTTTGGCAGCAATAAATAGAGGGAAGGTGAGTGAGTAACGACTCCACAGTGGCAGCATGGCTTAATGTGGTCAGACCAAGTTGTATCAATAAAGATTTATATACTCCAGCATCCACAACATCACTTAAGAGGAAGACTAAAACCCTGGCTATCTCAGCCAACAGGCACTTGTTTGAGATTAAAAAGGCAAATTTACCTACCAACTTTTAACAATCTTCTACTTGTTTCATGTATCTTGCTAATTAGCCAAGTGTGAGGCTAGAGGGCATTTCTTTGCCTTTATGCACAGCATTTGATTAATTAAAAGAAAGACAGTGGAAATGGGAGAATGGAAACATTCTACTTTTCTGATTGTGAATGTTACAACTTATTTGATTGGATTATAAATTGAAATCAAGACAGCATCTATGCATAAATTAGAACCAGGGATAAAACCCTTTGCCGCTCAATCTCCTAAGGCAGGGATACTCATTGTGCGGCTCCCGAGCCACATGCGGCTCGCCATGCTTTATTGGTGGCTCTCGTGACAGGTTACAACAATACGCCAGCACAGCCAATACATTTTTAAAACGTGCTAGTACATTGTGTAATATTTGCGCATGTCGGCTCGGGCTTCTTTGATGCAGTTTTACGAATAATAATGTGTTAATCTACTTGTTGAGGAGGAGACAGGTCTGACCGGCTGGTAGAGGTAAAAAAAAAAGTCCTGCTAAGCTTCAGATGGATCAGCTGATCATCACTGGCCGTGCATGGCTGCTGACCCGTGAAAAGACGTAAAAATGCCCTGTAATCTCAGATGAACCAGCTGATCATCACCGGCCACGCACATCCGCTGACCCGCCAAAAGACGTAAAAAAAAAAAAAAAAGTCCTGCTAAGCTTCATATGGATCAGCTGATCATCACCGGCCACGCACATCCGCTGACCCGCCAAAAGACGTAAAAAATGTCCTGTTAATCTCAGATGGATCAGATACCGGCAGCACGCGTCTCCGCATCTGCTGTCATCTGTGGTGAAGGAAGTAGGAGCATCTTCCAGGGCCGGTTCTAGGCATAGTTACATGAGGGGGCAGGCGGTAATATGAAGGGGGTATCTTCATCCATACACATATTACAGCATATTCATTTTTGAGCATGGATTTTGGTATTCATTGTTATTGCTGACTTGTGTTTTTTTCATGGGATTGTGGTAATAGCTAAAAGCTGAAATTTTTACACCTGTGAGTCAACATTTTCAACATGAACACTATGAAGCAAAAACAGAGAAACTGACTGACCCATGCCCATCTTGAATGCCTCACTGTGGTTGCAACAACAAATTACAAATACAACATAAAGAAAGTCAAGGACATGCACCACAGCTTCCGCTCATCTCAGTACTAAGGTACATTTTGTTTAAACAGATAATGTGCTGGATGTGTTTCATTTTGTTCATAGGTGGGTTGTTTAATTTATTTTATTTTATTTGAGTGACTTGGGGTGATATTGTGGCTCTCCCCTTGATTTTGATCTGTCAATATGGCTGTTTTGAAAAAAATAGTGAGGATCACTGTCCTAAGGTATTGTTCAAGCCACCTGGAGTATTTCCCGAAGTACTTTGTAAAACAATAAGCTGCAGAACACTTTGTAGAAACTGTTTGTTCACAAAACTGTTTCTATTTAGCTTTTAGTACAAGTTCAAATTAAAGGTTCTTTATTGTCATTCACATCACATGTGATACATGAGGTGGAATGAAATTGTGTACTCAAGGTCGCAGTTACCCCCAAAAATAGCAAAAATATAAAGTATGAAAAGAAACCGTGTATGAGGATCCAAACTATACGCTAAACACTAATAATGTAAAATAATATGTTATATTAAACAGCATCCTGAACATGAGTCTGTAGTGAGTAGATGGGTATGAATGAATACAGCAGCATGAGATAATCAGCAGCATGAGATCAGCAGCATGGATAACATGAAGGAAATGCATTCTGACATGATTGTACTATTGCTAGGCCTGATGTCAAAGGTCAACACCATAACTCTCAATTACTGAAAATAAACAACAACAAAACATAAATTTAGTGGGAGGAGGGAGCTTGTGTTTTAGCTCCTGAAAACCTGAAGAAAAAAATCCAGAGAAATGAACCCACAGGTTTATTTCAAGTACCAGTACAACAGTAGACATGAGGTTTTATTTTTCTACCACTGACCATTATGCCACTTTAGTGTTTGCATCTGCAGCGCAAAGGTAGCAAAATGAAAATACTTGAAATGTGTGTTTGGTTTCAGGGAGATTCTCAGTCTTTAACTGGCAAGAGTCACTGGTAACAGTTTTGTTTGATGTCACCTACAGCTTCCCATTACAAACAAAACAAAAATATAACTATAAAACAACAGTTGCCATGCACACAAAACCAATTTTAATTTTATTTTACTATACGACATAACGATCTCATTAGCTCATTTCACTTATTTTGATGAGTATCCTGGAGGTCGTGCGCAATATAATTTGAGGATCATAGTCTGCATACAGACATGGGCAAAAACAAATGGTCTTCATGAAAGATTTTATAAAGTATGAACAAAATTGTATGTACAAAATTATTATAAATTTTTTAGAAGAATGTGTATTCATTAACAGTAAAAGTTGCCATGCAAGTACTCAAAAGTTTCCTTCTTTCTTTCAGTTTTAAGTATCCCATTCTCCCCTGTCCATTCTGTCCTCCTGTCCTCCCCCCTTCTTTCTGCACCACTGTTGCTGTTCTTCCCGAGACCCAGCGTGTCATAGAAATGTAACAGCTAGACGTTGATGAATGTCAGGCTGAGGCTGCTCTGCTGTTCCTTTCCTTTCAACTTTACTCACACACACAAGCACAAACGCTCCAGGCTGCAGCCACACACAGAAACAAATTTTGTAGCTTGCCAGTGGCACTCACAATCCTATAGGACTATTTTACATGAAAATGGTGCAACACAATCTCTCAGTTTAAGGCAGGAGGACATTAGCAAGATAAAATAGAAAGAAAATAAACGCTCTTGTGTTAGTTTGTTAGGCTGTTTCTCATAGCTCATCATTTTCTACTGAACCTCTATGCTCTTAAAATCTTTGCAATATGACCCCTGTTGCTGCATGGTTTGACGGTAAGTAGTTTTGCCACTTGTTTGTTTGCAAATCCTGCTTGCTATGCACTTTGCCAGGGGCTATGGTTTAATTAATGTAAACTGGGAATTCTCCAGAGATATTATTTGAGTTATCAACATCTGCATTTTGTCATAAACCCCCATATTTCAGCCGTTTTGTTGAGGGTTTTCATCAGTGTTGTTAGTCATCTGTGTCTAACATCTAATTCTATTCATGCTGAACGATTATAATCCTGCTGGACTTTGTTCATAATGCAAATAGGTGACACAATATCTATAAAAATGTACTCCATTTCTGAGTCTTATGCAGAAGTCACAAACAAGCACCTCCACGTGCACAAATGAGAGCACGAACTTGGACATCAGCCTGCTCACATGTGAATTCCATGAGATAGACATTTCTGTATTTTTAGAAGAGTTTTCATTTGGAGGTTGCAAGTTCAAACCTTGTGTTTATTGTCATGTCCTTGAGCAAAGCACAACATTTTCGAAAGTCTACTCTCTTGTTTGGTTTTCTGTTGGTGCATAGCAAATATATAATTTATATCTTTAGTTACAAGAAGTTTAAGGGTTGATAGTTCAAAGTGGGACCACAATAATTTGAATAAACTTGAACACAGACAGTTTGGCTTCAGTGCTGCAGGAAGGAATGGAGCTTGCCACAATGTTTGAGCAGTCAAATATTGATTATCCTTTGTTCATCGTCGACTTTTGTTTTAAGATTTTGGGAAAAGTCCACATGCACTGATCTCAGTACTGTAAATACTTGTATGTTCACTTTGGAAGAGTTAATTCGCCAAAGCTTCTTCAAAACAATACAAAATGCAAAGTGAAGAAAGAGCAGATTCCCATCTCATTCATTATGGATTTTGATGAAAAACATGGCAGCACGGTGGCGCAGCTGGTAGAGCTGCTGCCTCTCAGCGAGCAGGTCCTTGGTTCAAACCCCGGTCCAGGGGCCTCTCTGGGTGGAGTTTGCATGTTCTCTCCGTGCATGCGTGGGTTTTCTCCGGGTGCTCCGGTTTCCTCCCACAGACCAAAAACATGCATGTTAGGCTGATTGGGAACTCTAAATTGTCCCTAGGTGTGAGTGAGAGAGTGAATGGTTGTTTGTCTCGTTTGTCTCTATGTGTCCCTGTGATGGACTTGCGACCCGTCCAGGGTGTACCCCGCCCCTCGCACAGTGATTGCTGGACATGGGCACCAGCGACCCCCGTGACCCAAAATGGAATAAGCGGGTAAAGAAAATGGATGGATGGATGAAAAACATAAATAAAGAGCAGATATTTTTAGCAACTCTTGCTTTTATTTAGGCTGGTAGTTCCATTTCTGAAGCCTCTTTCACAAAACACTTTCAAATCAAGCCCACATCACCGGCTCTCTGCCCTGGTGTGATTTCTGAAACGACCCAAGGTGGCATGTAAGTGTTGAAGTTAACCTGTCACTGTTCCTCCTTTGAGTTGCTCATGGAAAAAGTCACAGAGTTAGAATTGCTGAGACCTATATGATGCATTAAGTGGGTATTTTTTCATTGCTGCTTAAGAGTGAAATGTCATGTTAACGGTCTATTCAACACATTTTCTATGACTTCACAATGACAGCATACATTATTGCAGAATACATCAGGCTTGATTGGTGATGTTCTGAAGCCATCATGCTGAACTTGGACCCATCCATGACATCTGCACTCAAACAATTATGCACAACTACATGTAGTTACATTCCTTTTACCTACACAGTGTGGAAAAAGTTCACGTAAAATTGTTAGCAAGCTAATCATTTAAACAGTGAGAAGACAACTATCACTTAAACTTGCAGGAACTAATTCAATGTAGCAAACTTCACATTTCAATGGACAGAGTACACACTTGCAAATGTATCTTTCCAGAAACATGACTTCTTCTTGTTCACTCTTATGTTGCTATTGTTCATTTCTGCATATGCTTGACTTGTTGTATACCAATGACCTCTTTACAAACTGGATGAATCCATACATCTATTGGAAATGGAGTGTCACTGTTTGAATTTATTTGTGAAACAAAACAAAAATAATAAAAAAAAAAAGCACTAATGACTTAAAAAATGCTTTGCAAAAGGCATTGTTTGGCTCCGTCTTGTTAGAAGGTCTTTTCTCAATTTAACTTGTTAAAAATGACATTTTTAGATATCTAAGATATTGAAGAACAAGACTTTTTTTTCCCTTCTTGATCAACACCAATGCGTCCTTGAGGCAGAAGTATAAAGGGGATTAACTGCGGCACAACTGGTAGTAAATTTAGAGTGCAGTGTTTAGTCAATAAGCACGATAGATTTGTTTAAAGACGATCTGAAAAGTGAAGCTTATGTTCACTATCACTTTGTGACAGAATAAAGTAATGGCATAACTGATGGCCAATTTAGACCACAGTGTTTATGACAAATATTATAAATGAGTGTGAAAAGGATTTGATCTTTTTAAAGCTTGTGCAATTGAGATGCTGAGAACACACCTTGTTTCCAACATGCAAACAGTCTGCTACACACTGACATTAGGATGAGGCGCTGGTGTTCGTGGACATCATAATCCACGTCCCCTTGTTACACATTAGCAGCTGAAAGGAACAGTATGGCCTAATGGAAGTGTACTGAACTGTAATACAGATTCCTGCAGTGAAGTGTGATAGGAACCTTGGGGACACATTGCCTGACATGAGTTTGGCCTCAGAAAGGGAAAAGCTCTGACAGTTTACCAGGTGCGTGCTGCTTGGCTTTATTAGTGTGTTTGTGTGTGCGCGCTATAAGGAGCCAACTCCATATAGATACAAATAGTAATGGCTAAAGGTGGGACAAACAACATGTGTGCACGGCAGCTTGTCGTGTTCACAGGCCGCCCACGACATGCTCTGAATGCATTCATTGTGTGCTACTTGGTTCTGGTTTCCTGCTGATGGAATTGCAATTGTTTTATATTATGTAACCCTACGAGTGCGTCTGTATGTTTGAGCATAAAAGTGTTAAGTTTTAAATATTAGTCTCTCTTACAAACCTGCCAAAATTTAAAGAGTCCTTTTGTGAAATAGAAGGCACACAGTGGGTCTTCCTGCAGCAGCTGGTGTTGCTTGCGAGTGTCACAGCTCTCTACACAAGTCCGCAGGAGATTTACTCCACCCAGCTTAGCATCATGACAAAATCCCACTTCCTTCACACTATCCCCTGCACACACACCCACCACTCACAAACTCTCTATGCTATCCTCAAATCTGCCACATCCAAGACATAATTCCAGGCACTGCAGCAAGTCCATTTATGTGCTGTAACATGGAAAAACATGCTGCCCTCCCCTTTTTAGCTGTGCTATTATTGTGTACAACAGTGATTGTCTCCGAGAGGTATTGGTGGAAATGGTGTCTGCTGCACACATTTACTTCTAGTATTAGTCTTTCTCGACCTGGGGGTGGGGGTGTAAGCGGCTGGCAGGGATTCAGGAGGCAGGTTTATGGTAATAGCGCCCACATTAAAAACCCAATGGGTGCAGGGAGAGATTATGCTCTAGCACACACATGTGGGCTCCTGCAAAGTCAACACTTGAAGTAGATGTTTTTCCCTGTTGATTGCTTCTGTTTTAGTTTGTCTACCTCTCTCTCACACTGTTGCACTTTGACTTTTTTGTTGCATGTAGCTGCATGTTAGTCTTTTGTGTGCTTGCACGTGGCATCCTGGATGTTTGTGTCAATGACATTTTGCATTTATTTACGTGCAAATATGTGCCTCAGCTGAGCCATGACAAGCTGGGTATGTTCATTGACATGCATTAAATGGCCCTGCTCTTTCTCACTGGGTTCTGGGCCTACATGGATGCAGATGCCAAATACTGTACATCACTAAGAGCGCATGATCCACCTTTATATCATCTGCAGATACATTTTCTTTTGTGCTAGCCATGCTGCTTCAAAGGCTGAATAATTCAATGTTGAACTCAGTGAAGTTTGGCAGGGTAATGTTGTGTACCATGTGATTGTGTGTGTACTGTATGTGTTGAGTGGGGGGCAGTAGTGGTCAGCATGAAGCCAATCGGTGCTGGCAGGATTGCAGGCCTCACGGTCAGGGAGAAAGGACTTGTTAGAATGTAGCAGCTGGATCACAAAGTCGTCTGTTTTTTTATGTTTGTAGAGAAAACACCATACATGTTGCCTGCTGCCTTGCACAGCAACATTTAAAACAAAGACATTTTTTGTAATCAGCATTTGCAATGGGGATGATTTTCAGTATTTATACCTTATTTTAGCTCAATATTTATACAGTTCCCAGGGCTATAGCTATTTTTTGTGTTTGCAATGTTCATAAGCTGTGTTACCATCTTGAATTAGGTTGGTTAAAAATAATCAGTTGTAGATGTATGTCTAATGAGTATACTTTGAGAGTTTCATTAAACTCTATACGAGGGGTGATGTGATATTTTGCAAATAGATGGACTGGGTTGACTCTGATAGTTAATATCAAATTAAAACAATCTTTAGGGCAATTTGTTAGCACTCAGTGAGGATAAATTTCAGCTACTACAACACAAAATGCTTGCCCAGCGTCTGTAACATTTACAGAGTTATCATTTTTGTGTTTGATAATGTGAATTAGCAGTGGTGACCATCTTGAATTGGAACTAACTCAACACTGAGAATTAGAATGGCTTCCAATGATTACTTTTGAAAGGCCCTTAGGGCCTTCTATGCTCGAGAAGGCCCAAGAATTCATTACATTTGAAAAGTTACATTTTAATTTTAATATACATATACAGTGTATAGATATGCAGTATTATATATATATATATATAGTATTTTCCACCGTACACATCGCAATGCCCTATAAGGCACATCAGTCCAAATATGTCTAATAAAGTGAAAAAATCCATACATTTGTCGCTTCGCTGTATACGCAGCAACTATTATGTGTCACCGCTGACAACCTGGAAATGTAAGCCGGTGTTGTTCCAAAAATCGATGGCCTGCCAAATGGCGGCCACCGGAGTGTGCGTGGGAGGAGTTTAACAAGAATTTAATAAGATAAACACCTAAAAACAATTATTTGTTTGCTCAAAATTATAGTAAAGGTGTGTCTCAGTCTACCTTTTGCTTAATAAATGCACTTTAACGGTCAAATTAGCTGCATTTTCAAAAGCCAATATGCGAAAACATGAAAGCGCAGAGGGCAACTCGCTGTCCATTTCTTCTAAATTTAACAAGATAACTACCTACAAACAATTACTTGTTAGCTAACATTTATAGTAAAGGTGTGTCTCAGTTGAACTTTTACTTAATAAATTCACTTTGACATTCAAATCAGCTGCATTTAGCCGGGGCAGCACAATGAAATGAAGCTGATTCGATTGCTCCAGAAAGACAATGGTGGCAGGCTATTCAAGGATTCATCCATCCATCCATCCATTTTCTTTACCCGTTTATTCCATTTTGGGTCACGGGGGTTGCTGGTGCCCATGTCCAGCAATCACTGTGCGAGGGGCGGGGTACACCCTGGACGGGTCGCAAGTCCATCACAGGGCCACATAGAGACAAACGAGACAAACAACCATTCACTCTCTCACTCACACCTAGGGACAATTTAGAGTTACCAATCAGCCTAACATGCATGTTTTTGGCCTGTGGGAGGAAACCGGAGTACCCGGAGAAAACCCACGCATGCACGGAGAGAACATGCAAACTCCACCCAGAAAGGCCCCTGGACCGAGGTTTGAACCAGGGACCTGTTCGCTGGGAGGCAGCAGCTCTACCAGTTGCGCCACCGTGCTGCCCCAGAGAGGTCCAGACAACTCTTTCCTCAGCCACCTCTTCCAGCTCTTCTGCTAGAAGTCCAAGGCATTCCCCGGGCCAGCAGAGAGACAGAGTATCTCCAGCATGTCCTGGGTCTTCCTCGGGATGTCCTCCCTTTCAGACATGCCCGAAGCACCTCCCAGGGAGCATCTTTTTCAGATGCTCGAACCCCCTCAACTGGCACCTCTCAACGTGGAGGAGCAACAGATCTTCTCTGAGTCTAGAACTGCTGTCCGACTAATCAATGAAAATATAGTTGTCCAATCAGATTATTTTAAATTTGCATCTTCGGGCCGAAACCTGTTTGAAGTAGTTTCCTCGTTGATTAGGACTTCATTTATGCATGTGAAGATTTGTGATGCATTCAGTTGTAAACATAAAATTTGATAATTGAAATTGTAATTGCTATTTAAAAAAAAAAAATAAGATCAAATATCCATTTAGGCAATTGGTAATATTCAATATTGCAGATGTAGTTTTATTACATGATGAAATTCTACTGATGCAGTAAGTTCTGTGGGTCACTGTTAAATGTCAGCCTGAATGATTGAAATTACGTTTTCCTAAACGCACCATAGATATTGAGCACATTATTATTATTATCATTATTATTATTATTATTATTATTATTATTATTATTATTATTATTATTATTATGTTTTACTGTTACTAACACACATGCTTAAAGTCAGTATTTTGCAATTCATTGTGGTCCAAACAGTTTTAAAAAAAAATGCACGTTAGGTTAACTGGTAACTATTTTGTCCCTAGGTGTGGATGGTAGCGTGAATGTTTTTAAGTTTGTCTTGTATGTCTCATTGTGTCACTGTAATGGACTTGTGACCTGTCCAGAGTACACACCGCCTCTCACACAGCGACTGCTGGAGATAGGCACTAGCTCCCTGCAACCAAGACAAGAGAAGCGATTAAAACAAATGGATAGATGGATGACATCTTGAACAGGCTGTTTTCACCAGGTAGAAATCATTTTTTATTGTACTTGTTATAGCTGTATACTTCCACATAACGGGATTTTGCCTTTTGCATTATGTGTATGCATTTATGTGCATTCTGTGTTTTTGTCTTGTATGTAAAGTAAGGAGCTTTTATGCCAGAGTGCTCCTAAGGGAACTCCATGCACACATCATTAAAAACATACACACACCCATAAACATGCACACCACTTAAACAGGTGTGTTAGATATACTCTAAAGCAAACACAGAGTGACTATCACACACTTGCTTGATTTCCACCTTCTGCCTGTTCTCACCTTCCTTCTCCATCCTGGTTCTCTGGTGCCTCTTTAACACAAACACACAAGCAGATGTAGACCTCTTTGTTTTGCTGGGTTTTTTTTGGTGCTGTGCAGAAGTAGG
>NC_056500.1:29348453-29354501 GCF_014905685.2 Nematolebias whitei
ACTACCATCCCCGAGCAACTCGTCGTACTTTGTTTTTTTTGTTGTTTGTTTGTTTTTGTTTTGGGGGGGGGGGTGGGGGGGGGGGGGGGGGGGGGGGTCTGACTTTCAAGCATATTTTATGGTGTAAAATACAAGTCAGGTGAGGGAAGTTGGAGAATGCAAAATCTGTGATTTGTGCTTGATTTTGGAGAATCAAATAACACACACTGAAAATAAAATAATGATTCAAGTCAATTTTTTGCACTCAGGGCTGTCGTAAGGCTTAGTTTTCATTGAAGGAATGCCCATCTGCCTCCACCTTTCATGCTAAAATTTAAGACTAAAATCATCTTTTATTGAGAACTGATAGTAGCTATTTTTGGCCAGACCCTTAAATAAACATTGTGCACAATTTGATACATTATCACAACGTGTCATACTCTGAGTACACACACACACACAAACACTGGCAAACATTGTATTGCTTCATCTTCACTTTTGTTAGTGGGCAATAATGTCTTCAGAATCATAAAAAGAAAAATGGGTTTTATTTTATCTGTTGTCATCACGTGACAAAAATCACTCGGTAAACTTTCAAAAGTTCACGAACTTGCCTGGAGTACCAGATGACTGCTTTGTGACTCCCATCTGTGACATTAATGCTGATGACATTATAATGTCCCCCCCCCCCACTCCCCCCCTCCACTGCTCAGGATACATCTTGCTCTTCAGGGGAGACGCTCCATGAAATAGGAAAATAATCCACAGCACACTCCGCCCATTAAGCCACTTCACAGTGAGAGATGTGCTTTTCCCCCCACTTTTTTTTTTCCTGAGGTGCAGGTTTGCAAAAAAAGGCTGAATTATTAATGTTTTGGATATTTTTAGCCTGTTTAACCTATTTTTGGTTGTGGCTGGAGACTGCTCGCCCGCCAGTCTGTGAGCTACAATCATGTGACACAACTGTGATCTGGGTTATAGAGCTGGGTTTGGTGTGTGACGGAAGAAAATGTATGTGTGTGTAGGTAGGTTGGTTCTGGACTCAGAATGTTACTGCAGGTGTTACAGATTGACATGTGTCAGTTAGGTATATTTTAATCCTGTGCAACTCAGCTGATCTAATCTAACATGACTGTGCATTTTAAGTACTAATAGAGCCAAACCAGAGGAGTCTGGTTTTATGTTAGCTGTCTATTATGGTTGTGCAACACTGAGCACAAAAGAAAGGAGCAGAAACTAAATGATAATCTATGTGTGGGTCCTTGTACAAGCTTGTCCAGGTGTGTCACTTACTGCAAACACAAAGAAAAAGTGAGCGCGGAAAAGGGGGTGTCTGTATGGATGATAAACTGTATGGCCTCCAGTAGAGGGGTGTGTTTGTCTGTCTGTGTGCCCTTGCACATGTTGACACAGGGAAGAAAGATTAACTTACCAAAAAAAAAAAAAGAAGATATCCGAGCAGAACAGCAGTTTAAAAAGCAAAGACAAGTGTGGCTAAAATACGCCACTAACCTGATAATAAAGGACAAAGTTAAAACTCAGGTATTAATCTGTTTAGTGTGAGGAAGAGGAGGATGAGTAGAGAGTATGAGGGAGATTAGCGAGGGCAACGTGATGTTTATTACCGTAAATTCTGGACTATTGAGCACACCTGAATATCAGCCACGCCTACCAAATTTAAAAAGTATATAATATATAAATAATAAAATAAACAATTACTTACTATTTGTACTATTATTCCTACTTTGCGGTTTTTCACTTATCACGGAGCTTCAGGGTACAGATACCCCACAATAAATGAGGGACTACTGTAGTCCAGAAATTATGGTGTGTGTATGTATTATGTATACTATATATTTATTATGGTTATTTCATGTTAAAAGATTAAAGCCAAGTTATGTTCAGAGCTACAACATCAATCATCAAACCCAAACACACATGCATGTGTTAGTTAAAAAATTATGAGGTACAATGACCCAGTGGCTACTTTTCTTTAATCTATAAGTTTTTGTCAATTTATGCTTGAATACGTGGACGATGAGAGAAGCCTATACTTAAAAATGCGTTTTCATCAAGTGATCTTCAAATGATAAGTCATTTCATTAGCTCTTTATAACAAAACTCATTTTGTAATGATGATGTTTTTATATCAATATCTCAAAATAACAAATTGGAATTTATTGTGAAATCAGAATTTGTTATGGATTTATTTGAAAAGATTTTGACCTAAAGTCTGTTTTCTTGTGATAACTAGACAATATTTCTGTATTGCAGTAAAACAAAAAGGCTCCTTGTTTTTCTGATCATAGTCAGTTGAATATGTTGGACCAAGCAACATTCATCAAACACACCTCATGACTTGACTTTCTGTTTTAGATCATCCTGAACTGTCACAACAGCAGTACTTTAAACTTAGTTCATCAGAAGAATCATTCATTAAGGAACCATAATCATTTCATGATCAGAGAAAACTTATCACAAGAAAACAAAAACTAAATTTTCCAGATACTGCGATAAAACTAGGACAGTTATCTCAAGATATCCAAACAGTCAATTTAGGGTTAAAAAAATAAAATCACATAAAGATAATTGTTTCAGGCACTCATGGTCTCAATTTTTATATAGATACAACCGACAGTAGTTATTGGTTACTGCATATTTTTTCTTAAAAAATCAGAAAAATAATATAAACGTCCTTCTTTAGAAGAATAAAACTTTGCAGTGAACTGCTAACCTGCACATATCAGCCCTACTATCACTCTTTCTCACCCAGGTCCACTCCTTGGATTTTTTTTTTAACTGCTTTCTTCTGCAGGGGTCGCTACAGTGAATGAACTCGCATGAATGATTTGGCAACTATTTTACGCCTGATGCTCCTTTTGACACCACCTGGGCTCAAATCTGCAGCCTCAGAATTCTGAAACCACAGCACAGCTCCATAAATGTCCACTATGCAGCTACAATCACTTATGCAAAGTTATACATACTGTATGTAGAGTTGGAAATTGAATTTTGTTTCACTAAAACCTGGCAATGTATAAACTGTCAAAATCTGCAGTCCAGCTGGACTGGCTGATAAGGTTTTCAGCAGATAGAGAATTAGTGAGCTCTACTGCAAAACCTGACAGTTCTAGATTTGTACCACATTTCTGAGTATAACAATGAGACGTTGAAGATAGTAATGAGACAGAAACTCAGCTCCCTCGATCTGCATCTCAGTTGGAGCATTACTGGCAGTCATAGACCAGTACAGCAACACCACGGAGCCAGCCAAAGTAGGCTGGTGTAAAAACACTGCAGACCAAAGGAGCCAAACAGTTTGCTCGAAGCAGCAGATCACATTGCTACCTGGGCCTTCTAAAGTCACAAGTACCCAAGACCGGTTTGTTTATTTAAAATAATCAAGTGTGACCCGAACCAAGCCTTTAGTCAATCCCTCAGCGATCACTGAGCGGGCCAGGCCACCGGGAAATATCCCAGCACTCCTGACAGTCAGTCTGCCACTGCAAGTACCCATCCTGGTCCAAGTCTGATCCTGTGTTGATTGATCATCTGACAAGTTGAACAACTTTTATTAGTGCATCTGAACAAAAGAAACTGTTTTGTTCCAGTTCTTTGATGTTACATGCACTGTTCATGTATGCACGCAGCGTGTGTCATGTATCTGTGCTTGACTCAGTCAGCAATCAGGCACGTGAAGGAAGCAAAGCGCGCTCATTTGTAAGGCAGATCTGATCATGCTTTGGTGTAATGTCCACAGAGAGGGGCTGAAGTCTGCTCAGCACAGCAGCCAACACTTGTCAGCAAAAATCAGGACTAATGAAATACAGTGCGCATGGCTAGAGGGCAAGGAGAGGAGTATGACTGACAGGAGGTGTGGGTGGAAACAGCCCATGGCAACGCTCCATCATAGCTGCAAGCACATCAGCCAAACTGATTTGTTTAAGCCCCCTGCCCCCACCCCCCACCCCAAATATCCTGTCCCACTTAAGGCCAGCAGCACGAGGCACAGGATAGAGAAGAGGAGCACCATGTGTGCGGGTCCCCAGGGGTAATGACACAGAATACAAGTGTATGGGGAGTGCTAGTGATGGGTCTGTTCATGCGGAAGGAGTATTTGCATTGCAGAGAAGGGCTGGCAGTAGGGCTCGCTCAGGGAGCCAGTGTCAGGGTGATCGTTGACAGTGAAGGCTTCTGTCGTCTGCCTCACGGAACACCCGGACGCTGAGCTAGCATCGACAAGATCAAGCACATTGGCACACTTCACATTTTTTTCCTGTTCTTTCTGTAAGCATTTAGAGAGCAGCTTCATTTTTCACTTTTATCAAATTTGGATTTTACCTGACCATCATTTTAAATGCTTCTGTTTTGTCTGTCGTGGCAGCCTTGAAGCCTTTCATATAGCAGCTAACAATAAGCTTGATGGCAGCAGAATAGCGGGGAATATAAATAATATATCTGTGTGCCAGCAGCTATATTCTGTGGCCTCTGAACTGTTTTGGTCCCAGCTCCAATAAGAGACAGCTTTTAATAATTTAGACCAAAGCAGTGTAGTCAATGTCTTGCAGGCTGCAAGCTCACATTTAGATGAAACACCAAATTCCCTAATTTCCAAAACAACCACAAAAAGCTAGAACAAGGCTGCATCAGAAACCCGTAAAGGCACACAGTGCTGTTTAGCACTGTTGTTTGAAGTGTTTGTTGGCAGAGGTAAGCACTTTGCAGTTTTCATGCCTCTGCACGAGTGACTGAGACAGTGAGTTTTGCCTGCGTGATTTGCTGAGTGGCACTTCACTATTGTCAGGCCTCGCTGCACAGCTGTGGCACAGATGCATGAGACGCATTTTCAGTAGATACTAGGTAGAGACACTGCTCTGCAGGTTTAGCCCGTGTGCATGCTTTCATGTGCTTTCTGCAAATTTTAAGACAATAAGTGGCACTGAAAGGTCAGGTGGAAAGAAATGCAGACAAGCAACCTGGAGAGAAGGAATCATCCAGTTAAAAACAAGAGTAGGAGAACTGGAATGATATTGGAGAACAATATTTAAAATACTGAGGCATAAAGGTTAGAAAATAAGATTAAGAGTGTGAGGTAGAAGATAATAAAGAGTGGGAGGTATAGATGAAGGGCCTTGCGGCCTAATCAAAACGTTCTTTTTTTAACATGTCAGAAAACAGCACAGATGTGTTCTTGTTTCGAGACCCACAGTGAGGACCAGAAGCATTGCAAAGGCAATCATTAAGCTTATAGTATCATGAATATGCACTCTACCCCAGATTATTCATATTCATCAAGTATGCATTGGTGGAGTGAAAAAAAAAGAAAGAAAGAAAAAGGGCAGGAGAATCAGAAGGAACAAAGCACTTCAGCACCAAAGCAAACATGCAGCTTGGATCTCTGCACATCTCCATTGATAATCCATACAATAGCCCACCGTTTGCTTTGTTTTGTCAATATTTTAATATGTGATATTGACAGGGCTCGTAAAATCTCTCCCATCCACTCTCCCAGGAAAAAAACAACAAAAACAAAGCAGTGTACCTTTCTCATCTATCTCTGTACTGTCAATGTGGACTGCACTTACTAACCAGTAGTCATTTAGATATTGTCATTTAGACGTATATTTTCTTTGGTGTATTGCATATGTGCTGTCATTTTATTTCCAGGAAACTGAATCACATAGGTTGAGCGCCTATTGGTGCACAGATCCCACAGTTACATTAATTACATTATAGTTCAAGTTTAAGTTCAAGTCAATTTTAATGTAATTTCCATCACATGTGGTACATGAGGTGAAACAAAATTATGTACACTGGGTCCCAGTTACATCCAAAAATAGCAAAATATAAAGTATTAAAAAAACAGTATTTAAGGATCTAAGATATACACTAAGATATACAGTACACTAAACGAACGACAAACAGTACACTTAAAGATATAAGATATATTCTGAACACTAATAATGTAAGACAATACAGCCTGAACATGAGTCTGTAGTGAGCAGACAGGTATGAATGAATACAGCAGTATGAGATAATCAGCAGTATGAGATAATCAGCAGTATGAGA
>NC_056500.1:29354511-29358704 GCF_014905685.2 Nematolebias whitei
TATGAGATAATCAACAGTATGAGATAATCAGCAGTATGAGATAATCAGCAGTATAAGATAATCAGCAGCATGAGATTATATGCTGTTATTGTGCAGTTTAACCATTTGAACTGTTCAAGTTCAATCAACCATAATCTTTTAAAAAATAACATATAAACGAAAACACAGTCCCCTACTTTCAAAAGCATGGTTGTTAAAGACAAGTCTTAAAGAGAGACTCTGGGTTATTTAAAGTGAGGTTTTTTTACATTTTCAACAACCCCAGCATGTGGAAGCAGGAGTTTATTTCGAAATCAAATTAGTGCCATCCTAAAACAATTTAAATCCTAAAAAAAAAAAATAGTTTATGCAAACACTATTTTATAAATCTTTATATAACATTTTCTATTACTTTTGTGGTTATTTACACTGAAGTCTGTATCTGTTGTCCATTACCACTGATGTTCCACATGAAACATGATGCAAAACAAAACGTGTTAAGTGCTTTTCACTAGAGTAAACTTAACATGATTTGTTTTGCAGCAGCTTTCATGTAATCTGATGGGAACATATCTGACAGTGTAAAAATCAATACAATTGTATTTACATGGGCTACTATATATGTTTTGTCTTTTACTCTGCATTGCATTTGCAGTGAATCATTTCATTGCTTGGTTCCACTTATTTTGATTTGTCATGCAACCTGTTTTACAGAGCATTTTTTGGTAATAGACCACATTCGCAGTACAGCCATAAATGAAAACAAACAGACGTACTTAGACTGAACTAATCAGCCTTGCTTTCAGACCTGCTCAGGCTAGCCATTAACCTTTAACCTTTTAGCTTGCTGTTAAAATGTAACTAATTTAAGTTTCTCTAAGATACTTGTTGCTCATATCCTTCCACAGACTACCAACTTAAAACCTCCGAACTATTCCTTTAAACCAGCTTTTTGTCAAAATTGAAACTATATTCAATTCAGTTTTTTTTCAGTCAACCTTTATTTAGACAGGTAAATCCCATTGAGCCTCGAGGACTCATTTACAAGAGAGACCTGATTTCAACAAAGAAAGATGACAACAATGGACAACAGTGACAACAATAAACAGTTATAAAAAAATCATACAATTATTTTTATTTTTTTTTACAAATAGGAAGGCTAAAAAAAGAAAAGTAACAAAAAACAACAAGATTCTAAGGCAAATGTAAAAAACTAAAAACAGAAACATGTCTGCATTGGTCCCTGCCAGGATTCAGTTTATTGATATGACACCAAGTCACAACAGAAGTCGTCTCAGGGCACTGAACAGAAACATTCATATTTAAAAATAATAATTTAACATTATTTATCTGAGGAGCAGACTACTATATAGAAACTATATAGACATTTTAATGAGCTGAATGTTTCAATTTGTAGTTTCACTTTCAATGAACAACTTTGGCAAAAACATTTTAAATTAAACTTAAAGTAAACCAAAGCATGCATTGGGGCAGGTCTTAGTTGTGATTGACAAGCAACTGGCAAATTAACTGAGCATTCTTGGCAAAATTCATTCAGATTGACTGCTCACGGTTTTAAACGATGTTAGCAAGCAAACTGCTAAACTCAAGGCATGAATGAAATATACACAAAAGATGTGGCTTGTCCCGTTTCCATTATGTAATGTGCCATGGCTTGTCTCGACTTCCACCTTTTATCTCCTACTGACCTGAGGTGAATTTTGCTGCACTTCCCTTCTAAAAGCCAGTTTGATTTTCACACGGTAGAGTGACCACTGCATGCACACTGAGGGAAGTTTTGTGTGCGCTCTCTTTTTGTGCTTGGGGGATACTGGGGAAATCTGAGACGATTCAAGGCAGCACAGATGACTTCACACATTCCTTTGCATGCAAAATGCTAAAATATGAGAAATACATGTATGTGGGGTTTCAGGACGTTTTCAGATGGCAGCATGGGCTCTGCTTACACTTAAACAGCTACAAATAAACATGAAATAAGGCTAAGACGTGGACAAGTATAAAGCAGTAAAAATAGAATGTGTTTTAGACATTTGACATTAATGACATTAATGTAAAGTTGTACTTCCTGCTTTTAAATGTTTCTTCCTGCCATTTTTTGTATCAGTCTAAACACAGTGTATAATCTATGCACATGGATTCATATTTTCATTACTCCTGTTCTCTTTTTTCTGCTTCTCATATTATTCTATTATAGATTTTTGTCACTCAGGTTCGTTTCATTCTTTGATCATTTATTCCGTCAAGATATACATTTTAAATTACATTCAAGGTTTGCACATTTATCTCAGATTAATTTGATGGGTTCAGCTTGTTCCCACTTGCCTGATGGCATGCTTTTACTGCAGTATTATTAATATATTACTGAAACGCAGTGCGTTTTAGTGCTACTCTATTAATATTGGACAAGGCGTGTTGTTCAGTTCCTTCATTTTTTCTTTAACGTTTAAGGAAAGAACCTTTTTTCTTTGCACTCATATCAGAGCCTTCAAGTCTGACCTGCCTTTAAATCTACAAAGAAGTTGTTACTTCTAAACACCAGATTCTGCTGTGACTTTTCCAGCTACACAACTTGGAAAACAGTTTTCTGATGTAAAGCAAACAGATTTCTTCAATAGGATCGTTGTAGTGATGTAACATTTAGATGGCATTTAAGGAAATATCTCATTAGGCTGCAGCTGATTGGTGAACAGTGTTCATGAAAAAGTCTCCAGAGGGTCTCACAATGTTCACATGGGTTTAGTGTTTTTTTTTTGTTGTTGTTTTTTGCCTGAGTCACAAAGCTTTAAAAAGTTTTCCAACAATTTTCAGTCAGGTCATCTGGACAGTTTATTTGTTTTTGTGCTGAAATGTTTCACTTTCCATCCAGAAGGCTTCTTCAGTCAAGGAAACACACAAGACCAAACTGATTTTTCCCCAACAGCTTACTCCAAAGTGGAACAAACCAGTTATGTTGGTGTTTGTATAACTAAGTAGTTACAAATAATCACAGCCCAGTGAGATGATACCTTTAACACAGAAGTCAAAATCCGATTGTATTTGAATCAATTCTGGCCCTCACTGTCTGTCTGCTGTTCTTATTTCTTGCAATGTGCAAGTGTTATAAACAAGCACAGTAGGAAAAGTCCATATGTTTCAGACACCATCCAATAATAACAATGAGTTTTGACTTGAAAATTAAGTTTGTTGCTTAAATCCAATGATAAAATGAAAAAAAAAAACAAGTAAGACCAAAAAACTAAGCAAAGCAGCACAAATGAGTTGCACAATGAAAGTGGAAGTACTTTTTCAGTTGATGTTTGATATGCACTTTTGAGTTTTTTTAAAAACTTTCTTTTTCTTAATATTTAAATAAGATGTGTCTCATACAAAGGGCTCTTGTCTTGCTAGATGGAATGATTCTGAGTGCAAGAATTAGGTGCAGGACAATAAAGACTTAAGGTTGATGGTGAGGCATTATACACTATACTAAAGCTGAACAAAATGAAAAGGAACGCCTCATTAAAGAGAAAAGGCTGATCAGTTGTAGCATAAAGTGCATCCAGTGGGCTTGTTAGACCACATAGATGGTGAAGAATGCTGTATATAAACAAAACAATGATTGTGAACATTTAAAGCTCTGCTGGGAACTGTTAAGTAACTTTCCACATGATGAATGGGAAGTCATCAGCGGAGCAGCGAGAGTCCGTCATGTCCTCTGACACATCTAAAAGCACTTAGGCTGCTTCTGCTGAACGAACGGGATCTGATAATACCAGATTTATTGTACTGTCCGTACACAGAGAGCGCCCCGGGGGTATAGCTTGGCCAGCTACAGTATAGTTGTAATGCTTAAGTATGTTTCTGTTTTGTTGCAGAGAGGAGAAAATAAAAGCCTTTTCGTTCCATTTTCAGTCTTTTTTGCTTTTCCTCTCAATCCTGTTTTTTTTCCTCCAGCATCAACCTTGCTAGTTTTTTTAATTTGTTTGCTATAATCCAGTGTGCCCCCTTTCTACAAACTCCCCCCCCCCCCCCCCCCCCGATTTTCTGTGGAAGATATACTGTATGTATGTATGTATATATACACACACCGGGATAGATAGATGGATAGATGGATGGATGGATGGATGGATGGATGGATAGATGGATGGATAGATAGATGGATAGATGGATAGATAGATAGATAGATAGATAGATAGATAGATAGATAGATAGAT
>NC_056500.1:29358714-29374203 GCF_014905685.2 Nematolebias whitei
GATAGATAGATAGATAGATAGATAGATAGATAGATAGATAGATAGATTTTAAAAAATTAATATAATTTTGGACTTTATCGGTGAAGTCATTTATACTTGACAAATGGAGATAGTGCAAAGTGATGACATAGCAGTTTTCTTTGTGCATGGACCTTATTGCACTGTGCGTCTGAAACTCAACAACAATGGAGCCACATTGAACATTTTATTTATTTATTTAATGCTTCATCTCAACTCTGTCATCATTAAACTTCAATTGTTTGCTTTAAAGGCTAATGATGGGCATGAAATTATAAACACTAGACAAAAAAAAAACCAAAAAAAAAACCAGGGAGCCACGTTTACTTAGGAATATTATTTAGCCTCCTAGTGGTGAAAAATAAGAGCGTTTTTTTTAATGGAATTTTGTCTCTTTCCAGTAAATTGATTTTTTTTTTCAAACAGAGGAAAAGCAACATATTCCAAATCTATCCAGAACAGTGCAGAGTCAAACCGAAGCAAAACACATTATTCATGTTAATGCGTGAAGGAAACTATGACAGTATGTGCTTGATCTCTTGACTTGGTACTGCTGTAAAGGGTTACCTGGCATCACCACACGTCTTTAGATGAAGAAAACCTGTTAAAGGTCAGTGTGAAATTAAGAATGCAATAAAAGTGCCTGAATGAGAGGAATGACAGCGAGGAAACTCAACCAATGACATGTTTTTTTATTATTATTTCATTGTGGAAGCACAAAGAGCTCGTAAGACAAATCCTTTCTAATAGGAAGCCTCTTGGGCTGCAGAGGAGCATGGTCGATACAGAGTCGCTGATGGCTTTGAAGATGGCCTAACAAATAGGCAAGGGAGGGGGTGGGGATGTGCAGTACCCACACAGGGCTAAGTTTCCATTAACACTATCTACATAACACATAAGATGTCCCTGTGTTAGATGTGACAGCATCCAGATCAGCTCACATTAGTCAGGAACAGCAAAGACGTCTTCTCTTGTTGCCTTGAAGACGAAAAGAGGCAGAATGTTTATCTGAGGGACTCAGAAACCAGAGCTTTCAAAACCAATTTTTAGATGTGTGAAAATGAAACACATTTACAGTTTTCATGTGCACAAGTGTGTTGTCAGAACAGTTTAACCATCGCAAATATAAAGTGTAGATTGTATTTCTTTTTACTAAAAAAAAAACTTTGCTGAGAAAAACAAGATTATGTTTAGTTGCTGCAGTCTCACTCACACTAACCCAAAGTGAATGATGTACACATTAATCATCATCAAAGCCATAAACGGTTCAAAAGATTTGAAATAACGCCAACGTTTTCATACTCCCCTCTTTATCCAAGCGCTCAAATGGTGCATTTTCCTCCACTAGTCAGACATTATTCTGCAGCCGCCATTTGGAGCCATCACACTGTTGTGAAACAATTTATATGCTACCTGTGTTTTTGACATTCTAAGTGTCAGTGTTTGGTTTGACTAATGGATTTCTTCTGACAGAGAAGTGGATGGGATCTCTTAGTGTCACCATGTGAATTGCAAACACAGTGAACAAAATGGATGGCCCTGTGCTTTTTAAGTGTCTGTTATTTGGTGGCTAATATCCATGGTGATGGATAGACAGAGGTTAAAAGGAAGTGTTTTTGTTCGATTTTTAATTTTTAATTTTTAATAAAAACAAATAAATGAGCATTATTGTTGTGCTGGTTCAAATATCATTCCGATCCCCAAAAAAGAAAAAAATACTTAAAATGCAAATTTAATACTTGTTTTGAAATTGAAGATATCACACTTAATGGTAGGGGCAGCACGGTGGCGCAACTGGTAGAGCTGCTGCCTCTCAGCGAGCAGGTCCCTGGTTCAAACCCCGGTCCAGGGGCCTTTCTGGGTGGAGTTTGCATGTTCTCTCCGTGCATGCGTGGGTTTTCTCCGGGTACTCCGGTTTCCTCCCACAGTCCAAAAACATGCATGTTAGGCTGATTGGTAACTCTAAATTGTCCCTAGGTGTGCGTGAGAGAGTGAATGGTTGTTTGTCTCGTTTGTCTCTATGTGTCCCTGTGATGGACTTGCGACCCGTCCAGGGTGTACCCTGCCCCTCGCACAGTGATTGCTGGACATGGGCACCAGCGACCCCCGTGACCCAAAATGGAATAAACGGGTAAAGAAAATGGATGGATGGATGGACACTTAATGGTGAGTTTATTTTAAATAGGAGTCCAGTAAATTAAATATTTAATTGGATAAAACTTGTGGGGACTTACACCGATTGCTCACTAGTATGGGAAATAAACCAACCCCAGGCCCATTTACATTAAAGTAAAAAATAAATAAATAAATAAACACACACTGACTTTGTGTAAATTTGATAAATTTTATTGTTGGTACTGTTCCACAATTAGCAGCACGGTGGCACAACTGGTAGAGCTGCTACCTCTCAGCGAGCAGGTCCATGGTTCAAACCCCGGTCCAGGGGCCTTTCTGGGTGGAGTTTGCATGTTCTCTCCGTGCATGCGTGGGTTTTCTCCGGGTACTCCGGTTTCCTCCCACAGACCAAAAACATGCATGTTAGGCTGATTGATAACTCTAAATTGTCCCTAGGTCTGAGTGAGCGAGTGAATGGTTGTTTGTCTCGTTTGTCTCTATGTGTCCCTGTGATGGACTTGCGACCCGTCCAGGGTGTACCCTGCCCCTCGCAAAGTGATTGCTGGACATGGGCACCAGCGATCCCCGTGACCCAAAATGGAATAAACGGGTAAAGATAATGGATGGATGGATGGATGATAATAATAATAATATAATAATAATAATAATAATACAAAGTAATAATCTGTGATGGACTTGCAACCTATCCAGGGTGTACCCCGTCCCTCGCACTGTGATTGCTGGATATGGGCACTGGTGAACCCCGTGACCCAAAATGGAAGAAGCGGGTAAAAGATAATGGATGGATGGATAGATGGATAATATTAATAATAATTATTATTATTATAAATAATAATAATAATAATAATAAAGATTTAATCATCTTTTTACAGGTCTCTTGTAAATGAGTCCTCATGACTCAATGAGACTGTCCATCCATCCATTTACCCACTTCTTCCTTTTTAGTTTGCAGGGGTCGCTGGTGCCCATGTCCAGCAATCACTGTGCAAGAGGCGGGGGACACCCTGGACGGGTCGCAAGTCCATCACAGGGACACATAGAGACAAACGAGACAAACAACCATTCACTCGCTCACTCAGACCTAGGGACAATTTAGAGTTACCAATCAGCCTAACATGCATGTTTTTGGTCTGTGGGAGGAAACTGAAGTACACGGAGAAAACCCATGCATGCACGGAGAGAACATGTAAACTCCATCCAGAAAGGCCCCCGGACCGGGATTTGAACCAGTGTAACCTGCGAGGTTCCACCTGAGAGGCGGCAGCTCTACTAGTTCTGCATCACTGTGCTTCCTCAATGAGACTAACCTGTATAAATAAAGGTTGAATTAATTAATTTACCCTTGATAATGTATAAAGTGTAAATGGGTGTTTGAATTTAAGCATGCACAAATGAGTACCAGGACAGTGGTAGAGTTAACCTGTGGTCCATATTTGTGTAACTTCTGCCTCAGAGCCTGTAGGGTTCAGTCTTAAGGCTCCTCTTCAAATTGGTTGTGTACTGTTGGGTCAGACAGTCAAACTAACGTCATTCCCACAAATGAATTGTCTTTCTTTGACTGCTGAACGCCAAGCGAGGGTTGTTTAGAATCGCCACGGGTTATAGTGCGATGGCAGTTTAACTCTTCTGATGAGTAATTGTCAAAATGGCTTCTCCCCTTGAGCTAAAATTGGCTCTGATGAGTTCTGCCTTCCCTTTGATGTTGACTATAAATATGGATGGACTGGGGGGCTGTAGTTGTATAGGATTTTTATTTTAATCGAAGTGGTTTGTGAATGTTTATGGTGAGGAACGTGGACAGCTAGAGAACAATAAGCAACAGGAAAGTTACGTATACAGGAACAGAATACATTGTTGAATGTACATGAATCTCTTTAGAATGCTATTATAGAATCAACATCATCTATTAAAGCATTCTTCTCCGTGCTCTTCTCAAAATATTATGAGGCGTACGTCTCCTTCTAAACTAGGCTACGTGTTTTGGGAATGTGCTGCTGAGCGTAAGGAAAAACGATGAGAGAAATGCTCATCTTCATATTGCAGAGCTGGGTTGAAGTAAAGCAATGCATCTTCAGATTTTACCAGCCCACATGCTCCCACGTCAAACCCATGTATTTAGTGGGGTGTGTGTGTGTGATTTCTTCACCGTGCGCTGTGGTGCGAGAGGTGCACGAGGGTTCTGAAATGTTTGTCTTTGTTCTCCTGGCAGAGTTTTCTGCACGTAGGCGTTCACAGTTTCTAGGAGCACCTCGGGAATGCGTTTCACCAGATGGAGGTTTTTAACTGGAGCGCTGGCTTCCAGAATCAGAGCTACATGCTCATGCAGCCTCCTATGTTAATTTGTTTGCCTGCTTGTTTGTTTGTTTGCTCGTGTGTTGTTTTACGGTTGGATAATCACAGAGTGTGGGGACGGTAGCGGAGTTTCAATTATGTTGCCATATACCTGTCAAAAGTTTGTGACATCAGACATAATACTTTCCAGGTCGGTGCTGTTTTTATGTCACATCTGATCAGAAAATGAATTTTGTCAGGTTTAAGCTTGACACAAACATCCCACCTTAAACAAAATGTTATATAGCAGTCGGGTTCCGAAAAGAAATAATAACGTGATGGTTTTCTGTTTGCGGTGCTGTCCAAGGTGCTGAAAGGTCAGACGCATTAAAGAAAAGGTTTATGTGTTTTTAGGTGATGCTCTGTGGGGACAGCTATGAGCAATTAATATGTTATATATTGCAAATAGCTCTTTAAACAAGCACTGTTTAAAAATGGTTTAATTTTGACTTGAATAATGGATAGTTTCAACACAGTTGAGACCAACGTGGATTCTTGCCATCTTAAGCCACTCATTCATAAAACTTTACTTCAGTTTTAATCCAGAATTGTCATTGCACTACATTAATGCCTTTGTTTTTTACAAGCACATAATAGACAGCAGCAGCACGTCCACTCAGAATTGATTATTTTTACCAAAATAACTGCAGAATCAGCAATGAATGTGACTTGCCCCCTCACATTAGTTGTTGTTAGCTTGTCAATACAGTTCAAGTAAGATCAAGGTTCAAGGTGACTTTATTGTCATTCACATCACATGTGGTACATGAGGTGGAACAAAACTGTGTACTCAAGGTCCCAGTTACACTCAAAAATAGCAATGATATAACCTATTAAAAAAGAAACCGTATACAAGGATTCCATATATCCACTGCAGTAATAATATAATATACTATGGTGAATTAAACAGCAGCCTGAACATGAGTCTGTTGTGAGCAGATGTGTATGAATATCACAGCTTATGGGTAAGAAATCAGCAGAAGAGATCACTTCCAAAGCAAACGTCTGTTGTCTTGAATAAAATCCAGTCTTCAAAATTTTATAGCAGTTCATACAAAACATTTATTTAAAACTCTTTACTCCATTAAAAAGTTTGGATTTCACAATTTTTCCTGCAAAAGTATTGTGGTATTCCTGCTGGAAAGCCACTTGATTACATCAGGTGCTTTTCAGCTAGTTGTTGCTATCACTATTTGTGCTTGCAAATAACAGTAGAATTTATGTATATAACCACAACATGTGAAAATGACAACACTGCATAATGTCATAAAATACTTGAAAGCATGAACCACCATGCCATTTTTTATATTTAAGTTGTTTTAAGATGACAGCAGTCTACTTCAGGTTTGATTGTTTTTGGGGCCAATCTGGTCGGGAGGAATTTTTTCTCCAAACTAAAGTTGTTTAAAGAGCCATCTGCAATTAATGTTACTGTGCTTTTAAATAATCTTAGAAACCTTGTTACCTGCACAGTCCCTTTATTTAGTGATCAGCCTACATGTGCTTACATATTAATCTTTGGTAACTTCACAGCATTTCATCTCTGTTTTATATCGGACAGAAACTATGCTACCTAGCACTAGCACTCTCTTCATATGCGACCTCAATGAAACATGTGTATTGTGATATGAGCTGTATGCTGTTTGCTGTGAAAAATACATAATAAGAAAATACTTTTTGCAAGGCAACACAATTCTTACCACCTCAAGGCAAAACTGTAACATTTTATGACACTCATCTGGCAGACTGCTTTCCGTCTTTTGTCTAAAACACATTTCTTATTCGATTTGACAGCCTCAGAAGAGAGTAATTGCTTTTCTGACCTGTAATTTTAGCTCAGCCTTTGTTTAAACCAAAATGCATACCTTTGATTTATGTCTTTTGTCATGCTGCCGAACTCCTTTGAATTACCTGGACCCATGTGAGCCTGGCTGTAATGCTTTTTTTTTTTTTTTTAGCTCCCCCTGAGCTGTTGACAGATGAATTATTATCAGTTTGCATTGCTGTTTTAGTTTTATTTGTTTATTGTTGTTTTTTTCTCTCTCTCTCTTTTCTTTTATTGGGGGTGGGGGTGGTGTTCAACTAATTAATGGATTTTGTAATAGCGGGTATAGTAAAATTACTTATTGCCCACAGTGTTGTCAGCACTTTGGCCAACAGTGTTGTTTTAAAGTGCTTTATAAATAAAGTTGTATTGTACTGTATAAATGAAAATGGACATTTTTACGTCTCTCGTGTTTTCCTTCTATTTATGATAGAAATTTTGCAGAGGCACATCTGAGTGCCGGTCTATGTCACGTTTGTGCTCCGCCTCCACTCTAACTCTATCTCACCTTTCCTTTCTCGCCCTCTTCATAGCTCTTTCCTCCATGTTTCCATCTTTGTGTCTCAAAGCCATTTTCCTCCTCACTCAGCGGTGGTGGCACACCTCTTGAGACGGTTGGTGCTAGAATGCCGCAGGGTTCCCTGCAGCCAGAACGTAGCCTACAAACACTGTCTAAGGGCAGACAGGACTCATCTGTATTAGTCGCTCTTAAATAAAGCCTAGTCATCTAATTTCAGGCTTCCACATGACTCAGTGACTCATGTTAATGTAGCAGTTTGTTATACAGCCATTTCCATAAGTTTTTTTTTATCCTCAAGGTTGTAATGTCAAATTCATGTGACTGACATGTCCTTCTTAATTAAATGTGTAATTTAATTGAATGTTCTGCAGGTACTGTGCAAAATGCATAGTCCAGACAGTTTAGGACCAAACAAATAGGCCATTGTTATGTTATGGAGTTATAAATAGTTATGTGCATGCAGAATAGTGTGTTGCTGTGTGTCGGTGTGTATCAGGGATGTTCCGTCTAATTTTAGGCTCTCGGGAAAGGAGAGCAGTAAGATCAAACGAGTGAAGAAGGAATGCACCTTAGCTTTGCTGGCTAATGGTTTAGTGTTTTTAATAACTTGCTTGGGAGGTATCTTCTTCTGTAATTTACTGGATCTCGTCAGCAGCAGATAATCCTTCCATACATTGCGAGGGATTTGTAGACCATTATAAAAAGCCAAATACAGAGTTTGCTTCCCAATAACCTGTTATATTTAAAATATCAACACTTATTAAATAGAAAGGGATTTAATCTGCAGTGCTTTCCCATTTAGAATTTTAATTCTAGTTGGAATGATAGCACAAATTCAGCACAAATGAAGTAGATTCTGACATGAATGAATACAGACAGGAAGGGTAATTTATTAATGAGCTTTTCTTGCACACAGACAGATAGACAGCTTGCTCTTTGTGCACATTTTTAAGTAGAAAGGTTTGTTAAAATTCATATCAAACAAACAACAAAAAAAAGTTGGGAATGGAAACACATCCATGTTTGATGGATATGTAATAAATGTTTTATATAGATCTTATTGTTCATAGTTAATCACTAAAGGTCATATGCATTAGGAACTAAAGTTATTGTTTGAATGTTTATGAAGCAGTCACACTATTGTGATCTATTTTTCTTCTGTAAGTATTTCAGCGTGATTCTCATCCCGCAGATTTCAATCTATTTCAACAGAATATAAATCAAAATGTTCAGCTCTTTCAGGACAATCCTGCTTTGACTTTTGGTATTGGTGCAACGTTAGCTTTTAGAAAAAAATTGCCTTTTCTGCCATTTTTTTTTTCTCACAGAAAATGAATTGAGCTCATTTTACATCCTTCATATCTTTAGATCTGTTTACAACCTTTTACCTCTCCTTTCACATTTTGTTTTGGTTTAGCTTCTTTCAGCTTCATTGTGCACATTTAACCTTTTTTTTTAGCTAATTTCAGCTGTTTGTTCTCCTTTCAGATTCTTTCTGCTAACTATAACATTTTTGTGCTTCTTCTAACTTATCTTTGCTAATTTTAGCTTGTTGTGTTCCTTTCAGTTGATTTCTGAAAGTTTCAGCTTTTTCTACTTTTAAACTACTATTCAGTAAGTTTTAATGCTAGTTTTAGCTTTTTTCAGATAATTCTATATTTTTTGCACTCATTTCAACTTTTTTCAACCTAAATGAGCAAAACTGTGCTTTCTTTCCACTTCCTTCTTGTAATTACAGCTTATTTCTGCCTTTTTTTTAGCTACTTTTTGTCAGGCTTCTTTTTTATTCCTAATTTCAGCTTTTTCAGATAATTTCCACTTTTGTGTGCTCATTTCTGCTTCTTTCAGCCTAGTTGGGCAAAATGGTGCTCTTGCCACTTCCTTCTGCTAATGTAAGCTTGTTCTACCTTTTCAGCTATGTTTTTAGCATTTTTTAGCTAATTGCAGCTGTTTTCACATAAATGTATGTTTTTCTTGGTAATGTCTGCTTCTTTCAGCCTAAATAACTTATTTCTGCTAATTTCAGCTTATTATGCTCTTGTCAGCTCATTTCTGCTAGTTTAAGTCTTTTCTGCTATTTCAGCTGCTATTTAGCTGTTTTATGCTAAATTTAGCTTTGTCATCTAATTCCACATTTTTAATCTCATTTCAGCTCCTTCCTCTTACTTTTTGGTAGTTTAAGCTTCTTTCTGCCTTTTCAGCTACTTTTCAGCAATTTTTTTTACTATTTACAACTTTTTTTTACCTAATTTCCTAAATTGTATGCTAATTTCTGCTAATTTTAACCTAATTCAGCAAATATGTGTTATTTCTGCTTTCTTTACCAAACTTAGGCTTGTTCTTCCATTTCAGCTACATTTCAGCATGTTTGAGCTAATTTCAGCTGTTTTCAGCAAGTTCTTCAGCAATAAGCATTAACAATGCATTCTCACAGGAAATTTAATTTATATAGTTCTCTTTCACGTTGCCTTCTGAACCTCTTTGTTAACTCGATCCATGACATACAAATTCAAGAACTTTGTGGCCACTTACTGTATTTGTGAGTAAATCTCTTGTTGGTACATTATATTTTAATGCAGAAAGACAACTTTGTCCATTTCCTTCTTCCCAGATTCTCAAGAAATTGACCCTGGACACTGAAAATGACCTTGTCGACAGTTGCTAAATACAAAACTTTTGTAGTCACAGCCTTTATTAAGTTCAGGTTCTTCTTATTCCAGAGACTTTATGCTGACTGGATATGGATTCTGACTGAAGGGGGGAAAGCATTATGCTGACGCTTGTTGTATACTGTATGATGATTCAATGCACCATAATACAAAATCTTAGGATTCAATTGATTTTATTACTTATGTTGTTAAAATTCTGCTCCGTCAGCTCCATGTACTACTTTGCTTGAACGTTTTGATATTTGCTAAGCATTCGATCTGAAGTTTATCATCTTATGGAGTGTCAGCACTCATTCATAGCTGCGTGCAGCACAGCCTCAATTCAAACAGTGGATCCTGCTTGTGTTTAGTAAAGCTGAGGATCTGAGCAGACTGTGCACTTGCAGTGTAGAAAATTATTCCTCTCTTGACCCTGCACAGACAAACAGCGTACATTACGGTCATTTTTTTCCCTGCTCTTTCCTTTGATATACCTGCTCAGTTGCCTTGAGAAGAAAGAACAGATTGTTTGTTTTGCTGAAACCTCTTTCATTTCGCTCGGGAGAAAGAGGCTATTAATATTGTCTTGCCATTCATCTTATACACTGATAATGCAGGCATCGCTTGAAGATGAAAAGAAATAGTGCATTACTGTCACCCTGGCAGATGACACATGAAGCTTGCGCCTATTTGAATAGCCCTGATGTTAAAAGAGGCTGGGGATAAAGAAAAGAGGAAAAGGAAGAGGCTAGTTTTGATGCTAATAAGAAGGAATTATGTTTTAATGAATGGCTTTTTAAAGAGCAAAGATAAATCACTAATGAGAAAAGGATAACAACGTAGCAGGTAATGTAGAAAACACCATGCATAGAACTTTAAACTACACCTAAAATGTCAAGAATGATCCAAAGATTTCTGCAGGAAGTTAATGAAAAAATAAATCAGTTTAGAAATATGAATTTTGCTTCAGTCCTAAATCTGGAAGAGCGATCGAAAGCAAACGAGGCTCATAATGATGTGCGGTAATGGCAGATCTGTTTTGTCCTTTTCAGGTCTTAGGTGATTTGTTAGAAATATGTTTTTTTAACTACTGTCCTGTAAATGATTTCTCATTTAACATCCAAGCCATAAAGGATCAATTATCCTCAACATTCATCTACCGGAGGCACAAATTTCACCAGTAAGGAAGTAAGCTGGAACATCACACGTTCACAGTAATTTTTAACTTTCAAAATTGAGTACTATACAAATAAATTGAGCTAAATTCACGTCAACCTTTAAGACAAGAGGTTGGACAAATTAATAAATAAAGTTTTGGTGGCGTGGTGTCTCAGCTTTAGAGCTGTTGCCTGTCAAAAAGAAGATCGCTGGATCAAATTCCAGCCTCGGTCCTGTCTGGGTGGAGTTTGCATGTTCGCTCCGTGCATGCATAGATTTTCTCCGGGTACTCCGGTTTCCTCCCACAGACCAAAAACATACATGTTAGACTGATTGGTAACTCTAAATTGTCTTTAGGTGTGAATGAAAGAGTGAATGAATGGTTGTTTGTCTCGTTTGTCTCTATGCGTCCCTGTGATGGACTGGAGACCAGTCCAGGGTGTCCCCCACCTCTTCCACATTGACTTCTGGATATGAGCACCAGTGACCCCACCCCCCACCCCCCATGACTCAAAAAGTAAGAAGCGGGTAAATATGATGGACGGATGGATGGAAGGTTTGCCAATAAAAGCACAAGTTTATGGCCTACAGTTTATTTTGTTGTGCGACACTTGAATTGTGATTATTTTTTTCTCGTTGTTTGTGGGATTCTGTTGTTTTCTGCATCCACTGACACCTCTTGCAGCTCCTGAGTGACAGTGCGGAGCCATTTTCCCTCAGCTGTTTCCAGTCTGTTGATGAGTATCCTCAGTATTTAAGGCTGCCTGGAACAACAATTCCACTGGAACATTGTCCAATACTGGTACTTTGTCTGGCCCTAATGTGATTGTGCTTTATTCCCAATATTTAACTAACCTTTGCTCTCCTTTAGCTCGTTGTACCTCCTACCCCACAATTCTTAGTTCTCTGGATTCTTTTTGTGACTACTCCTTGAATCTTCTGGGGTTTCACCTTCTGGAACTGCCATTTACAACCCACATCAATAAAGTGCCACTAAATATCTTACCCTTCTGCTCTGAGGTCCATCTTGCCACTCTCTTCCTCCCTCACCACTTACCTGCTCACTTTGGTCTGCTCCGCCATTCTGGAATCCCCTGGTCCTCATTCTCACCTACCTGCAAACCAAGAAATAGACATGTAAGCCCTCAATCTTCCCTCTGAGTAACCATTTACTCAGCAGTGTCACCATATATCCTATTCTGCAGCTTCTTCTTGTATTCCTGTTTTCCACTTTTCTGTAAATAAACACCTTTTAATACTGTCTTCATCTCTCCTATCTCATTCTGAACTCTGGGTAGCTTGTTTATACAAACACGATGGTTGTTAAAGAAAACACAGAAGCTTATTTTAAATTATTTAAATCTTTTTTACATCTACATGATACTTGAAGCACTTTTCTATGAGAGTACTGTGTACCACATTTATTAGAGGTTTTAGTATTTATTGAAATTGGTATCATTAATTCAATTGTCATCAAGTGCAGTATTTTTTACATCAAGACTGGCTTTGTGTATTGATGCCTAGGTTCTATTTATTGCACAGGTAATTTTTGTTCTATTGCCTATCATTTGACCAATGCTATTGACTCCTCAGCAGTGAGCAAATAGTACTTCCTGTGTGCTAGCACAAACACTCCCCATCTAGTTAAGCGAGTGTGAACATGTTTGCAATTTTTTTTTCATATTGGATCGCAGCTGTAATCATTAAACAATCTAAATTCTGCCCCAAAAGTGACAGAGAGAAAACAAACCAAAGGTTTTCCCACAGTGTGCTCAAAGTCTTGATGAATAAACTATCGAGGCATTTCTAAAACTACATGAACAAGACCTTATTTATCATGGAGAAAGAACACTCAGGATGAAATTTCTAAATGAATAGGTGACTTTTTGTTTGTTTATTGACCATTACTGCATTCTCTTCTTACAATTGCTAACCTAAAAAGATGGGTTATTGGTTTAAATCCTAAACCAAGTGGAGCCCCCTCTATCTGCTTGATTTGATTTCCCTCTGATAGCTTGCTGACATGTTGGGGGCATAATGCAATTAATATATTTTTGAATAATTACTTTGGGTTGTTATCCTTTAGATGTGAAGCACAATCTGCTGAAAAGTTCTATATAAGATTGTGTGTTACTCGTTTCAACTGTAACTGAGTTTTGTGCACTTTTTGACAACTCTTGCAGTTGTAGCAACATCTGACGTTCACCTACGGAGCAGAAGATAAAGTCTATCTTTAGTGACATGTCTGCCCTCTTTTTTTTAAAGGCAGCATGTAGCAGATTGCTTCATCTATCCAGTAATTATCTTTATCCAAGTCTCCCTTTCCGGGTCACGGGGGTTGCTGGTGCTTATGTCCAGCAGTCACTGTACACTCTGGACAGGTCTCCAGTTCATGACAGGGACACATAGAGACAAACGAGACAAACAACCATTCACTCTCTCACTCACACCTAGGGACAATTTAGAGTTACCAATCAGCCTAACATGCATGTTTTTGATCTGTGGGATGAAATCAGAGCCCCCAGAAAAACCCATGCATGCACGGAGAAAACATGCAAACTCCACCCAGAATAGTGCCAGGTCGAGATTTGATCCTGTAACCTTCTTGATGAGAGACGACAGCTCTTTTTCTTCTATTTGTCTTTCCGAAATGCTAACACCACAATCTATCAGGAAACAGTAAATATTTCATGCTAACTGCATGCCATAAACAGAGCCACATCTTTGAATAATCAGGCACTCTAAATGCATGCATTAAACACAATTTAAATGTAGGCAAACGGCCCCAGTGCAGAGGAATACTGTGTGGTTGGCAGGACATTTTGATTCTCTCCTTTGATTCCCACTTTGCAAGGGCTTTGAGATTTAGATGTGATATCTTAGTTTACAACTGCAAAGGTTGTGCAATATTTTGATGGATCTAGGTCTTGGTGTTTTCTAAGAGAAGAGGTTTCCTGTCATTCTATTGTACCTCTTGCAATGTAATTTGGACTGACAGAAGCAAAACATTAAATATATAAACTCTGTAAAGGGATGTTGTGAATTATGAGGCACTAAATGCTTTAGTGGGATCATTCTAAACTAGAAATTGAAAGAAGAATTGTGCTCACATAAAGCATGTGTTCCCAAAACAAGTTATTATTACCCTCCATTTTTCTTCTTATTTGCTGCTCTTTTTACTCTGATTTCCCTCTCCAGCTGTCTCTCTGTGTCTCTCTTTGGACATGTGACCTAGCTGCAGACTTGTGGGAATTCTAGTGATGCTGTCAAGCTGAAAGCCTCCCCTGAGCTTCAGAGGAAACAACATAAGGAAACATTAGATCAACCCCCAAATGTCGACACAAACTTGTGTATTTGTCAGGCTGACCTGGATTTGCTTAAAACGGCACTCATTCTCACCGTGGAGAACTGTCACCACATAACACGTTACTTTCTTTGAGGGATGTGGGAGCAGATGGGTTTGACATTGTTGAGCATCACTTCTTTCCACAGATGCAGCTGTGCCTGCTTGCTTGTCTGCTCAAAGCTCCTCGTCAATTAGATGTAATTACGAACCAAGATAACTGGCTACAAAAAACAAAACAAAACAAAAATTAAAGCGAAAGGAAGGTGCTGGTGGAATTTAAAGTGGGAAGGAGTCAGCCCTAATGATAAAGCATTAAAGTGTGCTCGCAAATAAACAAGCATGCACCAACTCTGGCACCACAGCTTAAAAAGAAAGCTCATGTTATTTGATTCTCCTTTTGAAATCTAAAAAGAATGTATAATGCACACAACACAGAGAGAAAAGTTTCTCTTGGAAGCCCCGGGAGTTCTTTCCCATTTTGTTTTCTCCTGTTCACCCTGCACCCATAACCCTCCCACTCACCCAGCTCCCATTCTTACTTTTGCCTCAGTAGCAAACCAAGGTTTATTTCCCTGGTGGAAATATTGGGCTGTCAGTCAGATCAATTGCCAGTGTCCAGGGCACTTCATGGTTCCTCTAATTATAATCCTGTGCAGCTGGCGTGGGCCCACGTAGCTGTGGGGCAGCCATTGTAATAGAGGCATCACTGGGCTATAGATGGATGGACCGAAGCGTCGGCCAAAGCCTTGCAGTCATTGCTCGCGTTGGAGGAGAGGCTTTACTCCAGCAGTCAGAATAGGGGCCAGAGTGTCTTATCTGGCTCCTCCATGCGGTTCACTGTATGCTGGGGGAGAGCATTACCAATTCTCTATCACTCTCTCCTCTCTCCTCAACCCCTCCCCCCACTCAGTGCTGTTCTTCACTCCACACATCCTTATGAGAAGTCTAGGCATTTTGCCACATTTGGGTGCTGTCTTCTCAGTAGTGCTAAGTCCTAGATGGCACAAAATTACAGTTGCTTTGTCGAGTGTTTGGAACATGTCTTTTTGAGTGAAACTTTGGCTGTTAAGCTATTACCAGTTTTGCGAATATCCTGAGCTCACATCAATTCAATGCACATGAACGGTCTTCGAGTTGTACATACATCAATATCTTCTTCGACCAGTGGCACAAAATAGCCTCAGATTGTGTGTCTATACAGTATGTGTCAATTATTGCTATACATTTGTCACTCCAAGTGTTGCATGCACACATCCTCACCAGGGTGTGGAAGTGTGAATACTATTTAGAGAAGGCGCACCGCCTCCGCCCTCTCTCTTCCTCGGCACTTTGTGATTCTCATCTCAATGTGTGAGAGCAGAACTTGTGAGCAAACAGAGGAGTGAAAAAGACAAAAAGAAAAAAGAAAGAAGTGGTGTTAAGAAAAAGGGCTGCTGAACACAAGAAAAACTGAAAAGAAGCTGTAACGAACCCCGTATAATGGACCAAAATCACCACCACAAAAATC
>NC_056500.1:29379203-29379761 GCF_014905685.2 Nematolebias whitei
AATTAGGCAAAACCACAAAAATGCAGGACAGTTTTGATTGAATTGTGTCAGTCCAAATATGTGGACTGAATGGACAATTTCAGCTATAGTGTCCAGCAATAGTCAGCTAGAGGAAATTGTTTTTCTCGCAATATTTAAAGCATTTCAGGGTGGGAGTGGTGGTGCAGAGGTTAGAGAAAATAGACCAGTGAACATAGGATCGCTGGTTCAACTTCCAGTACCGACAACGTCAAAATGTGGGTGGGATAGGTGAAGCACCTATACCTGCCTCCAACCTCATTTGCCCCACTCTGCACCCTTGAACAAGGTCCTTAACCCCCACCATCTGCTCCCCTGGGTGCCCTAGACAGCAGCTCTCTGCTCCACACAGATGGCTGTGGTAGCTCGGTGGTCTGTGGTTGCATCAGGAAGGACATCCGGCATAAAAATAACTGCAAAGCCTTCATGCAACTTAGCTCACCGTGGCGACCCCTGAAGAAGGGAGAAGCTGAAAGAATTTTTTTTTTCAAGCATTTCAAGGTGATTTATTTGTTTATTTATTCACAAGTGTCAACCTTT
>NC_056500.1:29379861-29396054 GCF_014905685.2 Nematolebias whitei
ATATATATATATATATATATATATATATATATATTTGATGAATATTTCGGTTTTGCAATGTTCGCAACATCAGTGTCAGTAGTGTTTGTGGTTTTTTTTGTCATATTGACAAAAAATGTTCAACAAAGTGATAAACCCTTTTGACCTTAGATTATTTGGCTTAATAACAAGTTTTTTTAATCTATTTTATTCAAAGGAATGCTAGTCTTTGTTAGACTTGTTTTAAATTGAAACTAAACAGTTTATGAAAGTTGTTGAAAGGCTATTTGCAGCACCAACTTAAGCTGAAGTATGACGTTGTTGATACTGCAGCAACATTCTAAGTCCAAAACAGCTACACACACTGCTATGTCTGTCAGACTAGGTCAGGTTAACTTTGGTATATCATATCCTAATTTTGAAAAGTCTAAATTTAGGCTGCCTAGACAAACATATATGCATAGCATTTCAGGATGTTTGCACTCAGGAACCCATAAAAATACATTTTAGGGGCTCTTAAAACACAATTTCTATGTGCACGTAAAGCTTAAACAATAAAAAACATGTACATACTAAGACAATCATTGGGTAGGGCTTAAATATCTACACTTACACATTGCTTTATTTATTATTTTTATATATTTTTAGTATGTGAAAGAATGAGGATTCTGGACTTGGTGATATTTTCCTGCAGTCTTCTCTGCTGTCCTGAGTTCCTCTCATCCCTTCCACATTGCTCTTGTTTTGTCAGGGGTGTGACAGGTGTGTCACGGTTCTCCATCACTTTTTCAACTTGTCGACCTTTGTCTCCGAAATTACTTCTCTCACACTTTACTCCTTTGCCAGCTGGCCAGGAGTGACAGGATTTCCTGGAAACAAAATCTCCAGTTGATGCGCTGTGACCATGCCACCCTGTTGAATTCCACTCAGCCGCCCCCATCGCAAACTGTCACTGTCTTTAGATATGCTGTGAGCTCATACAAAAATACACGAAAAAGCTCCAGTAAACATATTTATCTAAGTTCACAGTTTAAAGTACAATAATAAAATTGGAAAGCCATTAAAAAATAGTGAGGAAAGTTAAAAAAAGGAGTGTGTCAAGGGACATGCCTATATAATTCTCAACTCTTGTTTCTCCCAATGTGACCAGTGTGTAATCACTCAGCCTTACCAGATTAATGACTCCATCTGGGTTTGGGAAAGATGGCAGTTTCCCTCTAGCTGAAAAATGTATTGCATAGATCCAAGACTATTGGAGCATCCGCTGTAAATAACCTAATCTGAGAAGGAATTCTAGTAGTGAATAACTATAGTACTAATTGGTGGATGATTTTTAACCACAGCTAATAACAAACCAGTTATTTGCAGTTCAACAGAATGTCTTGAAAGCATTTTTTTAGATTATTTATATATTTTAACTTTTTATACAATGCAGCTTTATATTCATACAGTCTGCCAGGCTGTCTCTTAGTTGTGATTAACACATACAAATGTTTCTTTAAACCTGTGATCGAGTCCTCTTTAGTCTGATTGGGCATTGTTCACCCTAATCCATCCACGTTTTCATTTACCAACAGCAATCTCACGTTAAACCTCAACAAATTGTTACCAAAAATCGTTTCTTGTGCTTCAATCAGGCATACTCAAACAGAGGTTTGTTTCTTTAGCCCTTCAGTTCCTGCCAAGTATAACTATCTTTATAACGGCATCCATTTTCATATTTTTCTTTCTTTAACTTAAATATCTAAAATCTTTAAAGTACGCATTTCATTTATATTTAGTTCATACACTATTTTTTTAATTGAAGAGGATTTTGCCAAGAATTAAAAAAAGATGACAATGATGGCTCTCATTGACCTGTTGCCATAGCAACATTTCCTATTGATCCAGCCAGCCCTCATCTTCTTTTACATTCACCTTCACTCTCACTTTGCTCTCAATCTCCTCTGCCCCTACTCCCTTATCAGTCTGTCTTTAGTTACTTTTTCCATTCCAACTCTCACTCCTCACACATCTGACTGTCGCATTTCGTCTTAAAGACAGATGCCTTTTGGGGCAAAACGAACCTTCACCTGGGCTGATCATACATTTGACTCTTCTGTTCCATTTGTCAGATTAAATCCACTACCTGCCTCATCCATAAACACATTTATTCAGAATTTAAATCCTAACCCTAGGCAATGGTTCAGTAAATACTTTGAAGTGCAACTGCGTAACGCGATTGCCTTATTAAATGTTCTTGTGGCCAAATATACACAAACTGCAGGCTACAAACAAAAATGTATTTCATGCTCACTCCTGATCATTTTAATTCATTCAGTAATCCACACTGCATTTTGCCTATTTTACATTCTTGATAACATGCCATGCACATTTTAGCTCTCTTAATTGTGTGACACATTTTGCATCAACTTGCACACAGTTTCACTTGAAGAACTATGAAAATAAGAAGTTTTTTAACACTTACAGCTACCTTTGACAACCCTGTAAAAAAGTCGTCCCCAGTATCACATATAATACTACAAAGTGGGGTGCAAATAATGTTTCTGCACATAATAATAGAGGTAATTCAAACCTTTTTAAATCGTGAATACTCTTTGTTGTATTATGATATAATATGGCAGTATATATTTTAATATATAGATTGGATATGTTAGATTGTTTCAAAATCAGACTTCTGGTGCAGATATAATAAAAAATAAACAGCAGAGTAGTCTGGATCCAGTTTTATTCCTGAACTATGTTGACATGGGTTGCAGAGCAATGTGCTTCTTCAAGGCCAGTGTTTCAGCATTTTATATTTCTTTTGCACAAATTAACCTTAACATTCAAAACCATCTCTATGCCCTAAGGGCTGCTCCCAAACCTCAGAATCTATCAGTGTGTGCACATTTAATTTTCCAACTCAAGACTTTTTTATATCACACATTCCAAAAAAGTATTTCAGCAAATATTAAGTGCAGAAATACTTACAAATATGTAAGCAATGGGGCACATGTTTGCAGATGCATGCACATGTTTGGAATATTTGTATACATGTGCAATTGTGCAGTATGTGCATGCATTTTCATTGCCACCCTATACTGTCTCCACGTATCTGTCTTGTCGACAGAGTCGTGACTAATGCTAGAAAAATGGCAGGGATATTTAGAGCATGGAGAAGACTATTTTTTATGGTCCAAGGAGGAATACATTTTGGAGTGAAAACTGCACAGGCTGTTCACAAACCTCCTACACAAAAGCACAGATTTGTGTACTTGTGTGTACTGTATGTGTGCTTTTGGCTGCATGTACTGCTTTAAGCCCACAGTAGGTGGCTGATGCATCATATTATATCTGCTAATGGACAACAGGCATCATTGTGATTTAATACAGCTTCAACCTACTGAAACTACTCTACCAAATGTATGTTATTTCTGGTATTGTTTGTCCTGGATGCTATAAGTAGAAGTGACATAAACACAACGGATGTGAAATGAGTGAAGAAAGCACTCTCTCTCTCTTTCTCTCTCTCACATCCTGACTGTTGGGCAGGAGCTGCTGGAGTTCACTTTTACGCTCTGGGCACCAGATATTTCTCACTTTTTAAACTACAAGACAAAGATCCACAGCTCTTTAAGTTTGAAGGTCTGCTAGACAAATTCTATCATTATTTATAATTTGTGTGATAACACAACTTAAAAACAAATCTCAGTTTCTTCATGTTAGACCTTTGTTTTTGATGACTTCTATTTGATCAGCTTATAATTTACTTTAATAATTTAAAAGGATAGTTCAGACTATTTGAAGTGTGATTATGTGAAAAGGTTATGAGCAGTTTATATTTCATCAGTTGTAGAAAGTTCTTTGAATGACTTCAGTTTGGAGAAATATAGATCAATTCTGAAAAGTAATGGTTGGTTTAAATAAGGCGGAGACCAAAGTAAATCGCTCTTGTCCTAAAATGACTCCAACCTTAAAGGTTTTGTGCAAACATCATTTTATAAACTTTAACATTGCAGTCAGTTTTGTATTTCACTTTTTTACATATTGCCCCTTTTCCATTAGTAATGGTATAGCACGACTCGACTCAGCACGGTTCCAAGGCTTTTCCATTAGTAACGGACGTTACGTAAAACTGGTGTCTTTTTTCAGAACCCTTGGCTCTGTGGTTCCAACCGGGCCGAGCGGGTACCAGAACATGACATCAGAACACTGTTGGTCACTGATTGGTCAGGGGGTGGAGTCACTGTATCTTTCAGAAACTTTTCAAAACACCAATTCGCCAGTTGCAATTTCTCGGAACTCGGAGCAGCGACTGGACCTATTTTAAAGATTTTAAAAACAATAACGACAACACCGTGGTCTAACGCTGACTCTGGGCTTAGGATCCCGATCTTGCGTGGTCTGTGGGCTCCGAGCTCCTCTGGTCACCGCGGAGGATCATACGAGCTGCTGAATCACAGAAGGCCATTGCCCAGACCCCGGCCTTGAGTGCTCATGAAGGCCGATCTCCGATCCTGGCAGATGGGTCTGGAGCACGAAGGGTGGAAACAATTTTTTAAAAACATTTTATATAATGTATGAATGATGAAGAAAACATATAAAAAAATTTAATATAGATGTTTTTGTAGAATCTGGTTCGTAAGAGATTTAATGGTGAACTAAAGTTCATTAAAAGTTCATAAGCAGAATTTATATATATATATATATATATATATATATATATATATATATATATATATATATATATATATATATATATATAAATTCAATCATTTTAATAATCTGTATTCTTTCTAATTTACCAGAAACTTTAAAATAAATTCTCACTCTATACTGAAACCTGTTTCAGCGTCTCACTGCCACCAGCTGGTGAGAGGTGCGTGAAGTCAATTTGAACCCCACCCACTGGAACTGGTAAGGTGTACCGTACCGAGCCAAGTAGAACTGTGCTGTACCAGTACTAAAGGTACTAATGGAAAAGGGGCACATAAAAATTTCTGATTATTTGCGATCACAAATAGTGGCAAAGGAGCTTGTCGTAGAATTTATGTTGCAGCCTGAGGCACTTTTGGCAGGAATATCATAACAGTTCTTCCTGTGTGTCACTAAATGGATGGTGGTGTAAAGGTTTACAAAATACAGGTGAAATGCTATGAAATAATTGTTTCGGATTATTTTTAAAATGGCAGTAATCCTTGGTGTGGACCCTGTTATAACGAGAATAAGCTCATCAATCTAATTTCAATTATGACTGTTTCTCCAAACTTGTCATTCAAAGTGCTTAAAAATATAATAATTAATAATAATTTAATTAAAAAAACGATGAAAAAACATTTGGTTTGAGTTAGTACACACCCAATTGTGACAACAATAAACATGTCTGACAGCCCTGTTTTCTCTGCTGAAACCAGCTTCGCCACCAATTCCTGGGTTTCAGCAGAGTAAGGAAAGGTTGATGGAAAGAAAATGAAGGTGAACACAAAAATAATTACCCAAACATTCTATTGACAAGTAGCAATCACACTTTTCTGATTGACTCCCTGGTTTAATGCTGTAATTGTGTTCCTGCTCAGTAAATAGTTTATTGCTGACTTATGCTTCTCCTGAGGTCTACAGTAATTATTTGTGTTCATGGACTCTTGGAGCAATGTTGTGTGTCTCCATATCTCAAAAGTTACTTTCAGTGTTATCATTAAAATGGATGTGATGGCCCAAGTCATGAAAATAAAAATCTTATTGGATTTTAAGTTTAAAGAAGTTCATTGCTGTCACTTTCCTGCAGAGCCATCTATAAGCCTTCATTAGTTTCCTTCAATTAGTGAGCTGTTCTTGACATTTTCTTGTTAAAAAGCTTTTGTTCATCATGTGTTATATGTCCAAGGATTATCTTGGCTATAGTTCTGTCTTCATTTCTGCTCATACCTCTTTTCTGCCTTTCTTTCCCCTCTTCCTTTCTCACCTGCATGACTCCCTGCTACTCTAACAGCCTGTCTGCTTGTTTCACTCCTGCCTTACTCTGTGGCTGCCTTCACAGTATGACAGCCCACTAATGAAAGTAAGATAAGCATGCCAAGCACACTGTTCATTTCAAATAATAATAAAAAAAAATCCTCCCACACACAAAAAATACAAGTCCCTACCCTTATCATTGCTATTTTCCCCCTTCTGTCCCTAGCTAGCCACAGCAAATTTGATTGGGCTCGGATAGGGAAAGAATGGCAGCAGATAAAGCACCTGAAACTGTCGCTAAACAAGGCCTGATGCAGCAGAGGATAAGGACCGAAATGCAATTATCCTGGCAGAATTCTCATATTAAACCCAGAACACCAGCATAACACTGCTGCCACCTTTGCTGCAACTGTTCCACCCATCGCCCCTTGATCCTTCGCTGCTTTACTGGGAATGACGAGTGTCTAATCTCAGTGGGTACAGATCTCTCTCTCAGGTCTTAACATGGCTGTAATCGCTCCCTTCACCACCACCCCCACCCCCACTGCCTTTCTCTCACAGCTGTCCCCTCTCCTCCTCTTTCCTCGCCCAGTCAGATGAACTGTAGCTGATAACACCGCTGCTGAAAAGCATTTTTTCACTCCCTCTCTGTGGAATAGGTCTGCACTCCTGTCAGCTTGGCGATGGTTACAGCTGTTTTTGTCTTTCTTCCCTAATGTGTTTCACACTTACTCTGAGATTGTTTGTAATGGGGAAAAAACATGTCACTGTTAACAGGCACACTCATGATTTTGTGTCTTCCATATCCTAAACCACCAATAAAATGGAATGTGGTGCCATATTTCATTTTGTATTCCATCATATTTGTTGTATATTCTCCTGTTCCCATATTCATTAAACAGAAAAAGGCTCAACGGGTTCTGCCAGCATTTACTATGGCTGGAAGACTTTCTACAAATGACAGAGGTGCATTTTCCCCGTTCCTAAAGCTTCCTGTCAAGGAAATAGGCTTTAATTATTATGGTGACTAACCTTGACAGTCATTAGAGAGGCTTGCCATTATCCAAACATGGAAATATCAATGTTCCAGAATAAATTGACTGTATTTTGATGGGATTCAATATTGAATAATGGTTTTCAAAGACTGAGGATAAAATGCTTTAAGACAAACTCTAAAGTTGAAGTTAGTGACAAACACATAAAAAATTGGGTCACCAGTATGTAGATGAACATATACTGTGATATATTCATAAATTAAACGGATTCATTCATTTTTCTGGACTGAATAATATCATGTGTTGAATTATTAAATGTGGACGGAAACGTGTTTATCTTTGACTCACCAACAACAGTGGGTCATTTATTTAAAAACGATTTAAACACATCACACATTTACATTAATTTGGCAAAATGATTTCAACAACAACATGGCTTAATTAAGATCAAGATCAAATGAAGGAAGAAGATGTCTGTAGTTCCTTGGATTGCATAGTGAGAACAAGGCTGATGATGGGTTGTCGATGTGGGTGTGTTACGTAGGTGGTTTAGTGCGCAAGAGATGTGGGGTGTATGTTGGAAACGGGTGGGCCAGCCATCATGCTGTACGCTGCCGTTTCATGATCTCTAGCTGTGTTGGTCTCAGCTGCCACACCACTATTAGGGGGTCTAGGTCACCGCCTGCCGAGTACTTCATTGTCAGTTGCCCGCTTAACCGACAGAAACAGGAGAGAAAGGTTCTGTCTCTATTGTGGTGCCACTGCAAAACAGCAAAGGGGACAAAAAAGAAAAACATCTGATGGCTATATAATTACATAGTGAATACAGTCCCTCCCCCAGCAGCTTTTCTGCTTTTGTTTCTATTCATTTACTTTCTTTCCTTCTGCCTCTTTCTCTCTTTTTTTTGGTAGAGTGTCTACTAATTAAGCACTTCCATTAGGCAGCCTGTAATTGGTTTGAAAAGTAATGACAAGCAAGTTTATTTACAAGGTAATTAGAATAAAGGCAGGCTTTGTTCTGATAATAATAATTTAATCCTGCAGTAAGGAAGTAGAAAAAAAAATCCAGAATCAGTACTATCTGACTGACAGGCGGTTCAGCTATATGTATTTATTAATGTTTTGTCCTATCTGTAAACATACTGCACACTCAACAGGGGCTGGCTTTTTTTCATCTCACTGCTGTTTTGTTCTGTGTGCAAATACAGGCCTTTCTTTGATAAGTGGATGAGATTGAGCTAAATCAAAGGAGACATGCTGGGCAACATTCTTCATCTCTTCCCTCACAGCCATCATTATGCTAAATGTAGGGAGCTGGTCTGTCTGCTGAAAGAAGGAGACTCTGCTTTGTTGGTTTTAGGGCTTAAAAGGAAGAGTCGGGCATTGTGCTTTTCCAATACTGTACTTTTTCCTATCATGGCTGATTGGTAAGTTGATGGCACATGGATGGCAGGCTTGGAGGAGGAGGCCAAAAAAACAAAACAAACACCCCAAAACTATTCACTTGGTCATCTCTGCCCTTCACTTTCTAGACAACAGATGGAAATGGTGTATTAAGGCACTCAGGGGCAACCCAGGCCACCCTGGCATGGCTGAGGCATAGCCAGGTTCAGCGGGAGCAGGTGGGCATCTGTTCTGTGCTCTTAATCGCTTGCCACACTCGCCATCCCTGCAGTGAGCTGGCTCTTTCTGTGTGGCTAAATGTGGAAAGGTGGAAGGATGTATTTAGACTATAAAATATTATTTATGCCTGTGACTTTTCTCATGATCTCAGTAAGGAGTCAAAACGTTTTTGTTTGTTTTTTTCCTCTGGACATACCATATCAAACATTATATATAAAACTTACAAGAAGTTTCCCCACAGAAGACTGAGGCCAGTGACGCTAATATCTGTAAAATGACCATGTTGTTCATGGTGAAATTACAGTGTGCTTTTATTTGGTTTGATTGAGGAAATTATTGTGGTAAAGGAGGACAATAAAGGTTCAGTGACATCTTGTGGCAGCATTGCAGATTGCAACTAACTTACCAGTAATACTTTGTTTCACCCATCCCTATTAAACATAGCGAATGCAACTAAAACTGCTACAAATAATCATGTTTACATTTGGATCTGTGTTGTTGTTTTTTTTTGTTTTATTCTGAGCTACTGCTGGTACATTGTAGGGCAACATGGGGGCAGAGATGGTGTATAGGGCAGCCAATTTGGGACCAGAAAGTCGCAGGTTCAACTCCCCACCATGATCACATGTCATGGCGAGCACAAGATATCCAATCTCTAACTGCTCCCCGGGCACCTACATAGCTGCCTGCTGCTCAACCTGGGTGTATCTCACATGTGATGAGTTAAATGCAGAGCACACATTTTGTTATTGTATGGGAACATACAATGATGACAACACAGAGAAAAAACATGCAGATGTAGATTAGTACATTAGTCATTGAAGAGCAATGTAACAACAGTGAATACGGTGACAATAGAATGGGACTGTATGGTTGTCATCTGACTTTTTTCCAATGTGCACTCATTCATTGAATAAATGAGTGCACAGATAAGCTGGTATGTTTGGTCATTCTTGTGATTATAGACAAATCCTGTTAGTGTTATCAAGATTTTAACATAATTTAATGTAAAACTCTTTGTTGTTACTAAAGAGAAACCAGGAGGTACTGTCAAAAACCGAGGATACTTGCTATGGCCTTATGTTATGTACTGCAGCTATTCCCATAGGACTATATAACTGCAGACAACTGAGGTGTGAAAGCACCAGTGGAGGTTTTGTTCATTTTGTCATCTCTATTTATTCACATAGCTTCTGAATATTGAGTGAGGTTTCACAAAAAACATAAACGGCCTTCAGTAAATATGATTGGCACCCATGTTTCAAAGGCAGGCTAATTCCATTAAGCTATTGATCTCTCTCCATGTCGGCTTTGGCCCTGTGTTAGCTATGAATACCTTTTTACTTTGGCCCTGGCTCTGGGCTCTAGCTGCCTGTCCATCTGCCTATCTATTTTTTTTGGTTTTACAATGGAAGGATATTTTTTCACACATTTCTCAACATGGGGCTAGCTTGCAGAAGGTAAACAAAGAGAAGCAGCTTGCACATACCACAACAAAGCTAAGGTACTGACAGCTGGTTGCAGCAAAACAGCTACAGTTCTGACAAAACAAGAATGTGTGGTCAGAATGATTGTTTATCCCCTAAAGCCTAGACTGCTAAATCAAAAAATTCAAGGTTCTAACCCTTTACAAATGCTGTTTTAAAATATTCAGCATGTTGTTGTATCCATATATCTTTGTCTTTCTCTGTAGTTTGAGACTCATTCCTTACCACCGTTTTGTGCACTATATTTTTCATCTGCCTTCTGGCAAAAATAATCTGTATAAAAAGGTATATCACTAGCTCTCCCTGCCTGAGCCTAAGCAACACACTTTATTGCTGTCAAACCAAGCTTGAGATTTGGTAGGAATTGGGAGCAAAGAGGGGATGAGGAAGAGAGATGAAAAGGGAGGGGCGAGATAGAGATGATGGCTCAGGCTCGACTGGAGACTTAGCTGTTGTTCCACTTGAGTTTTATTTTACTGAGTAAATCATTTGGTTGACTGGCATGGTTCGCCTCTATCTCCACCATCACCATTCTTTTCCTCATCTGCTGGCCCACTCCGCCCTATGCCCGCTCTTCCACATGAGTGTGTGTTTGTGTGTGGCCAAGGATATGTGGTTGTTTACCCAGTGCGCTGATAGTCAACAGCAGAAATATAAGTTATGAAAATCCACAAAAACTTTATCAATGTATAGGACATGTTTCCATCCTTAGTCTAGCATTCCAATCTAAACCACGTGTGTTTCTGAATGTTGCAGGCTACCCGGAAATGGTTTGATTTAGGATTGACAATGACTTCTAAATGTTCAAATAGTCAAACATATTTATGACTTCAAAAGGTTTATGTGATTCATTTTGATAATCGTCTTGTCCTTCCATTCGGCAAAGAGTAGTAACACGTTCAGAAAGATCACAAGGTGGTGGTATTGCACCAAGTTTTTTGGCCAACCACGATACTTTTTACGACAAGGTGCTTTTTCCAGGACACTTACACATGCCTCACACACACATTACAACCTTAAAGTGATCCTAAGTCTATTCTGAAAAACATGTCATATTGACTTAAATCTTGTCTACATATCTTTTTTGCAACTTTGCAACAGTTTTGTTGTGCTGACCATTCTAATCCAAACTATTTAGTGGGAAACACCACCCCCCCCCCCATTAAAAACACACACTTTGTTTTTTTGTGTGTTTTATAAGGAACTGCATGGTAATAAGAAAGTGGAAATAAATTAATAACTTCATCTTTTTTTTTTGTTGTAAATTCAAGTATTATTTTTACCTGAAATTCATAGTGCTAGTTTGATTCAAGCCAAATTTGAGTTCCTCTACCCCTTCACAATTCATTAGAAATTTTGTTAGAGTTAAGTGTTGCACGTAACCCATAAATTGTCACCTTTTTTCAAAAAGACAAAGCAGAGTCACTGTGTTCACATACGCTGCATAGCCAGCTAGCTCACGAATGACTTCAGTACATAACATAAATTGTTGTATACTTGTTAAAGAACACTTTTTTCATTCAACCTTTATTTAGACAGGTAAAACCCATTGAGCCTCGAGGACTTATTTATAAGAGAGACCTGATTTCAACAAAGAAAGATGACAACAATGGAAAACAGCAATAACAACAGACAGTTATAAAAAGGCATACAATTTTTTTTATTTATTTTTTTTACAAAGAAAATGGCAAAACAAGTAACAAAAACAGCTAGATTATAAGGCGAATGTAGAAAACTAAAAACAGGAACATGTCTGCATTGGTCCTTGCCAGGAGTCCAACAGATTCTTAAAGCCACTTAGAGAGGTCAAGGTCGAGAGCTTCAGGTCTTTTTGCAAGATATTCCAGGAAACAGGAGCAGAGTAGGAGAAGGCCCTTTGGCCAAGTTCAGTCCGCACTGAGGGAACACTGCAGGTAATCATGTCCTGAGAGCGCACGCTGTAGCTGCACTCACGCAGAGACATGTAGGAGGAGATGTATGAAGGCAGCAGACCAAGAAGTGATTTAAAGATGAAAATGTTCCAAACTAACACTAATACCAAATTTAATACACTGGACTTTAAAATAGGCATTAGAATAATTGTTGTGAAGTTCTGCGTTTACATTTTAACAAACACCACACACATATAATACATATTCTCACATGTGCAGCAATATCACCAGTGTGCTGAGTTCACAGTGGATTTCACTGTAATTAACTGATGTGCAGAAAGCTTATTTACAGCACTTTCTGACATGTCATGGGCTGAAGAATGAAGTGCTAGTTAGAGAAGCAAGACTGCAACCCAGTTTTGTTTCTCTCCTTCACACATTAGCATGCCTAACTACACACACACACACAAACACAAGGCACACTCACAAATACAAGCACTCATACACACACGCAGTAGCTGAGCTCTGAGCAGTAACGAAGCAAACAATGAGTTTCCCCTGTGCATTGTGGCTTGGCTGCCCTGCTTTAAATGTGAGCAGAGTCATCAGCACTTAAACGCTTGATTGATGGCACAGAAGTGAGGATGATTGTGGGATATGCCAGCTCCAAATGACAAGCAATTACTCATTTTGTGTAATGAAAACCTTAACACCAATCATTGAAGCTGTACACCGTGCTAACGCTTTATGTAATATTATATGTTCCCTTCAACCACCCCTCCACCCCCCACCCCCACACTTGCTGCTATCCCTCGGGTGCCGAGGCAGACGCTTACTAAATAACATAATTTGTAATGGCTGGTGATGGCACAACAGGCTTGCTAAGTGAGTAAGCAGAGGGGACTGCTTTACAAAAAAACTTCCATTTTGTCAAGGCAGATTTACATACGAAAGTCTTGGCAGATCTTGCAACAATATCAAGTGCACTGATTGCTATTTTAAAAAATACTTTTGCTCAAATTATGTCAAGCAAGATGTTACCAGATCTTGCAAACAACATGTTGCAAACAAGTCTTAGATGCAGTTTTGATTTGTGTGTTTGCGTTGGCGGCTTCGGTCAGTATTCTATAGGTCTTTGTGGATGGACTCGCACATACACACGAGGAGGCGTCAACAGCTCTGTGGCTGTAAGAAAGTGAAATTGTTGTCCTCATTTTTTTGTATTCTCTTCCTTTGCGTCGCCAAAACTGCAATTACCCCCTGCACTCAACTCCTCCACAAAATCACTGTAATTATCTTTATCCTGCATGGGCACACTGCTGGCAACAGGTGCCATGTGAATGCTAATCCCCTCCCCTTGGCCACACGCTATTCTTCTGTTTGGCCTCTGACAAACCCAACTGTCTCTGGCAGTAGGAAAGACACTCCAAAGCTGCACAGTCCTTCACAGGCGCATGCTTGTGTACAGTAATTATGCTGCCCAGAGATGGCAAGTTGTGGGATGTCAAATGTAGTTAAAATATGGAGCTTTTGTTAAACTTGCACCTTGAGGGAGTGTGCATATGTGGGCTTACATGTGAATTATGTCATGGCTGCCCTTCTTCCTCATTGTAATGTGTGCACATGAGCCTGCAGACGTGTACCGGTAGCTTTGACATCAATCCATGGCATCAAATGAAGTGTGAAAAGAAGGTCAGAGAAGACTTTCTGTCTTTATAAGCAGTCTAAATACTATTCAGATGTTCCTTGCCTCTCCTGTCCCAACAAAATGTGCTTGTGTCAGCCATAAATGGCAAAATATATCCTTTTAAAAGTGATATACACAAACAGAACCAAGGACATCAGGATGTGCGACCTCAACTGCTACACGCTGACTATGATCTGCAGGTAAAATGTCAGATCCTATACCTGTAAGTGCATTTAGCCATTTTTGCTTGAGCCCATCCCTATGAAAATGAGCAATATATTTATTTCAGCATTTCAACAATTTTCAGTCAGGTCATCCGGGCAGTTTATTTTTTTGCTGAAACGTTTCACCTTCCATCCAGAAGGCTTCATCAGTGAAGGAAACACAACACAAAACTGATTCTTCCCCAAACAGCTAACTCCAAAGTGGAACAAACCAGTTATGTTGGTGCTAAGATGGTATCTTTGGCACGCCCCCTCCTCTTGTGCCGGCCCTCTTCCTTGTGGACAGTCATGTCAAACTGGTTCAAATCCAAAAAAGTCCATGCTCAATAATCCAGGTATACAATCCAACAATGTTCAGTCAAGTCATCTGGACCTGTTTTGAACCAGCTTGACATGACTGTCGACAAGAAAGAGGGCCGGCACAAGAGGAGGGGGCATGCCAAAGACACCATCTTAGCACCAACATAACTGGTTTGTTCCACTTTGGAGTAAGCTGTTTGGGGGAAGAATCAGTTTTGTGTTTCCTTGGCTGATGAAGCCTTCCGGATGGAAGGTGAAACATTTCAGCAAAAAAAGAAACTGTCCAGGTGACCTGATTGAAAATTGTTGGATTGTATACCTGGATTATTGAGAATGGACTTTTTTGGTTATTTCTACATTTGTTCTGCTTTCTAAGAATAACTTTCTAGGATTTTTTTATATTCCTACCTTAATATGAGGGAGAATACACACTCATTTTTATGTGAATTTAGAGGAAAAGGGTGAGCTATAGACAATAAAAAGACAATAATATTCTGGAATGCCCTGGACAGAAAATGGCAGACTTTTCCAACACAACTGGTAGACCATTTATGTAAAAAATTATGCATTTCAGCAGATGATTGACAAGGCAATAATATGCCAACTCACTGTGGACTTTAACTTCCTGAAGTGGTAGATCAAGTGTCCCTTTCCTCTCTGTGGTAGATGTTTCAGGTGTGGCGTCCTGTCTGGCTCCTCTCTCTTGCCAGGCTTGTTAAGCTGTTGCAAATGTATGACAATGTGAAAAAAGAACAAACTGAACATAAACCAGTGTGCTGGTTTTGATTTTAAACAGTACATTAGTATGATCAACCCAACTATTGGAGAAATATCAATAGCAAGTAAATGTTGATTGCTCCTAATATTTCTGGAATCTCTGAATTTTCTAACAATATTCCAACATGTCTCTCTTTAGAGCCTTCCTCCTAATGGCTGTTTGGCACACAGGCTTGACCTTTCTGTCTTTACAGCAAAGCAGAAAAATCCAAGATAACCACCTTTTTTTTTTTTTTTTCTCTGCTCCTCTATCTTGTTAACCTACCTATTATTCTGGACACAATCCCTTTGACATGTGGGGGCACGCTCAATCTTTAATGCTGTTTGTTTTATATTCCTGCCTCATTTTCCTATATAAAAATTTATGATGACATTCCCTACCTTCCATAAAAAATGCATAAATGTCATTACTAATAACTTTCATAGATCATCTAAATTGATCCTTCTGTCTTCTTCTATCTACATCACCCAGTACTGAACCATTAAAGTGGAGTAGGCAATAAGCCTTATGTGGATCTGGTTACATTTGGACATGAGAAAACAGATGTATTTTGGTGTTTGCTATGAATAAAACTAGGGTGGTAACAGGTCGCCTGTTCTTTACGAGGTCCTCCTAGCAGGCAAGCATTTTATTTCTTTTTACAGACTAAGGTGTGTCAAATGCATTTCAAGTGAACTCACTTGAGATGAATGTTTATGTTATGTGGTAATACATATAGGAGATCGTATGAGTGCTCATCCACCAATATGGCAAATCTTTAATATATAATTGATTCTTATCTCTCTGTCCCATAAAAATTTCAGAGGTTCTATTAATCATTCACCGGCTAATTTCACTTACATGACACATCCATTATGGCACATAAAAAAACATATATTTGACAAATTTAAACAAAAGATACCAGAAATTTTAAAAAGTGTCAACGATCATTTGCTTTTCTTTCCATTTTTCCCAACCCTTTCTTCACAATATTTCTGATTCATCTTCAGATTACTTTCATTCTTATGCATTTTTATGGACAAATCTTTATTATTTTAGGTATTAACAGATTATTCAGTTGAATTAGTTTTGCTGCTGCTTTCATCTTATTTTTAAAAGGAAAGTGAAAAGCTGTTGGGTAATATAGCACAGTCATGTATTTATTTGCTCTGTGCAATATTTTGTTTTTAAAATTTTTATTGTTAGCCACTGAAGACAAAATGGCAATTATGGAACATTTTTCCTCATATCTCTGTGTGTGATATTTATTATTTATACATATATAAATACACATTTATCACTTACATTTTTGTTAAATATCTTGTTAAACTTTTTT
>NC_056500.1:29406054-29448652 GCF_014905685.2 Nematolebias whitei
ATCCATCCATCCATCTATCTATCTATCTATCTATCTATCTATCTATCTATCTATCTATCTATCTATCTATCTATCTATCTATCTATCTATCTATCTATCTATCTATCTATCTATCTATCTATCTATCTATCTATCTATCTATCTATCTATCTATCTATCTATCTATCTATCTATCTATCTATCTATCTATCTATCTATCTATCTATCTATCTATCTATCTAATGTATAATTTTAATTAAAAGTTGAACGTTCTGGACCATATTGTGTGCTTGTGTTTAAAGCATTGGACATTTTTTGCTTATTCTTTTCCTTCTTGTTTAAAAGCCCTCAACAGCTTTTCATATTTTATTGTGTACAATGAACACCACCCACACAGTTCAGTTTGTTCTGTTTTTCTGTACATGTCATGTATTTGGTGTAGGATCTGAGGGCAGATCATAACATTCACTCATATTCTGCAAACCTAAAAAAAACGTTTTATTTTTGGATATTTTTTAATTGTTACCATCTAGTGTAAAACATTTAAAGTTAGTTCTAGTGAAAATAAAATACAATAGAACGTGTATTTTTTTACAAAACTTCTTTAAGCGGCGTCTGTGGCTGAGTGATTAGAGCAGTCGTCTTCCAAAGCAAGAGCTGGGGGTTCGAATCCACCAGCAGTCACATGTCTAAGTGTCCATGGGCAAGACACTGAACCCCTCATAGCCTCCGATGTGTGTCCCATCGGTGTATGAATGTGATAAAGCAGTGATTATTCTCATTAGAATGATTTGTTCTATTAGCTTTGTAGAGATCTATTAGAGTGCTGTATGAAATTGTAAATGAGGCACAGACTGTAGTGTAAAGCACTTTGAGTATCTTGAAATAAGATAGAAAGGCGCTATATAAGTACAGTCCATTTACCATTTACAATCATTTCCAGGGCAGATAGTTTCAAGTTAAAACAACAGTTTGGATCCTTTTAAAGTGGTGATCCCTGGAAGGTTTATGAACAATTTGTTTCTCATTTGCTCTTTGAACAGCTTCAGTTTTAGAATTATTGTTTCTAAGTGAATTGACAATCTAACAGCTAGTCCAAGCAGGACATAACTAACGTGGATTGCTGCCATCTAGAAACAACTGAAATTCCAAAAATGTCTTTGTAAACACAGTTTTATAAACTTTTATATTGCCTTAAGGTTTTCATTACATGTTTATTCAGATATAAGTTTTATGATAGTTCTGCTGGATGTGTCCCAAACGTGCTAGCTTCTGCTGCTAACTGAGCTGGCCATAGCCATGTATTATGGAATAGTTTGGAAAATGAAGATGATCTTTACATTTATAAAGTAGTGTTTGCAATAACTATGAACTTTTAGTGATTGGAGATTTCAAGCTGGAAACAATTCACTTTGCTTTTTGTCCCATTTAGCTTAGCTATTAGCTCATCAATTCTACAACAGGTAATAAACATAGGTCTGAAAATAAATATACATATTTCTTCACAATGATAGCGGACCACCTCACCACATATAGCATATCTATAAGATGAGTTTAAACCTATGTTTTCATTGGGAATATTTTCCTAACAGTAATAGTTCGTAGAGCTTTTCCTTTCTGGGTGTCTTTTCTGGTACATACCTGCACATGTTTGATTGTAAGGGAGTTCCAGTCACACATTATTGAGTCACAGTTGTTGCTCACTGTTCCAGCGTGCCCCAATAGGAAGAAACAGCACACAGGCTTCTAACTCACTACAGTAAATCCTCTATTTGAATCATCCATGCATGCATGCTTTTAAGAAGGAATTAATTTAAAACATGCATCAGAACAGCTCACACAGTCCACTTATTCATAAGCTTCAAAGCATGTGGGCAGACAAGAACGTAGAAGCATACCTTGCTTGTAGTTTGATTCCATCACACATCTCAGCATCCTTCAAAGTCCATGCTCTGCTAAGTTTGTTTTATTACTCTTTTCTCTCTGGAATAAAACGATGCTTAACTATTGAGAGAACAAAAATAACAGTTGTTGTTTTTAGATATGTCTATCACAATTCCTCAGTTAAACATCTGGCACGGCTGTGACAAAAATATTGGATTTATAAGTGGCTGTTGCAAATGCATGAACTTTTTGATCGTACTTTGTGTTTATAGTATGCTATCTTGCTTTCAATGCTTTAAAAAAATTCTGACAAAATGAGTTGCGAGTCAAAGAGGGAAAAAATGGATAATTCAATTCAATTCAGTTTTTTTATATAGCTCCAAATCACAACAAAGTTGTCTCAGGGCACTTTACAGAAACATTCACATACATAAAAGCCAATTAGTAAAGTTCTCTATCTATATAATGAACCCAAAGACTTTAAGCCAGGATTCAAATTGTTGTTACACTGTTATATTGGCATGTGTGTGTTGCTGAGCGAAAACTATATTTGAATCTTCTCACCATAAGGGATGATTTGACACTGCTAAAAGCTTTTCGACACACCAGCACAACTATAGCTACCGTCACCGCCTGTCTTGACATTCCATCATGTTTGTATCCCACCCCATTGAATATGCAATCAAATCGCTCCCCGAGCAGATGAAATGGCATACAGTTGACTCTCATATCCACCACATGCATGATGTGAAGGTTCCTCGTTGTGAATGTGTATGTGCGATGAGGGGGTTGTATCAACCCCAGGGATCTGGTCTGTGATGAAACATTCAAGAGGAGTTGCCAGAGGAGTGTATTCAACACAAGGCTGTAAAATGAAGCTCTGGAAATATGGGCACAAACTCCAGTCATACATATTTTGTGCTTGTAAATCATAATGTGTAGCTGTGAATAAATTTTGCACCTTCTAAACCAAATGTCTGAGAATTACATCTTTGTTCATCCATAGATAAGATTTAATGCGTGGAAAAAAAAATTGTATTTGTAAAACAATAATTACATAAGTTACTTTTTTTAGGTTAAGGTCTGTTTACAGATAAAACAAACAAAAAAAGTGTTAAACTTTAGTTCAAGTTCCCTAACTTGCATGTGTTTCAGTTTAGTGAGAATTCTCAATGATAATTGGTCAATGTAGGCAGCACGGTGGCACAACTGGTAGAGCTGCTGCCTCTCAGTGAGCAGGTCCCTGGTTCAAATCCTGGTCTGGGGGCCTTCTGGGTGGAGTTTGCATGTTCTCTCTGTGCATGCGTGGGTTTTCTCCGGATACTCCGGTTTCCTCCCACAGACCAACAACATGCATGTTAGGCTGATTGGTAACTCTAAATTGTCCCTAGGCTTGAGTGAGATAGTGAATGGTTGTTTGTCTTGTTTGTCTCTATGTGTCCCTATGACGGACTTGCGACCTGTCCAGGGTGTACCCCGCCCCTCGTACAGTGATTGCTGGACATGGGCACTGGCGACCCCCGTGACCCAAAATGGAAGAAGCGGGTTAAAGATAGTAGATGGATGAATGAATGGACGGATGGATGGATGTTTGGTAGTGACGCAGTCAGTACTTTCAGCTCAGTAAAGTGTCACCCCAACAGCCAAACCCATCTGTTCTGTGAGAGGAATATTACATTTGTGATTGACATGGCATTGACCTATCAGCTGAGAGTAAAAAACATCCTGTCATAGTCCATCCATCAATCCATTATCTTTACCCGCTTACATATGAATGTTTCTGTTAACATTATTTTTATACAGTATATAAATGTTTTTGTTCACTGCCCTGAGATGACTTCTGTTGTGACTTGGTGCTATATGATTTAACTGAATTAAATTGAATGTTTCCTTTTTGGGTTGCGGGGGTCACTATGGCCCATATCAAGCTATCACTGTGTGAGAGGCGGGGGACACCCTGGACAGTTCGCAAATCCATCACAGGGACACATAGAGACAAACGAGACATTCACTCTCTCACTCACACCTAGGGACAATTTAGACTACCAGTCAGCCTAGCATGAATGTTTTTGGTCTGTGGGAGGAAACCAGAGTGCCTGGAGAAATCCCACGCATGCACAGAGAGAACATACAAACTCCACCCAGAAAGATCCCCGGACGGGATTTGAACAGACAACCTGCTTGCTGAAAGGCGTCAACTCTACCAACTGCCCCACCGTGCCACCCCTGTCATAATTCATGCTTGTAAATTGAAACTCACACGCAAGTCAGGGAACTTAAGCTCATAGTTTTACGCGTAGTTTTTTGCTTTGTATACGTAAAGAAACCTTAACCTAAAAATAATTGTTAGGTGTGTAATTATTTTTTATAAATACAAATCTTTTTACACACTCAAATTATTATCTACGGATGCAAAGGTGTAATTCTCTGACATTTTGGTTTACAAGTTCAAAATTTATTCACAACTATACATTCTGATTTACAATCCCCAAATATATATGACTGGAATTTGTGCCCGTACCTTCATTACCTCAGTGCATCAAAGGCGGTATTTCATTTCAGATAAATGTGTCTTGATTCTTCAGTAACGAGACAGCCTATAGGGTCGTTTGCATCCATTTGCATGCTGACTGTGCACACAAAATGCTAGAAAATACTTTTTCTAGCATAGGGATGTAGATATTTGTCTTATTTTGTTAGTCTGCTATACATTATAAAACATTATGCTTGTACTGTATGTTTGGTGTTCATTAATTAAATGAAGAAAAATAGATTACAGTAGGGTACAGCATCAATGAATAAGTCAGTGATTTGTGCCACTGTTTGCTGATTCAGACTTTTCTCTGATTTATTCTGATTTATAAGTTGTTTTGCAATTGATAATTTACAGCATCTACTTTGGTCATTGTGAGGCGATACAGAGAAATTGTTTAAACGATGTTTGTCTTTGAGCCTAGAGTGCACATGCAGTGAACAGACTCTGAAATTACACAAATCTGATTATAGAAGTGAGTGAGGTGGCATTTGTTTAGCTAATCAGAAAAAATGAGTGTCACAAAAAAAGCTGGAGGTCTTGTGGGGAAATCACCAAGTAGAATCCTCAACCCCCTTTTTAGGAATAGACAGACTCATTGTACCCACATCCTGCGCATAACATTTCAGCAAATAAACATTGATTGATTTCTGGAATCACCAGCGGCAGCACGGTGGCGCAACTGGTAGAGCTGCTGCCTCTCAGCGAGCAGGTCCCTGGTTCAAACCCCGGTCCAGGGGCCTTTCTGGCTGGAGTTTGCATGTTCTCTCCGTGCATGCGTGGGTTTTCTCCGGGTACTCCGGTTTCCTCCCACAGACCAAAAACATGCATGTTAGGCTGATTGGTAACTCTAAATTGACCCTAGGTGTGAGTGAGTGAATGGTTGTTTGTCTCGTTTGTCTCTATGTGTCCCTGTGATAGACTTGCGACCCGTCCAGGGTGTACCCCGCCCCTCGCACAGTGATTGCTGGACATGGGCACCGGCGACCCCCGTGACCCAAAATGGAATAAGCGGGTAAAGATAATGGATGGATGGATGGATGGATGGATGGATGGAATCATCAGGGTTATGGGACCAAGATGAAAGCAAATGAACAGTATCACAGTGGTTTATGGTTTCTATGTCATGTCTCTCTTTGCTTTGTTGTTGTTTTTTTTTTTCTACAAGGCTCCAAAGAATTCTGAAACTATCAATCTTTGGTTGGTGTTTATTGTTTTCTAACAAGTGACCCTTAGTGCTTGTGTCACAAGTCTACCTGTTGCTAATAAAATGTGTTTTTAGGATAATAGAAAAAAAAGCGTATTATTAGCATCCTTTATATTGCCTGCAAACATTCAGGACGTATGGACAATGCTTTTTTTTCAATGTGTGTGTTGCTGGCTGGAAAATGATACAAATTAGCCTAACATCAGCAACGTCTTTAAATAAATGTGTTTAAAAGGGACATTAAATAGTTTATACAGTAAATGAAGCAACATCTTCATAAAGTATTACATGTGGTGGACATATCTATGGGATTTACCAATTTACAAACATGTGTGTATCTATGTTTGGTCTTCTGCCTGTCACACATGTACCAAATCTCAAAGAATAGATACGAATTAATCCGTTTCACAGCTCATAAAACTCATCTTTTTTACCAATCAAGTCTGCATGCCATTCTCTGTTTTGTGTCTTCCTGGTACCTGGTTGCACGGCAGTAATGGAGATAACTGCCGTGTAATAGACTTTTTTTTTGTCACATCCACTGGTGTCAGTGCAGTGTTGGTTCCCTGTGACATGGCAATTGATTCCTCATTGGGCTTTGCTCACTAGGGAGGTTAGAAAGATGTGGAGGTTAGAAAGATGGGTAAATAGGTGTAGGTGTAGCCAAAATGGAAGGCTGATGGGTAAGGGCAAGGCCAACATATGCGTTTCAGGAAAAGTGTTAGAGTAATTTCTGCATTGTTGAGGAAGGAGATGACTCATGATTACAAATCTTTAAGATAGTCTTTCTTTGTCTGCCACGTCACTGCCGCCGTTTTTTTTTTAAATCTATTGTTCACTTTTGTGCCATTTTAATCTTGTTCTTTATTCTTACGTTCTGTAATATTTTTCTCCAGTGGCTCATCAAGAAGAGGGTTAAATTTCAGGTCAGGTTTATAAAAGCATGAAACAGACAGCAAGCATTACCCTTGCATTATAGGATTTGCCTGAACTTCATTACCACAATTAGACTGAGTTGCTGGTTGCCATTTTAATGGATAAAAGCTTTTCCAATTTTTCATGTCTATTTTTTTTTTTTTACAATATATAATAGGAAAGCACAAACTACCACAAACCTCCATTACACTGCTTGCTCTAAATCAGTATATTGCTGCTGCTGCCATGTTCACTGTCAAAACATAATTTAGGATAAAGGGCTCAACAGGAGAACAGTAGAGCCTGAAAGATATGCAATCAAACGTTCCTGCTAGAAAGTAAAAAAAAAAAAAAAAAAAAACAGATCTCATTTTCGTTTTTATTTCTCTCTTCTTTTTTTTTAGATGGGGAGACAATTAGGTTGCAAAAAAAAGTTTCATACAATAGCCTTGACTTTAAAACAAATAAATAATCGGAGCTAAGCCTAATCTTATACTCTGTGAAAGCCTGTCAGACTCAGCAGGGAAATATTGTGCATGTGAAAGGCCATTGGAGGATTAGAGGAAAGGCCAGACGGGCAGGGAGACAAAGAGAGTCAAACAAAATAAAGACTATGCAGCTGTTCAAAAGAGGACAAGAAGGGGAGGACAAAATGGGAAGGAAAGAGCAAGAAAATAAGTGAGGTATTGGAGAATAATTAGGGGTCCAAGCCAGCAGAGGCAGGGGAACACAGCTGCAAAGCAGCAGAGTTTCCATGCACGAGCATGGAACCCTTTTGAAACTGTTTCATTTTCTTTTTTCTTTTTTGTCTTTTCTTCCATAAGTAAAAGTCATGTTGCAACTCAAACCACAAGGCTAACAAAGATGATTATTACATGGTCTCTATGACCTGAGTGTGCAGCACAGAAAAATACTCAGACATGTTTTAGGGGGTGCTGCCTTAAGGTGTTTGCATATGGTCATCTAACTTCTAAACTGTAGGTCGCAACATCGTACATCTTCACAACTCCTGGTCTCTACTGGGTCACACTGTATAGGCCACACCCATTTCCACCTAAACTGTTTTTTGCTATGCAATGTTTGTGGAAACTAGATCTGTCTTTTTTTTTTGCAAAGGTTTGAAGTTCAGTCACCATCAAACCCACCATCCTAAATCTAGATAGTGTGGTGAATGTAGGTTCTCAAGGATAAGTAGATTTTTTTAATTGTTGAAATTATGCCTATACAAATATGTTTGTTGGATTTTCTACCTAGATTATTGAGCATGAACTTTGATGTTTTGAATTGCTTTGGCTATAGCTGCCTCAAAGGAGTCAACAAGGGTGTTGGTGGACTCCAGCAACCATCTTATCATCATAGAAAACGTTGACCCACAATGTGTGTAAGCCTTATATTCAAAATATATATTAAAAAAAATATTATTTAGAAAAATTTTGACCTGAGGGAATTAAAAAAAAAGTTATTTATTTATTTTTTATAAACAAGCCACAACCAGTCATTACAGAATATTTTCAGAATTTTAACAATCTTGCTATTTTTGGTGAACGTTTCAATTTTTGTCCCAAAGGCACATTTGACTTATATTGTTTAAAAAATGTTTGTCTCAAAAACTCTTATGCTGATTGCTATGAAATTGGATACACTTACTTAGGACCACAACCTGATGAGGTCCAATGTGGCAATGATTGACACAAGTGGGCGTGGATTTTTGATGATACAGTGCAAACATTCTCAAAAGATTACACATTTTACCTACAGAGTTAACATTTATAGGACATCTCTGTTATATAATAAACTGTTCTGATACTTAGATATCTCACATTTTAAAATATTTATTTACTTTTTAATGAGGAAGCCCTAACACAGCTAAACACTAGTAAGTTAAAGCCACAGTTTTCAATCACTAAAAAAATTAGCAGGGATGACATCCAGGCTGTTTTGGTCAAAACATTAGATTTTTGTTTGAATAGATTTTATCCATCCAGCCATTATCTTTTACTCACTTCTTCCTTATATTATTAACTTGTTATGTATATGAATGTTTCTGTACAGTGCCCTGAGATGATTCTGTTGTGACTTGTCAGTATATAAATATCCATCCATCCATTATCTTTACCCGCTTATTCCATTTTGGGTCACGGGGGTCGCTGGTGCCCATGCCCAGCAATCACTGTGTGAGAGGTGGTGGGTAAAGGATGACACGGGAGTGGATTTTCACTCATGTCCTTTCCTGGTCCCACAGAAACTCCAGTCCATCACAGGGACACATAGAGACAAATGAGACAGCCAACCATTCACTCTCTCACCCACACCTAGGGACAATTCAGAGTTATCAATCAGTCTAACATGCATGTTTTTGGTCCGTGGGAGGAAACCGGAGTACCCAGAGAAAACCCACGCATGCACGGAGAGAACATGCAAACTCCACCCAGAACAATCCTGGTCCAGGATTTGATCCAGCAACCTTGCTGAGAAGCAACAACTCTATCAACTGAGCTACTGTGTCAAGCAGCAAACTTTGAATAAATTAGAAAAGAGTAATATAATCGTTGAAATTGACATAAACAAAGGAAACAGAACTAGAAGTTGTGAGGATATTGAGGTTCTCCTTGAGTGACAAGTATGGATAAGATTAGGCATGAGATCATCAGAGGTTATTGCAAAATTAGAGAGGCCTGACTGAGATGGTTTGGGCATGTCCAGAGGAGGGACAGTGGATATATTGGTTGACAGATGTTAGAAATGCAACTGCCAGAAAAAAAGACAAAGAAGTTCAAAGGGTGAAAAATGGATGCAGTTAGAGAAGACATAGAGTTGGAGTGAGGACAGAGGACAGAGTGAGATGGAGAAGGATGTCTCGCTGTGGGAACCCCCTGAAAATGGAAAAGCTTAGAGAATAAGAAAATTGATGTAGACTTTTGTAGAAAATGCTGCTTTGACCTTAGGTCCTCATAATGGCCTTATATTTTCTCCTCATCATTTTACGTCTGTAATAAACAAGATTAAGAAATGCTAGGGATGGGATTGGCCAGGGTCGGTATGCATTGTGTCTTGGACCCTGGTAATAACTGCTTGTTGTTAAGATTGTAATTGTAGGAATTAAGATATTTTGGAGTTGCATATGAACAAAAACATAGAGCAAAAATAACAAAGTCCATGCTCAATAATCCAGGTATACAATCCAACATTTGTCAGTCAGATCATCTGGACAGTTTTTTTTTTTGTACTGAAACGTTTCACCTTCCATCCAGAAGGCTTCATCAGTCAAGGAAACACACAACACAAAACGGATTCTTCTCCCAACTGCTTACTCCAAAGTGGAACAAACCAGTTATGTTGGTGCTAAGATGGTCTCTTTGGCATGACCCCTCTTTCGTTGCCATCCCTCTTCTTCGTTGACAGTCATGTCAAACTGGTTCAAAACAACAAAGTCCATGCTCAATAATCCAGGGATACAATCCAACATTTTTCAGTTAGTTCATCTGGACAGTTTCGTTTTTTGTGCTGAAACGTTTCACCTTCCATCCGGAAGGCTTCATCAGTCAAGGAAACACACTTTCCTTCACTGATGAAGCCTTCCGGATGGAAGGTGAAAAGTTTCAGCACCAAAAAAAATAAAAAATCCAGATGACCTGACTGAAAAATGTTGGATTAGAGCAAAAATGTACACACGCACGCACAGCTAAAGGTACGTCGTCCCATGGAGGCAGATTTGTTTTAAAGGTTTGTCTGAGGCCAGTGAGTAAGTTGGTAGAGTCAGAGACTCAACTCCCTGTTGTAGGGAACTATTGTTAATTCTCAGAGCATGCACCTGATTGCTTTCAGCGCACCAGTTGTGGCCTTGAGTGATGATTAAAAAAACAGACCTTTCTTCCATTCTGAGGACTTTAAGCACTTAGGCTTGTTAATCCCCAGGAGGGCAGTGTGGAGCTAAAGAGGTAAAGAAAGCAAATCAGTGAGTGGAGCCATGTTGACTCACATTTTTTAAAACTGTACAGGAGCATGGCTTCTCTGGCCTCATTCTAGTTACTGTAATCTCTGCTACCGACTTGCTGGGTGACGTTTCAGACCAGCTGTTAGTGCGCAACGGAATTATCACCCTTCATCAAAGACAAAGTGATAATGTTTGTGTGTGTGTGGGGAGGCAAGTCTCATGAATCACTTAACAGATTTTTTTCAAATTTCCAGGTAGTACAGTAATCATTGGTTTGACATCTTCAATTGATTACCTTTTTAAGTCAACCTAATTCAAGATGGCCACCACAGCAAAGCAACTTATCCAACACAAAAAGGGCTATAATTCAGAGAGGTAAAGTGCTATGTGTTGTCATCATTGTATGTTCCCATACAATGGTGAAATCATTTTTCTGTATTTAACCCATCGCACGTGAGATAAATGCAGATGGAGCAGTGGGCTTCTATGTTGGCGCCCAGGGAGCAATTAGGGATTGGGTGTCTTGCCCATGTGGTGAGTCTGATTGATTGTGGAAGATTTGTGTCCAAAAGGAGCTACGCCAGTTTAACATGGCTACCTCTGCAAATCAATTTCAGCCAACACAAGAATCCGTCAAACTCAGTTGGTTTAATAGATGCTGAAATAAAACTTGATCTGGGGGTAGCTGAGAGTCATTCCCAACACATACTCCGAGTGAAATATGTGGCAAGACATTTTTGCTTTAAACTTTAGCATTGACTGTTGGAGTCAAACCCATTTTTCTGTTCATGAAATATTGCATGAACCACTGAATAGATTTTAATAAAACTTATAGAAATTAATGAATGGTTGTACATTGAAAACACATTAACTTTTGGAGTCAACTTAATTCAAGATGGCTGCCACAGCTAGTCAATATTATTAAACACACAAAATTGTTAGAACTCAGGCATTTTTATATACATTAAACAAAATGTGGTGTGGTAGTAGCTGGCAGTCACTCACTACACATAGTCTAAATGCTAACAGGTTACAAAAGATCCTGTATTAATGCATGTGATTGTTCATATCGTTAAATACTAAGTTTTACAGAAATATCTATAAATTTTACATAATTTCTAACCATAAAATTATCTTATTTTAAACTCTTGCATGAAAGTGAGCAGGTGATTTGTATTTATTTAAGGAATACTCGTCCTTGATTAGGATTGTCACAAATAGCTGCCTCCCTAGCTTCCCACAGCTGTAGTTCATGTATAATTCAGCATTAATTGCTTCTTCAGTAGCTGTTAATAAACGAGTGCTGCCCTCTGAACAAGCAATGATGCTGAAGCACAATGAGGTTTGTGAGAGACTGAGGGCGAGGAACATGGCCTGTCGTCTCCCACAATCCATATCCTTGGAACAGTTATTTATTTCCTCATTAGATCCAGTGTTATGATGTCAGTAAGGACAATGGTGTCAAATGCAGCAACAGCTTTTGAGCTAACTTTCAGTTTAAAAAGTTTCCCAGGTTTGTAGGAGGTCCCCTGAGTGCCCTCTGCTGAAAATTCTATTGAAATATTTGTTTGCATGGCTCAGTGGCATTTAATCTCCTATTGTTCATCAGTTTCCGCTTGATTTATTTCTTCACCTTCGCCTATTTATTGAATTTAATTACACCTCAAATCCCACTGCAAACCTGCTGCTGTTAAGGGCTGAGGGAAGCTGGGATGGAGGGAGGAAATAAGTAGGAGGAGGAAGAGAATGGGGAACGGTTTGTGAGATAAACCATGACTCAGAGGATTCAAACAAATAACCACCTCCTTCCAGAGAATGTGTGCTTTCTTCTGATTCGAGACAAACACACACAAAGAAGCACATTAATTAGCAGCGGAGGTCAGTACATCAGCCAGAGAATGGTCCAGTAAGACACACATGCTCGACAAACTGGCAAATGATCTGCAGTCTGTCTGCAGACTCATCAACCACATAAAATATCAACCAGTTAATTAGGATGTAATTGTACAATGTGCTCTCCTTTTTATGTGCCATGCATTTGATCATAAAGTGGCCAGTGTGAAGATGGCTGAGAGAGAGTGACGTGAGATGTGCTTTAGCATCAAACCCTTTTATGGCTACAAGATGTTGCACACATTTTTATTTATTTTGTTTACTTTTGCAGAAAAGCGAACAAAAGACTAAGCTTTATATCTGTGTCACAGCTAATAAAAAGAGGCAGTTTTGCCAAATGGTTGCTGACCTTTCACTTCCACTTCTATGAGTCTAATATACAGTCTAATTTGACAGTGTTTCAGTGATATTGTATATGTGCTCTTTCGTTTCTATCAATATTAGATTTCCATTCAGTAGAGGGACACATGCTTATAGTGAAAAGTTATATCTTTAGCTGTGGGGATCTATGAAAAGGGAATAAACAATATCTAGCCTCAGACAGTCAAGACAGATGGCTACTTGTCCTGAGCCCGATCCTACTAGAGGTTTATTCCTGTTAAAATTATGTTTTTTTCTTTCCACTCTTGCCCATGTACAAAGTACTTGCTCAGGGGAGATCATGCCAAAGTAAAGAGTCAATGTAAACTGAATGCATCCTTAAAAGATCATTGTTACTAAATTACACATGTGGAATGTTAGTGTGTGCGCATTGCCTTGAGATTATATTTGTAGTGAATTGGTACCATATAAATAAACTGACTAGAACTGAACTGACATCTTATCTGTTATAGAACAAGCACAGCTTATAAAAAAAGAGCTTTATTTGAACTAGAGTGATGTGCTAACAACTCACTAAAATAGGATCAAGTCAAAGTAGTTTGCTGTAAAAAAAAAAAAAAAAAAAAAACTTCCAATTCAAAAAAAAAAAGTTGTGGTTTATGTAAATTATAATTTTAACACTTTTGATTCCCTGAAAAATGTTGCATTACACAACTATTTACTTATGATCCTTTGGTTATTTGTGATCACAAACAGCAGCAGCAGCATTCCTTTTGCACAATGGGGCAAGTTCTAAGTAGAACAGTGATTTCAGAATGTAGCTGCCAAAATAACAATGCAAACTGAAACTGACAGCAACAGAAAAATAAAAAAAAGAGCAGTGGCTCTCAAAGCTAGGGTCAGGAGACTCGGGACCCTAATGTGAATCATAACACACCTATTGTGGGGTCTTGTTAAGATCTACAGTATTCAGACTAATGTACAAAAAAAGTTGTCACCAACAGTTATCACTTTAAAATAAATCAAGTGGTCATTTATTCCATCCATCCGTCCGTCCATCCATCCATCCATCCATCCATTCATCCATTATCTTCTGCTTGTTCTGAAGTCTGGTCTTGGGGGCAGCAGCTTGAGCAGGGAGGCACAGACATCTCTTTCCACAGCCACCTCTTCCATTTCTTCTGGGAGAACCCCAAGGTGTTCCCAGGCCAACCGAGAGATGTAGTCTCTCCAACATGTCCTGGGTCTTCCCTGAGGTCTCCTCCCAGTCAGACATGCCTGAAGCACCTCCTTAAGGAGGTGCCTTAGAAGCATCCTTACCAGATGCCCAAACCACCTCATTGGCTCCTCTCGATGTGGAGGAGCAATGGTTCTACTCCGAGTCTCTCCCGGATAACTGAACGTCTCACCCTATCTCTAAGGGAGAGTCCAGCTACCCTGCAGAGAAAACTCATTTCAACCACCTGTATCTACCATTTCATTATTTGGGTCACTACCCAGAGGTCATGAACATTGGTGAGGGTAGAAACGTAGACCGACTAGTAAACAGAGCGTTGCCTTACAGCTCAGCTCTCTCTTCACTACAACAAAATGGCACAGCATCTGCAATACTGCAGATGCTGTGCCAATCCATATGTCAATCTCACACTCCATTCTTCCCTCACTAGTAAACAAAACTCCAAGATACTTGAACTCCTCCACTTGAGGCAGAACCTCACCCTCGACCTGAAGAGAACAATCCACCCTTTTCTGGTTGAGGACCATGGCCTCAGATTTGGAGGTGCTGATTTTCATCCCAGCTGCTTCACACTTGGCTACGAACCGCTCCAGTGAGAGCTGAAAGTCACGGTACATCATGCGCAAATCACAGAGATGGAATCCTGAGGCCAACAAACCGGACTCCCTCCACCCTCTGGCTGCACTGAGAAATTCTGTTCATAAAAGTTATGACCAATTGGTAAAAACGGGAAGCCCTGGCAGAGTCCAAGTCCCACCCCAAAGGAATCCGACTTACTACCGGCAATGTAAACCAAACTCTCGCACCACTTGTATAGAGACTGAATAGCCCGTAACAACGGGCTCCTGATCCCATACTCACGAAGCACCCCCCAACAGTGTACCCCAAAGAACACAGTCAAAAAAATTGGCAATAAATTGATTTTAAAATTATATAAAATTTGATGAAAATCTTTGTTAATTTTTTTTTTTCATTTGACGTTGTCTTTTGCACTTTTGACATCATAATCAAAGATTACTGAAAAAAATGAAAGTGATAAAAGTATTTTACATTTAAAATAACTTCTTGAGGGCCAGATGAGATGTCAACGAGGGTCATATTTGATCCCCGGGCCTTGAGTTTGACACATATGCTTTATTGTCCCCAAGGGGAAATTTGTCTTGGACATTGTGTGCTAAACAAAGCTTCTTCTACACTTAAATACATTACAAACAATACAATCATGTGAACACCACAATAAAATCAAAAATCATTTAATGCTCAATAAAAACACATATTACACATTCCCACATACATTCCAGCAAGTAAATGAAACAACAAATCAGGCCAGAGCATCAGCAGCATTACAAAAGAATATGTCTACTTTATTTACAATGTGACTGATGTAGGGGCAAATTAATTTTTAAATCTGTTAATTCATTCAACCTTTATTTAGACAGGTAAATCCCATTGAGCCACGAGGATTCATTTACAAGAGAGACCTGATTTCAACAAAGAATGATGACAACAATGCACAACAGCAACAACAAGTTGTAAACAGTTATAAAAAGTCATACTTTTTTTTTTTTTAACAAATAGGATGGCAAAAAAAAAAAAAGAAAAGTAAAAAGAAAAGTAACAAAAAACAGCTAGATTCTAAGGCGAATGTAGAAAATTAAAAACGGGAACATGTCTGCATTGGTCCCTGCCAGGAGTCCAACAGGTTCTTGAATGAATGAATTTGTAAGAACAGACCTGGTTTATTTTCTGGTCATGAATAAAAAGCAAGAGATTGTCAGAGACCTGGGGTCAATCAGCATCTCTTCTGTTTTTCTGACAAGGTGGTGGTCATCGCACCATTGAATGAAAGACTGAACCTTGTTAAAATATGATGAGGAGTCCATATCTTCCTGCAGCAAGCTGAAAAAAGCAATATCATCAGAGAATTTAAAACCATAATTCCCGGGGCAAATGCTGATGCAATCATTTGTGTAAATGGTAAAGAGGACAGGAGAGGTAACACAACCTTGGGGAACCCCAGTACTGATGGACCTTGGCTCTGATAATGTGTTATTTACTCTGACAAGCTGTGAGATATTTGTTTAAAAGAAATAAATATAAACCATTTAATAAGAAGAGTATTAAGATTGTTGGGGTCACGGGCCTCTGCCAATTTTATTTTGTAGGTTCAAATCTGAAGTGTTTAGGAACCACAAAACTTCCATTCAGAATATCTGAACTGTTGCTTTTAATTTCCTCCTTTTTATTTGATTGAACTGACAACATTGAAATATGAAAACTGGAAATGTTTGCTTTTGAAATAATAAAAACAACATAACACGAAAAGCAGCACAGACACACATCAGAAGATAAAGGACTTATGTTGAAGGTTCACCTCGAAGTCTTTAGTGGGCACATTTGTTGAATACAGCACGGAACGAGGCTAAGATGATACAACAACGACTGCTAGATTACTGTGCCTTTTGTCCACTGGTGATTGAATAAGTGTGGACAAGGTCATCAAGTTTAGATATTAGAGAATGAAGATGCATTAACTATTCTATTGGAGGAATTGTTTTAATGGTGTTTGCCTGTGCGTGTGCTGTAGCTAAATTAACATTTCTGCACACTGTATTCATGAATCTCCATGTGCTTTGTCTCCTGAGGTTAGTTATATATGTTCTGTCTGCCAGTGTGTTTTTGTACATGTGTGTGTGTCTGAGCCAAAGGGCTGTGTGCGTAATTCTGACTCAGTGCTGAGTGGCGCCATGCTGCAGGGCCGGCAGCACACAGCAGCGGGACAAGAGATGTGACAGTGATGGCTTTGTTGCCCCGGGCCACAGCTAGCAGGCCTGAGACACACCCACACTACTGACCTTCACTGTCACATATCACACACACATGCACTCCATATAAAGCTTTGTACAGATTCTGTGCAGCAGACACATGGGCACATACATGTATACACACATTCAGCTTGTCTTCCACCTACACTCCACGCCTGTTCCCTTCTGTTTTCCACTCCTCTCCGTGAGTCAGAGCTCATCGAGCAGAGTGCAGTGATTCACCACCAGTGAGTAACCTTCTCTCTGCATCCAGCTCTGTTTCTCAGACCAAAGCCATGGACTCATGCTTCATTATCATCCACACTCGCCCCAAACATTAGCTTCCTGCTTAATTTGCGCTCCTTTCTCAGCCTCCACTTCTGATTTTGCATTTCACACTGTATTTTTATGTTTGGTTTTCAATTTAAACATTCTGATGATGCACAGAAAGAAAACTTCTGACTCATGGAGGCTGTACCTTGGTCTACACACATTTAAATGACTCTTCTGGCCTCCTGTATTTGTATTTATTTATTTACTTAATAAAATAAATATTCATGACCTGGGTGATGAGCCTTCAGACCATTATACTCTGTGCTTGGTTTCTTTGTCAAATTTAGTTGCCTCACCGAAGCATGATGTACGCAAGTATGCATAAGGTAGATTTTTGAAATTTTATTTTTAACTCTGTCAGCTACAGACAGGTAGATTTGAATGTATTAGTTATTGGTAAAGTTTTTAAAAATAAATCTCACACAGTTAGTATTCAGGGTATATGATGGGTGTAACTCTCAGCTACTAACATATCAAATGTTAGCTCAGTATTTGTAAAATGTACTGAGTTATAGAATTTTGTATTTATTGGCCTGAATAATTGTGTACACAAGCACGCATAAGATTGGATATAGAGTTAGACATATATTTCTTTGTGCTAATGTTGATAATAGTTTATCTGCTTCAGTGCCTCTTTCCCGTGGGGTCCTGCAAGTCTCGATTCTTGGACCCCTTCTGTTTTCTGGGTGGAGTTTGCATGTTCTCTCCGTGCATGCGTGGGTTTTCTCCGGGTACTCTGGTTTCCTCCCACAGACCAACAACATGCATGTTAGACTGATTGGTAACTCTAAATTGTCCCTAGGTGTGAGTGAGAGAGTGAATGGTTGTTTGTCTCATTTGTCTCTATGTGGCCCAGTGATGGACTTGCGACCCGTCCAGGGTGTACCCCACCCCTCGCACAGTGATTGCTGGACATGGGCACCGGCGAACCCCGTGACCCAAAATGGAATAAACGGGTAAAGATAATGGATGGATGGATGGATGGACTTTATTAAAGTTGATTAGTTATAGAAGTTATCTTGAATGAGGTTGACTCTAGCAGCTATCTGTTTTAGATGTATACCAACTAACTATTGGCTTAAAGTCTCTTTAAAGTCTGTGCACTGTTTTGTAATATATTTTATTAAAGGACAGACAGAGGCAAAAGCAAAATTGCCTTTAGCAGCAGGCAATAATAAAGCAAATTCTGCAAAAAACAACATATTATTGGGTTCATTTACTTTTAAGCTGCTATGTGGAAATCCATATATGAAGTCAAAATAATTTATAGACTATCTTCCACTTTAAAGTCAGTGAACATAATGAGTCCTTTATTTCTTAACTGAGAAACAACTATACTGCTGGCGTGTGGTGATAAAGTCTCTGCATCTAAAGTAGTATGCTAACAAGTGGTTTCTGTGGATAGTTAGGTATATTATGCACTGCTGGGGAAATCCTCTGATTGTAAACAGAATCATATGATAACAGGCCACAGCAGAGGTAAACAGATTTTAATGGGGGTAAAAAAAAAGGGATTTAACTTTGTGTAGCTAGAACAATAGCAACATTTCCTTGCACCATCTTTAATCCATCAGAACAAAGCAAATACACAGATTTAGGGGGTGGGATATGGGGTATGTTTTTGTTGCCCTATGTCTTTCTTTCATGCATATATACACAGGTATAGATTAACACTTTTTTTCTTGGATAAGAACATTATACAAAATTAGTTCAGCAAATAAATATGTAACCCAGATAGAGCAACTACGTGTTGCATTGTTTGTGCTCATGCCAGTCTGACCCATCACCTGTATTTTGGTGACTGCATGCGTTTGGTGGCTATTGTGAGTTCATTGGGGTTTTCAGTATAGCCAACAGATATACACATAAACTTTATGGATGTTTGTGCCAAGTTATTATTATTATTGATGTTGCTGGTGGTATTTATTTTTTACCTATCATTGTGTGAATTGGAGTATTTTATTTAAATGCCACAAAATGTAGCTACATAATTGAAAAAATTAGCCAATACCTGGTTGATTGTGGCCTAGTCCAACATTATTTGCTCTTCACACAATTGTTTACGTGAATGAGAGCAGAGCCCATTGAAACATGATCAGTTAATACTGACATGACCACACAAATGTTGCCACTTGCGTTCAAACTCTGCAAATTCAGCATGCAACATCAGGCCACAAATGATCTTTTTTTTCTCTAAAATGCACATTTATGTCTCCATTTGTGTGTTTTCGAACACAGTCAAGCATCTGTCAGCGCTCTGCAACATCGTATATCAAGTCCTCGCTGTGCAATTAGATCTTTCCATTACATCTGATTTACACAGCCTGTCAAGATCCTCATGGGTCTGCCCCCTGTTCCTGGAATTACCTGCAACTCTTATTAAAAAAAAAAAGGAACCAAGATACAAGTGTGAAAATGCACTGTGTATACTGTATGGTTATCATGGTGGACACAGAGCCTGGGGCAGAGAATTCTTTCAGCTCCTGTGATTTATGCACAAGTCGATGCTGAAGGAAGATATTAGATAATTAGCTAATAAAACATCGCTGTGTGTGTGTGTGGATACGAGAGGGAGTGAGGGGCATGTTTATTTATGTGCAGGTGTTTGTACATACATTTGCAGTGCAATGCATTTTTTGCCTGTCAATCTTCACTTGAGTGGTTGCAGAAAAAAAAAAAAGGTGAAAAGGTGATCTTTGCTCTGGTTTTCACTCGGGTGGATTAAGGACATGTTGTATATTTGGAGTGAAGCTTTAGCCATTCACAAAGCAATGAGAGTGGGGTGGGCTTGTTTGTGTATCCGTGCTGTAAGGATAATGATGTGATGAATGGAGAGAGGGAAAGAGTTTGGAGAATAGAAAGGGATTTCAAGGCTAATGCCTGGGGGGATGTCAGACAAACCTGTATATGTGGAATAACCACAGAGGTTAAAATGCTACACTGGCACTAGAGATGGCTGCCAAATATTTTGACATCCACTCTCCCTCCTCCGCACAGCTGCTGCTGTTGAGGCTGAGGGAGAGAGGGATGATTTAGAGCAGAGAGAGAGAGAGAGAAGGATTAATGTGAGTGAGAGGAAGGAGAGAGAAGAATGTGAGTGTGTGCGTGCGCTTCAGACATGTTGATGTACAGTCAGCAAGAGAGAAAGAAAGCGAAAGCTGCCTGTTTGCTCGCCTGCAGAGCTTGACTGTCTGTTTCCCCTTGATTTCTTTCTCCTAGCGCTCTGTGCCTGAGGATGCATTCACGGCGCTATTTGTTTCAAGGTTGTTCTAAATGTGACTGATGCGTACAGCCGGCATGCTGTTTGCTTTGCTTTCCTTCACTACGACTGCATGCAAAAAGGCTGTCACACCGTATTAAACGTGGCACATGAGCACGCTACTCAAATGATGCGAGTGGACGTCTGAAACGACGCCGTCTCTGGCCTAACCTCGCACGAGGGTGACTGTGTAATGGTGTGTTTGGGTTTTCTCATCCTTGAAGTGGTGAATGCTGCTACAAAACTCTGTTATGAGCTGCAAGATGGGTCACTTGACGCGCAGCGTTTATTACCAATTGGAATAGGAGGGAAATTACTTTTGCAGCAGATGTAGCATGCTTTGTTTGTGTGTGTGTGTTTGTGTGTGTGTGAGAGAGCGAGCACGTGATCCTTTCGTAACCCCACAGGGGCTGTATATATAGATTGTATCTTTCATCTTCTTTTTATTCTGGTGTGTATGGATAAATAACTCCTGTTCCCTCTAGATTAGCTGTGACCTTTTCACCTTCTCTATATGCACCTAGCAGGCACTTACAGTTTTTATTCCCTGATTGCATTGTGAATCCTTCACTGTAACAAATGTCAACTTTATTGATTTGTCATCTTTGCCCCAAAATAACAGGCCTCTAAACTCAAGGAAAAGAAGGGAGGGGAGAGGGGGATTTGCTTTGGGCATGGGTTCCCCCTGGCCTTGCAAAGAATGTTTGTCATTAAAGATTGCAGGAAAAAAATAGGAAACTTTACTCAATAAGTTCAAGTCCACAGCCCCAGATTTCATGGATTAATCAATGCTAACCAACTTTATCAAAGACACTTATCTTCCACATACAGAAATCTACACATGTCCCCTGCAAAGAGGTCAACAGCAGGAAATAGTTCACATTGTCCACCTTTCTTTTCCCCACGCCATCACTAATTCTCCTTTCCCACCTCCTCTGCTCTGTCTTGTTCTGTCCCCACATCTGTGTCTCCTCCTTTGCCTAAATGTCCTTGGGATTGGTGTGTGCATGGAGAGGGGGAGACCCATATCAGATAACTTATTGGTTCATTTTGCCCATCTCTTTCCAATAATGTGTAACATTACCAGTGTTATTAGATGGAAGATTAATGGTGCTTGGCCCTGCTCCTCCTCTTCGGGATGAGACACGAAGCGGACAAGATAAAGGAGCAGAGTGGTAGAAAAGATTGTGAGAGAGAGCTGAACAGAGAAGGAGATGAAGAGGGTGGAGATGAAAATGAGTGAATTCTCTTTGACTCTGGAGGCCCTAATATCTGACTCAGCTCTGTAGTTAGAGTGCCATTTCTTGGAGTTAACTGACATACAGTGAGTGCCTGATTTTCTTGATCTTTTTTCATTTTACCCCTTCAACCTCCATTCCTCCATCACCCCAAATTTCTTCCCTATCTATTGCACATTTTCCAGAGTAAAAACATTCACCGAGGTTTGATCCTCCTACCTAACGTCAATCAGCGCAGACAGCAATATGAAAAAAAAAAAGAGAGAGAAGTTGTTTCTCAGAGCTTAAGGTGCTGCCGTGTCAGTCTGAGGCTGTTTATTTATGAACTTGTTTTCTGTGTATATTTATATGGTAACACTGCCACACCTTCTTTTACTCAGAAGCTAAAACTGTCAGTATAGCTGTGGAAAGTATCGTAATATAGTGAAAGCTTACGCTCAATAATCCATGTACAAAAATCCAACAAAGTTCAGGCAGGTCATCTGGATGGTTTCTTTTCTTTTTTTTTTTTTTTGGTTGAAATGTTTTGTCCTTCATTCAAAGGACTTTGTCAGTCTGAGGAGTCACAACAAACCCAGTCCCATAGGTAGCACACTCACATAGTGGACCAACCAGTTTGCTGGTGATGATGGTTTCTGAGGCCCGCCCTCTCCCCCATTGACTCCTCTGAGGCAGCCATAGCCAAAGTGGTTCAAAATATCAAAGGTCATGCTCAATAATCCAGGTAAAAAAAAAAAAATCCAACAAAGTAAAATCAGGTCCTCTGGACGGTTTCTTTTTGTGTTTTTTTTTATGTTAAAACGTTTCATCCAAAGGACTACGTCAGTGTGAGGAGCCACAAAAAAGAAGAGCCACAACATTTCAACAACAAAATAAATAAATTACAATAAACCGTCCAAATGACCTGACTTAACTTTGTCGGATAGTAATGTAGCAATTCCCCAAAATATTTGTCCTTAGCTTTTTATTTGAACATATTTACAATTTCATTTCTTATCCATGCTTCCTTTATTCTCTCCACTTCCCCCTGCTCCCCTCTGCTCCTGCTCTCTGTTGCACGGTGTAATAACTTGCTCATTATTGGATGTAAGAAATATCTACTAAGAGATTATGCTAGATATAAAAAGCTCACAGGTGATGGGAGTAAGAACCTCTCTGCATTTCTAATGAGGCCTGGGGATAGCAACAGCCTGCTCTGCAGAGATTCAGCATCCTCCACTGGCCCTGAACAGAGGCCTGAACTTAGTTCTCTATGACTCGGCCTGGCTTGGCTCAGCTCAGCTCGACTTCAGTTCAGTTTTGCTTGACCTTGGCTTTTTGTAATTAATGTATTTACTGCAAGCAGGCATCTCCTGGTTATTAGTGCTTTGGGATTGTTTTGCTCTTCTTGTGTTGCTGTCTCCCCCGTTGGTTACCCCTTTTCTGCTCACCTTTGCTGCTTGGTTTTGGCGAACAAACCTCTCTCTGGAGCACTGTCAGCTAAATGCAGCACACGCTACAACCAACTCTGCCAAGTGCTGAGGAGTGTCTGTTGCATCCAAACATCTCTTTTTGCTCATGCTTGTGGTTGAGATTTGAGGTTTTATCATTTGATGTTTATTAGTTTTTTATTGTTATGGTCTCCTGTTGTCTCTATTTAGTATTCACTTTGTATAATTCATGTTGCCATAAGCATCTAATAAGCTTTTGTCCACAATATGGCATTAGAAATACATGCACTGAAAGATGGATGCTTATTAAAATGAACTTCCAACACAAAGAAGAGCCGTGGGTTTAATTATTTCTGTAGACAAGGAAAAACAAAATGAAACGGAAAAACAAAACCTGACAAAAATATTTTTTGTAATCTGGACAAAAGCTATGAATGATAATGTTTTACTGTATTATTATAGCTTAAACACACCTCACCTTTTTACAGCACTGCTGAAAATCTTAGAAATAGCTACATGGGACCCACCATACTTATTATATTTTTGGATATGGTGTATTTTATAGATTTATTAAATTAATTACTTTAATTGACTTATATCAGTTGTCTTGATTAGTGCACACTTTCCTTTAACATGTCATGGTAGCAAACGCAATACACCCACATTAAAAATAAGAAAGTGTTGAACTTGGTCAAATTTTACCCAAACTGAGAAAAAAAACAACTATAACAAATGAAATTGTTCAAATGTACTAAAACAATCTATAGGAGTTTATTCTCATGTAAAGGAATTGTCTGGTGCTTATTCAATTCTGTGTGAGAAAAAGGTAAGTCTCATAATACTGAGAAGACGCTCTCTGAGCTCCACAACACAAAGTAATTGTTGTTTACACAAATGCTCTTTGTTAAATCGAAATATGTTTATTTATTTATTTATTTTAACATTTATGGAATGCCTTGCTTGCTTCACACAGAAACTTGACATTTGCTGTACTTTGCCTGACAAATTGGAAAAATAAATTACAATTTTTATACAACAGCTCCAAATGTTGTAGCAGTTCAAAGTCCACAACGGTTCAGGTTTAGCAATAGTTTGATTGCTTCATTGATCAACCTAAAAGAAACATCCTACTTGAACTAAAACACTAAGGTTTTCAAAAGGGCTATCATGGAATACAAATATATTTTTACTTTGTCACAGTCAAGCAATATTTGACTAATTCTGCTTCCCAGCTGCTTCAAAGTACTGTTCGGGTGAAATGGACAGTGTCTTGTGATGAGTGATCAGTTTTGAGCAGCTGAAACAAGCAGTGCGGCTGGGCTCAGCCTTAAGATGAAAACAGAGCTATTCATGCTTACTGTGCTGAGCCGCTTGCACGTTTTTTCATCTTTCCTGTCACACCAGCCCCCTTACTATCAAACAGCACATGCAACTGAGATTTTTGTGACCGTTGACTGTATGCACTGCAGTGCACGCCTCATCTGTCTAAAACATTTGTGTCAAAGAAACATTACAGAAAAATCTAAGCTAAACCGTGAGCAGAAGACAAAATCAACACAAACAATTGTTTTGAAATGTAAGGATCCTTCTGCTATGAATACACGGTTAATATATATTATAGAGGGATCACAAGAAGACAAAAGTACATATATTTCCTGGTGATAAATCACTTGAACTATACTTGCTCTTTAGTCTTTTGGTAAACCAGGTAAACAAATCAGCACATTGGGAACACCTCACCTCAGAAAAAGAGTTCACCTCAAACAAACAAACATCATTCCCGTGTTTTGTGTTTGAAACTGTTAAAAATCGTCTATTCCCTTGGGAATGAACAGACATATTTTAGTCATTGTCTCAGTTCACAAACTTCCTAAGTTGACACTAATGTAATTAAAAACAAAGAATGTTATTGTGTTAACCTCACTAACCCAATATGAACTCATTTCCTATGAAACAGAGTGATCGTTTTAATGAGAGCTTTTGTTCAACTGACCTCGGAGTTTGAAACATCAGAAAAACTCACAACGTTGATACCTTGCCTTGTCGAAAAGTAATACTCCCAAACTTTCCTTCCCAAGAAAATAACACCATAAGAACCTTTTTTGTTTGTTCAAATGGACATTTCTTTTTAGAAGATGTTCAGGCAACAGCGACACCGCTGTTGGAACATTGCATGTTACAAGTTTGATTCTAAATATGTTATATTTTGAAAGTTTATTCATGAGAAATGTGTGTTTTAAGTAATATTTCTTTAAGGTAATACATTTGTCTAATTTTCTCTTTTAAAAGGAAACATTTAAGGCAAAAAAAGGATTTGAGATTTTTTTTAATAAAACCGTTATGACAAAAAAACAAGGCAAGAGTTAGGACCACCTCTTCCTGGACAGGATGGACCATTCCTATCTGTGTTAGCACAAACAGTAAGTTTCACTTTTAAGAAAAACTCAAAGGACTTCACACTAGAAGTCGGAGAAAAAAAAAAGCTTCTGCACTTGACCTCAGAGAGCGAGAAGAAGCACCTTAAACAGACGACAATGAGCAAACGAGAAGCACCCTTTCTGCAGACATCTCAAGAAGAGAGACGGGACGGAAAGATACAGAACCCAGCACCTGACCAGAACCAGAACTGGGCTGGCATTGATCAGAGCCAGCCACCTTCCCAGAGACTGTGAGTAATCAATCCAGAATAGTTATCCATCGAAACCAGGTCCAGAGGGACGATTACTGTCTTCCATAGCCAAGATAACTCAGGAGATTTCTCAGCTTACGAGCTACCATATGCACCAACCTGCCTGGTATCTCCAGAGACTGTTCAAACTGAAGAACTCTCATGGTTTCATCTGTTTGCTGATGACCCTACCTCACAATAAACTTATCAGACAAACCTAGCTCACTTTAGGAATATTTAATCACTTTACAAACATAAACCATTCCCAAGTCTGCCTTATAAAGTTTCAGAAATTTTAATAATCAATTATACCTTTGATTCAACATAATTTGATAATCAGTTAACTTTTGTCATGCATAATTTTCACCATATATACCACATATTATTATTTTTATAATAAAATTCATAAACATCAACTGAATTTGTGATTATTTTGGCATATCTGTGTGTATTAATTGATTTGATGTCCTTTATTCAAAAGTCAAAGTCAAAAATCAAAGTCACTTTATTGTCAAAAACTGCAATATGTACAGGACATAAACAGGAATGAAATTACATTACTCTCAGACCCCGGTGCTACAATAACCATTTAACATTAAAACCCTTAATAAACATAAGCATAAAATGAAATAATAAAAGTATGATACTGTCTTAAATTGTACAATAGTATACGTTTTTTTTAAAAAGGTATATCTATAAATAAAATTAAATGATGTGAAGGTCCTGACATTGACATTTGTAGTAAGTGGCAAAGCAGCATATGAAGTGAATGTACACAGTGTATGTATGAAGTCCTTGGTATTGGTGTAGGTAAAGTGACATATGCAATAAGGCTAGTAATATATATATATATATATATATATATATATATATATATATATATATCAAAGGTAGTGTAATATAAACAGTAGTGTGAATGTAAACAGTAGTATGAATATGAACAGTGGTATGAACTTGAACTTTAAACACGAGAAAAGAATTTTCACGCTCAATTTGCATTATTTTGGTGCAAATAGAGACTGATTTTCCTCTCCAAGCTCCAAGAGAGAGGTGGTGCCCAAACAGCAAGGTTACTTGCATAATACCTGCATATCTTATGAGCTTAAATCATAACTGATAATCAAAACATATATTTACACCCCATATCACTACAACATCATCGCCATAACTGTAAAGTAAAACAGATCTTTGATCTTTGTGATTCAGCTGAACTATGAACATAAGCACAGGTGTACACAAAAACTTGCCTACATAAAGACAAAAAAACATAAACAATTCTGTTTTTACCTTTAGAGAAGAGCTTTGTCACCTGGGGGTAGTTTAGACTAGAGCTACTACTCTTTAGCAATGAAAAAAGTTGGGTGAGGTGGTTCAGGTATCTGATGTTTTCTGGGTGGCTCTCTCTCTGGAGACTTTCTGGACATGTTCCACTGGAGAGTGACCCTGGGGCAGACCTAAAGCTCACTACATACATTACGTATATGTTTGAGCCTGGGAAAGATCAGGCATGTCTATGTTTCACTGCTGGAACTGCTGTCTCCTTGACCCACACCGTGGAAGAACAAATGTGTTTGTGTTTAGTTACATTGTTTACACTTAACTTTGTTGGATTTTTTTATTTGGATTTTTGAGCATGAACTTTGATGTTTTGAACCACTTTGGCTATGGCTACCTCAGAGGTATGAGGGGGGAGAGGGTGGACTCCAGAAACCATCTTATCACCATCAAACTGGTTGGCCCACTATGTGAGTGTGCTGCTTGTGGGACTGAGTTTGTTGTGGCTCCTCGAACTGATGAAGTCCTTTGGATGAAGGACAAAACGTTTCAAGAAAAATAAACTGTCCAGAGAATCTGACTGAACTTTGTTGGATTTTTTTTTTTACGTGGATTATTGGGCATGAACTTTGACACATTGTTCACAGTTTAGCATTTTCAAAGTCATGTTCAAACAGTAGTTTAGTCTTTGGTAAACATTGCCACATCATTATTACACCCCTTAGATTCATCCTCTTCACATCAGGTCATATAAATCCCACAGAACTGTCTGATTTTTTATCAACTTGTATCGAAGGAAACTGGACTTAGTTTTGATTCTAGAATAAAGATGTGAAGTACCAACGAGTTACAAGATTGTTACCCTGCACCTTTTCAGTTTAGAATCTAGAAGAAAATCCTTGGATGTGATGCAAAACATCTTCAAGAATCAATAACAAAATCAAGTTACCTTTCATTTTATTTGCTAGGATTATCATGCGCTGGATAAACCTCCACCACCTCAAAGCACAAATTTTAATTTGATAATTAATCAAGCTCAAAATTAGAGAAAATGTAATAGTCCAGAGGCAGAGTTTTACTTATGAGTTTATGCCTTCTCTGAATTTAGAAGTGTGACAATGACAGCTAGTGTAAAGGTCCCAGAAGCCAAGTGACAATGAGGAGAAGACGTGCATGGGGGGGGGGGGGGGGGGGGGCAGAGTGGGTAGACAAGGAACATCTCTGCCCACCACAGGAACAGTGAAGGGCAATTGCATGAATCATTTAAAACTCCAGAGACAGGGATCTGTTACAATGGCCAATAGCGATGTGGTTTCTGTGTTGGAGTGCACGGCACACTTCGAGCCATCAGCCCTCAGTTCTACCCCTCCACCTTCCCACCTCCACCATAGCAAGCATGGACCTGGGAGAAAGTAGGATGCAGTCTAAGGCTCCACAAAAGATAGAACAGATTCAGTAGGACAGAAAGTGGAAAATTCAAGCAAGGTCAAAGCTATCATTTAAATAGGTGGCGAAACATATGCATCCAAACTCTTTCAGTCAGGCATACAAAGTGAGATTTGTCCTTTTCTAGGCATCTGACAATGTTTATTTGGTGTTTGTTACCCTCTTCGACCTGTGGGGACTATTAAATGTCACTATAATTTAGGTGAGGAAGAGAGACAACTTCACCTAACTTTAGAACACCGCTGAAGGTCAGACATTTCTGTGGTGACAAAACAAACACACTCAGTGCCGCACTGTGACAAAAACCAAATAAACACACTGCTACAAACTCAGACTAACATTATACTCGCACTCTTTTGTTGTGTGTCCTTCTCCCTCAGTCCTTCTAAAGATCTTTTTTCTCTTTCTCGTGCAAGATTGACTAAGTGTTTGCCTTTGGGCGGCGGTGTTTTCTTAAAGGTTTCACTCGGGGACATCAAATATCGACTGTGATGTTTTTATTAAAGGAGCTTGTTCTGCGAGAGGGAAGCAGCGCTGCAACAGGAGGCATTCACAGGACACACCGTCACAACTACTTTCACTCCCGAGCTGATGAGAATTAATGCACTGTCTAATATTCAATGAATGTGTCTGCATGCCTTTGTGTGTGAGTGAGTATATATTTTTCTTTTATGTGTGTGTTTCTGTAGTTTGGATAGATGTGTGTGCGCGTGTGAGACAAAAACACCTACTTTTCAGTCACTGCACAACAATTTATTACAATTTGTTTGCCTGGCCCTGAAATCTTCATTATGCAGTCACGGAGCGCACAGAAAAAGAGACACGGTGGCAAGGTCACCATCCGACAGGCCAAATGGAGATGTGGCCCTCAATTTAGCAACTCTTGGGGGAGCGCCACAGACACCACTCACTGGTAAACACATGAACATGTAGAGACGCATGCTTCTTTGCATAATTCTTGTTGTCTCAGCTCTCATTTGCTATGTATAGATGGAAAAACTGTAAAACGGCAATCAAGCACAAAATGTAATCTAAATGCTAAGTGACACTAAAATAATGCAACAACTGTACGTTTTAGAACAGATAAATTAGGAAGAACGAGTTTTGCACTTGATCTGCCTGTCACTGTAAGGTGCCCTGGTGGAAAAATGATGCCTCAATTTTGTGAAAATGAACGTGAATTCACATTCTTGCATGCCTATCATTAGAAGTGTTCAGCTAAGGATATCATTTCTGAAAGTGTTTGATCACTTCACTACAAACAGTCCTCCCAGATGTCTTTGTTGTATCTTCCTTTGCTCATTAAGCCATTCATTAAAGGACGGCCTTGTCTGGGCCCACAGGGTGTGCATATATATGCATGTGTGCAGGTGCATGGATAAGTCTACAGTATGTGTGTGTGTGTGTCTGTTTGTGTGTAAATGTGTGTGCGAGGCATCACATTAACTATATGTTTGCACGCTTTTTGTATTATCTACGGTTTGTGGCACTGTGAACAGGCATGCAGATTTGCTTCTGTCAAGGTTAACAAATAAAGAAATCAAGGTGAGTATGTCACAAACCAAATGTGAGGACACGTTGGTGTTGGTGGTGTGTGTGGGGGTGGGAGGGGGTCGTAACATCAGACACCCAGCTGGTTCCTCAGAAATTTTAATTAGTCCCTCTCCTTTTTCTACGTGTTCCACACCCAGACATCGTGGCTGAGCATCCAGACAATCACTGGATTTTTTTTGTACCCCAGTTTAACCCAGTCTTGTGATGTGCTACTGGGGAGCTGTGGCTGAAACTTTAAAGGGAGCCCCCTACTCCCACAGCTTATCATAACAGCATCCCAACCCCCTACCCTGACTCATTCCCAGTTTATTGTATACTGCAGTGTCCTATAGGGAACTTCAAGTATTAAAAATGAATTAGTTTCAAAGTGAATATTTAGGTGGAGTGAGAAGAAGCCTGTATGAAGTGATGTGGAACACCCCCCCCCACACACACACACACACACACACACACACACACACACACACATAGGAATACCATGACCACCTTAAGTCATGGTGCAGAGCTCACTGAATGATTCATTTCTGAGTTTAGTTCTGGACTATTCTTATCAGGATGATAAAATTAGAAATCTGAAATGATTTTTTTTTATAATTATGTGTGACACAAATAATTACCAAATTATGGAGGACTGTCAAAAGAATGTCCACAATAGTTCACGCTTTAGACAGACCCACTTCTTTCAATATCTGCGTTAAATTTGCCTCCACTTTAGATTTCATTTTATTTTTTTCTATTTTTGGTTTCCTTTTTATGCACATTTGTTATATCCATGATCCAATGTTAAGTAACGTTTAAGCACAAAGGAGTTTTGAATATAGTGAGTGATAATTCAAAATTCAGAACTAGTCTGAAGGGAAATTCTACCTCAATCCAAGGAGTTGGATTGTGGAATGGTCTAGAGAGTGATGTTAAAAATGCCAAGTCATGTGCACATTTAAGAAAAAGATCAAAGCTGAATTGTTAAAAAAGTATATATGAAGTAGCTTAGTGTGTTTTTTGTATTAGAATTAGAAAAATTAGAAAGAGTTATTCATTTTGTTCTGTTACTTGAAAATTATTATGATTGAAATAATTGTTTGAAAAAGGGGCAGATATAATAAGATTTTTTCTTCTTTCTGCTGCCTTTCATTTTAAATCTCTTGTATCTTTTTATATTGTTATGGAATTGTTTTGTACTTTTTTTAAATGAATAAACTTTATACCACACCATACCATAATTGTACTATGATTGAGATTATGTGTATTTGTTTCTAAATGAGCATTAAAATTGCACATTTTTAATTGCTAACATATCATAGTGCTGTGTATTTGGTTAAATTATTTAATATATATACAAATGTAATGCAGTATAATATTATTATATAAGTTGTTATTTTTTTATTTACTGTTCTTCTATGAAGAATTTTAAAACAATGGCAAATGGAAAAAGATGTAACACCATGGTGAATATTGTAGATGCATTCACCATTGTTGTTTCCTGGTGTGAGTTGCTGTCTGATGTATATAACGCATGCACTGGATAATTTTATATTATTTAATCCTTTTTTAATGGCAAGTGTATCCAGACCACTGCTGTCATTAAGACCAATGCATTTTTTTTTTTCAGATTGTCTGTTTTTGTTGTTGTTGTTGTTTGTAGCATTACAGAAGGCTACAAAAGTCGCAGGTTCATCTCCTGGTTGGGCTATTTTTGTGTAATACACATGTTCTGTCATGCATGTGTGGGTTTTCTTGTGGTACTCCAGTTTTGTCTCACATCCCCAAATCAAGCTGTTGGTTTTATTGGCAACTCTGAATTGTCCTTAAGTGTAAAAATGAGTATGAATGGTTATTTGTGTCATTTGTCTCAATGTGGCCCTGTCATGGACTGGCACCCTGTTCATGATGCCGCCTCCTCTCACACAGTCCGCTGGAGAAATGCATCAGCTTCCTTTGACTCTGAACATGAAAAAAAAAATGAGTTAAGAAGATGGATGTATTATTAATAAACTCTTGATGACAGTGAAACATTTTGGCTACTAACATTTTATTACATTGATTTTTTAAGAACACATTTATTCAGAATTGTTTGGTAATTTACAAAGTCTATAATTTTTCTAAACATTTTGTTCCAGTTTTATCTGATCAAACAACTGGAAAACTATGATGACTGAGCAGTTAGTGTACTTTTTCATTGTATGCGTCTTGAAAACTGTACTTGTAGATTATTCTAAATATTCTTAAACTGGAGTGTTGTTTACTTACATCACTGTATAGAGAACACGTCATTGGTATTCCCATTCTGCAACTCACAAAATTATGACTGCATTTTTATTGATAACTTTTCACAGACACACATGTGTTCATTCTCATGGGCAATGCAATGTAGATCTGGCAGAGACAGATACAGATTTAAAAAACTTTTTTTTTTTTTTATGGGATTATCCTCACATGATTAACAAATATTAATTCAGACTTTAGAAAACATTAAAATCTCAAACATGAAAGGCACAGAAAGAAACAAATTCCTTAAAAGAGTTTCATTTTCACAACAAAGATTATTGTACATGTACATGGATAGCTGCCATATTTCACATGTATTTCAGATAGAACCGTTTGAACATATGAATTATTCATCCAGCTGTAATTCGTAACAGTTAAATCCAGAGAACCAAATTAGATCAGTCTGCGGATAGCGTTCAAGACTAGATGTAAATAAAAAAGTACAATAGATGAAAGTTCACATAAATATTTTTGATAAGGAAATCAGTGGCTTATCAACAGCTTATTTTTCATAAATTATTTATGACAAATAAAAAATATTATAGCAGCACATGTATAGCTGTACATGAAAGCTCACTGTTACATTCCCTGGACTGCCAGTGAGACAGTGAAGAACTACATTTTGAGCTTCAAAGGAGGAAGTTGCCGTACAGTATGTGTGAACTCAAGTTTAAATAAATGTGTTTTATTGTATTTATTTACATTATAACAAAAAAGACTGTAAAACACATTAATAATACTATATGTATATGTAAAAACAATCAAATAAAACAAACATACAAATACAAATTATAACTTGAGCCCAATTATAATCATGTTGTGTTATTCTTATTTTTATTTCAACTGTTCCCTCTTCAGGGGTCACCCCAGCGAGTTATTCTCCTTCATCTCACGCTGTCCTCTGCATCCTCTGTCTTCACTCCAACTACCTCCATGTCCTCTCTAACTGCATCCATAGATCTCCTCTTTGTCTTTTTTCCTGGCAGCTGCATTTCTAACCTCCTTCTACCAGTATACCCACTGTCCCTCCTCTGGACATGTCCAAACCATCTCAGTCTGGTCTCTCTAACTTTATCTCCCAGTTGTTCAACCTGTGCTGTACCTCTGATGACCTCATTCCTAATCTTATCCATCCATGTCACTCCTAAGGAGAATCTCAACATCTTCATTTCTGCCACTTCCAGTTCTTTCTCCTGTCTTTTTGTCATTGCCACTATCTCCAGAACATGCAACGCAGCCGGTCTCACCACTGTCCTGTAAACTTGTCATGTGTCCTTTACTGAGACCTTTTTTGTCACAAATCACTCCTGGAACTTTTCTCCATCCACTCCATCCTGCCTTTGATTCTCTTTTTCACCTTCTTACCATGCTCCTCTAGTGCCTACCAAAGTACGGGAAAACAGCAAAATATTTCCAGTTAAAGAAAAAAAATCCCAAATTTTCATATCTTTCTCATAAACAGTGTAGTACTGTTAACAGGCTTTCCTTGAAGCTTTGTTTCACATTATGTTTAAACTATTGTTACTCTGTTTATTGCAGTCAGGCTGTGACAAACTGCTGACATCACTGACAGGCCTGGAATTTTCACTCTAAGTCAATCATTCTAAACAAAACCAATGTTCCTGATTTTGTACTTTTCTATAAGGTAGTATCAACCCACAGGGGACCACTTCCCTTTTCTTCTTTTTTACACTTAGTCCTGTAGCTGTTCATAATCCTTATAGTTACATTTAACAGATATTGTTTTTAGCTGGGCGGCACAGTTGATAGAGCTGTTGTCTCGCAGCGAGAAGCTCGCCGCTTCAAATCCTGGCCTGGGACCCTTCTGGGTGGAGTTTGCATGTTCTCTCCATGCATGTGTGGGTTTCTCTGGTACTCCGGTTTCCTCCCACAGCCCAAAAACATGCATGTTAGGCTGATTGGTAACTAAATTGTCCCTAGGTGTGAGTGAGAGAGTGAATGATTGTTTGTCTCGTTTGTTTCTTTGTGGCCCTGAGATGGACTGAAAACCTGTCCAGGGTGTTCCCCATCCCTCGCACAGTGACTGCTGGACATGGGCACCAGTGACCCCCACAACCCGAAAAGGTAGACGCGGGTAAAAGATAATAGATGGATGGATGTTTTTAGCTAAAAGTAGAGTAGAATTTAAAAAAGGCTTTTTCTTGATTCAATACGGATTATTAAGTGACAAAAGAAGATATGATTGGTTTGTAAATAAATATGTGTTGGTTGGCAGAGCAAACTGAATCTTTTTCCAGCACCTGTGCTATCATAACCACTTTTGTGTTGCTGAAGTAAAAGCAGATAGACTGTTTCTGTTGTCTGCTATGACAAGCTTTTCTTTGAATATGTGCAGAACAGAGTTTGTGCTACGAGTCATGGCCCTTAATATACCTTCTTCTGTAAAAGCAAAACATATGTCAATATAGCTGCTACATGGTGTGAGAAACAGCCCTTGAAACCCTCAGAGTCAATCCAACTCTTTTGTTAGATTTTTTTTTAAATCTATTCGATGAGGTTTCGAGTGCAAATGATGAGAGCAATACTTTTTTTTGCATTATACAGAAGGACCTTAATGCCCAAAGAGTACATGATAATACCCCTTCTTTACATACCACGTACTGCAGTAAGACATGGGCACATCACAGTTCCACTGCAGTGATACGGATTTTATCCCTATTTCTCACAGTGTCAAAAACTGAATGTGAAAAATGTGCTTTTTTAGTGTTAGAGTGACCCCAACTCTAAAGCTCTGACTATTGTTAGATGAAAACTTTTGTCTTACGTTTCTAACTGTCTTGAAGCATTTATTAGAATGGTGTTGCACTGTTTTTCACGGAAATAGATAAAATATGCTACATAAAATGGACTGAGGACGAGTGTCTTTAGGAGAAACATGAGAGATTAGTTTACAAACGACCATATTAACTTTATGCTTGAGCTGCTTAAACGCAAACTGTTGTCTTTTACCAGCTCTGTGCATTGCTTGTTAAAGTTTTACTATGACGTGATGCAAATAACCTTTCTTCTGTCTCATGTCATTACATAATCCTGCTGGAAATGAAAGAATTGCATTAGACTTACCTCACAAATTCAGAATACTAGAAGTGGTGTTTAGCCGTTTCTTTTTTCAAAGATTGATTATTTCTTTTACCAAAGGAAAAGAAAAGATTTAATATTTATCTGGCATGCATTTTCAGCAGCTCTCTGTATATTAATCCCATTAGAGGAGTTCCATAGGAAGTGGGCAAAGCACACTCCATTATTTATGGAGGTGTAATTATCTAAGGTGTCACAAGCAGGCAGAAATTTACAGGACCCCGGTTCTGCATCAGCACAATGGCTCGCTAGGTAATGAAGCGAACACACCTCCAGGCTTTACAATACACTATCTGATCTGCTTCACAGTTTGCAGTTGCTTTTGCTTTGCTCTTCTCTCTACTGCAATATCTCACAAAAGGTATGTCACATTCATTTGTCATCTGTATGTTGTCATAGCAAATAAGACCAATTACAGTAAATGCTTCTCTTCATGATGCACAACAAGTGATTAAGCGCTCAGTCTATAAGAGCGAACATACCTGCAGCACAGTGGATGCGTTTGTTGAGCTAGTTTTTGTGGAGTATTCAATGCACAGTTATCAAAGTTGGGGAAAAGTTTTCCTACATTAACATATGTGTTGGTTACTGGGACTGTGTCATGAGCAGATTAACAGGAAAAGAAAGGAACAAAGACTCAGAAGAAAGAATGTGTGCAGCTAAAAGAAGGTAGAAGCTAAGACAGGAGTCAGTCAGTCTGCTGAGTTTTCACTCTCTATAGTTCGGCATTTGACTGTGCATACAGACTTAGCAGCAGCTCCTACAGCAGCTGCTGCAGCAACGATGAGGTCATTTACATATAAATGAAAGTTGCCGATCACACGCTGCTGACCCCATTTATTTTAGCGGACAGACAGACAGGCAGGCAAGGCAAGCGCCAGCGTGTTGCGGAATTACTCCAAATTACCGCATTTCCATCCCCGCATCAGGCCTGTCAGGCATGCAACCGTCGTCCCAGCCTTTTCCCTCTCTCTTTCCCTTGCTTCCTCCACAGTCCACCAACAGGAGTGACTCTAATTGGCGGTGTTGAATTTAAAGGACCTGCCAGTGGCTGAGGCTGTCACCACCCAGGACAGCACAGCAAAGAAACAACATAGCCAGTGTATCATAGTGAGCCACAGCAGCAGCACGAAGAACAACAAAGTCAGGTTACCACAGCACACAAACTTTGCACATTCAGTTTTACCATTCAGCATCACACATTACAGTGTTGCTCCTGGTTCAAGTTTGCTTCATGCATGTTTGTGTCAAATGTTGCTCCTGTGCTTTGCTCATTCAACCATCAATGTTTTTTTTTTTTTGGCATCTTCTATTATATTCATTTTCTAAACAGTTTATTGTTAATAAAGAGCGGTTTACAATTTGTTCTTCATCCATGCTTCTCTTGCTTTGTTGTGTTTTCTTTCCACGTCACGTTCCATACCGTAAGTTAGCGTGAGCATCTGGATGTGAATCCCAAACCATATGTCCTATTAGCATCTTCATCGCACTCCTTCCTCCCTTCCCATGTGCAGCCGCTCGTATGTTCCCACACACATGCACAAACACTTGTCCGAATACCGCAGAACTCTAGATTTACATGACAGATTAGTGCTACAGGCCCGTGTGATCTTAATGTGACAGCTGTGTCCTTTTCCAGGCAGCGGCTCACACGCGCTCTCAGACCCTGAATATCTCTGCACAGAACGCACCACTATTTTCTTCTTTTCTGAAAAAGAGAGTGATGAACTTCTCCAAGGGAAGGCAGCAAAACTAGTGTTGTAGCAGTATTATTTAGCTGGTAAAGTAGCTTTGGTTTGTACCTATTTGTCTCTCCTTTGTCTCATTCTTGGCTAACCAACCACACACCATTATTAGTTCATTAAAAGGAGTCTGCTGCTGCCTGACTTAGGTATAAGAAAGGAGAAGTGGAAGAAAAGAAGAAAAGAAAGGGGAAGGGTAAAGACACCTCGCTCTAATTACTTGAGATTGATGTATCCAATGAACATCCTGGTAATCAGTGTTGTTTTTATTTGTTCACTGGCAGGACAGTGATCACAGGCAGGCTGACCCACTGTGATCATTAACAGTATTAATGTAGGTAGAAACACCAGTGACTCTTCTGCTTGCCTGCTCTGAAGCGAGTGTCACTGTGTGAGTTTGTCTATGATACATGTACGTTCCTTAGTTTATGTTTAAATTTGTTTACATTAGTGAGGTCTGAAACCAACCACCTATCCAAACCCATTTGAAATCACTTATTAAGACAGATGTTAGTCTATATAGGATATCTCAAAGTGAAGCACATGCACTTGCTGACTATGGAATTATTAATAAATTCTGCTAAGACCTTGTTCCTGTTAGAGGTGTAAAAGTTCTATTTCCATAAAAAAAATCCAACAACCTTTATGTTGTTACGGTGTTAAATGTGATGCCAAATATCTAAAACAGAACTGAAAAATTACTGAGCTTTGAAGCAGTCAAGGCAAAGTCATGATGTTTTTATGCTAAAAGGGAGAAAATTTTCCAATCATCAGAGTAAAACTAAAATCAATGACCTAATTCCCTTGGTTTTCATATATAATAAAAAAATATATATATATATATATATATATATATATATATAAATCAGTTGTCAGCATTATATAGCATAAATTGTACACATAAGATTCATGTTGTTTTACTTAATAAAACATATTTCAGTATATGCAAAATAACATAACTCCTTTTAAACCACCTGTATAGCTTTTCTTAACATTTATTCTAAAGTAAGACAAACAGCCCTTTTTATGAACAATATTATTCAGACCGTTCCCACATTTTATGCTCACACACGATTTTTGCAGCAAGAGATTGTCTGATGAGTATGAGCTCCCACCATGGACATTGTGAAAGTAGTAATGAACAGGTAGTGCACGTTTCAAGCACACATGATGCAATGCATGATGCAAAAAGGGCAGTACAGTATTTGTTTCTTTAGCGTAAGTGGGAATATCACTTTGTAACCTGTCACAAGCATTAGTTGGAGCGGTATAAGTTTGGAGAAACTAGTAGAAAATCTCACAGGAAAGTAAGCTCAGAATGTAAATTGTTATCATCTAAAGCAACTACAACTTTAAAAACAAATCACAAGTTAAAGTAAAAATACAGAAGTTTGTAGAAATTTTGGACACAGGAATGCAGTTGGAAATGAGGAGCTTCCATAAAAAAATAACTATATTGATTTAAACTAAACAAAAAAGCAACACCGGTACTTATGAAGCAAACTAAGATCAAACTCAGAGAGGCACAAGAAGTCTTGAAGAGGCATGAAAAAATACAAAAAAAATAAATAAATAAAAGTGTCAGAAACCGAACCTGGTGTGAGAACACACCTAGTGGTCTTCTGAGAAAAGAGTGAGAACAGATAGCATAAATACACTGGTGCTGATGAATGGACACCTGGGCTGAAGGAAGACTAAGAACAGGTCAAGTCAAGTCAAGTCATCTTTATTTGTAGAGCACAATTTAAAACAGATAAACTGTTATCAAAGTGCTTAACAGAAATGTAGCAAAACATAGGCAGCAAAACAAAAACATCATACAGAATTAAAATTACTGGAGCAATAACACACACTAATGATCACACTAAGGAAAAACAAGCAGTAAAAATAAACGTCAATCATAAAACAACAGAATTTAAAATGAGGTAACACAGAACAAAATAAACTAACTCACACAGTATTAAACGCCAGAGCAAACAGGTGCGTTTTAAGGAGGGATTTGAACATCAGGAGGGAGGAGGCCTGCCTGATGTTGAGGGGCAAGTTGTTCCACAGGTTGGGACCTCTGACTGAAAAAGCTCGATCCCCTCGGAGCTTCAGGCGTGATTTTGGAACGACCAAAAGAAGCTGGTCCGATGATCTCAGGGCCCGAGACGGAACATATGGTTCCAGGAGCTCGGAGAGGTAGAGGGGTGCGAGGCCATTTAGGCACTTATATGTCAGGAGGAGAATCTTGAAGTCGATTCTGGATCGCACAGGAAGCCAGTGAAGGGAGGACAGAACAGGTGTGATGTGCTCAGACCTACGTGTACCAGTTAAAAGCCGAGCAGCTGCATTTTGGACGAGCTGGAGACGTGAAATGGACGCCTGACTGACCCCAGCATAAAGTGAGTTACAATAGTCCAGGCGGGTTGTGATGAAGGCATGGACTAATGTTTCAAGGTTGGGTCTGGATAACACTGGCTTGAGCTTAGCTACCTGCCGCAGTTGGAAAAAACTTTTCTGCAGAACTGAACTGATCTGTTTGTCAAACTTGAAATCCGAGTCAAAGACCACCCCGAGATTTCTAACATTGTGCTTGAGATAGGGCTGAAGTGAGTCCAGGTTTGCAGGATCTGAGGAGGCAGCTGAGCTAGGACTAAAGACGATGACTTCAGTTTTCTGGTCGTTAAAACTGAGAAAATTTGAAGTCATCCATGCCTTAATGTCATCTAGACATTTGAGGAGAGGGTGGATGGAACGAGCACTGGCTGGTTTCAGTGGCAGGTAGATCTGGCAGTCATCGGCATAACAATGGAATGAGATGGCAGGTGAGTCTGGGAGTGGAAGGACAGATGGAAGGGGTGAAACTGACTGAATGAGCATGGCACAGACTGACCAAAAAAAAACAACATATTTACCCCAATCACAAACCCATTTATTAACTTTTATTTAACCAGACAAATCCCACTGAGATCACAGATCTCTTTTGCAAGGGAGGCCTGGGCCTGAAGGCAGCCTAACATGCATGGTTTTGACTGGTGGGAGGAAACTGGAGTGCCCAGAGAAAACCCACGCAAGCACGGAGAGAACATGCAAACTCCACCCAGAAAGGCCCTGAACCAGGATTTGAACCGAGGCAAACCTACTCGCTGATGCAGCAGCTCTACCAACTGCACCACCGTGCTGCCCGTGTTGAAAAACCATCTTGAAGAAAGTGACCAGGTGGCATCCTAGTTAGATGCCTGAACCACCTGCTCCTTTCAGTACAGAGGAGCTGCAGCCTTTCTCCAAGCTCCTCCCACATGTCAGAGTCAGAGTCAGAGTCAGAGTTTCTTTATTGTCATTCGCACCTCATGTGGTACATGTGGTGGAGCGAAATTATGTACACGGGGTCCCAGTTACATCCGACAATAAAATGTATAATAAAAACAGTAATAACATCTAAGATATGAACTAAGAAAAACATCAACTAAATATACACTAAGCACTCATAACATAAAACATTGAACATCAGCACAAACATGAACATGAGTCTGTGAGCAGATGTGCACGCATGAACACATCAACATTGAAACAGATCAGCAGCAACATGAAACAGATCAGCAGCAACATGAAACAGATCAGCAGCAACATGATATGGTTTTTCACAGTGATTATTCTAGTTAGAGATTCATGAGTCTAACAGCCTCAGGGTAGAAGCTGTTCCTCAGTCTAGTGGTTCTACACTTAATGCTCCTTAACTTCCTTCCTGAGGGGAGTGGGGCAAAAAGTGTGTGTGCTGGGTGGGTGGGGTCCTTCATGATGCAGGTGGCCCTCTTCCTGCATCTGGAGGTGTAGATGTCTGTGATGGTGGGGAGGCTGATTCCAACAGATTTCTGTGCAGCCTTCACCACTCTCTGCAAAGCTTTTCTTTCTGCAGCTGTGCAGCCTCCATGCCACACATTGATGCTCGAGCACAGGATGCTCTCCACTGCACACCTGTAGAAGGAGGTGAGGACTGAGCTTCCCAGACCAGCTCGCCTCAGCCATCTGAGGAAGTAGAGTCTCTGATGAGCTTTCTTGATCAGGCTGGTGGTGTTGTTGCTCCAGCTGAGGTTGTCATTCATGTGTACACCCAAGTACTTGTAGCTGGAGACCACTTCCACCGCAGATTCTCTTATGTTCAGGGGGGTGTAGGTGTTTTTGTTCCTTCTGAAGTCCACAATCATCTCCTTTGTCTTCTTCACATTGATGTGAAGGTTATTCTCTCTGCACCAGCTCTCCAGGTGTTCCACCTCTTGCCTGTAGCTGGACTCATCATTGTTTGTGATGCATCCCACCACCGCTGTATCATCTGCAAACTTTACAATGTGACAGCCTGGATGGGTAGCTGCACAATCATATGTGAGCAGAGTAAACAGAAGGGGGCTCAACACACATCCCTGAGGAGAGCCAGTGCTGAGGGTTATGGTGGAGGAGGAGAGGTTGTGGATCCTCACTAACTGTGGTCTGTTTGTTAAAAAGTCTAGTACCCATGTCATGTCAGAGCTCCTCAACTTTATCACTAAAGCTTGTATCTGAATTCACACTTTTTTCATCACAATCTATATCTCAAGACCATAAGTGAGGGCTGAAAAGTAGGTAAGCCAGTAAATCAAAATCATTGCCTTTTATTTCAGCTCCTTCTGCACTGGAACATGCCAAAGCAACAACCTCATTACTGCAGACTAGGCCCTGATGAGTTGATCCATCTTCTGCTCCATCTCGCCATCACTCGACAACAACATTCCCAGATACTTGAACTTCTTTTTGAAGCAGTCTCAGTCCTGAGGGAGAATTACACATGTTTCTGGTAGTGGTCTGACACTTTATTGTGGTGTACAAAGCTACACAACTTGTTTTACTTAGATTTTTGAGAATGTGATGATTTTAGATGGGCAAAATGTGCTCCTAAATGAGCCAGCTTGACCAGTTTGATTCCTCCAAGATAATTCCTCCTTGAGTATCCAGAATGACTTACTACTGGCTGCTGCATGTTATCCACGAGTACTGACAACTCCTTTAAAAAAAAACCATAGAAAAAGCCTGAACTATCACTTTAACTGCTTATCATTGCCCACATTCTTTGTCCCAAGAGACAGTTTACACATTCATTCTTGTACCATGATACAGTAGTAGTTTATGGATTTGCTCATGGAAAAATGAGGAGCAGAGTTTAATGGAGGCAGTCAATTGAAAATATGCTATTTCATGGTAATTAATTAATTAACATACTGTAGCTGTTTGCTGGAGGTCTCCAGGCTGCCCTCGGGGGGCAGACATGCTAGTAAATGGCAAATGTCACGACTCCTGCTGACAGGGGAAAGAAGCTGAGCATCAGTGGGTCGATGAGTAATTAAAGATAGTGGTGGAAATGAACTGCACATTAACTGTTGACACAGTTTGTATGTTTTCATATTATTTGCCTGACAGAATTGCCTTTCACATTTTGGACGAGGGCCTGCAATAAATGTCCACATGACAGATGCGAAATACAAAGTTTATGAAGTTTAAATCTTGAGCTGAATGTTCGACTTCATGTTTTAACAGAAAATGAAGAGAACAGGCAGGGACTGAAATCC
>NC_056500.1:29448662-29452734 GCF_014905685.2 Nematolebias whitei
TTCATGTTTTAACAGAAAATGAAGAGAACAGGCAGGGACTGAAATCCCTGTGTGTGTATATGTGTGTGTGTGTGTGTACACATATTGGTTTTTCTAATGCATAAGACATTTTGTCCTAACTTATTAGATGTGAGTTAGTTGTTATTAGCTACAGTAGAAGAGCATATGTTCACTTAAAATGTGCACAGAATTTTATTTTTAATTTATGTATTTACTGTACATTACTTCATGAGATCGTTTAATTCCCTTTGACTCATACATTGGATTGCATTGCTAAAGAACATGAAAATATTTATGCAAATTAACAGAGTGAAAGTCCAAAGAGGAAAGCATATTGAAACTGGCACAACAGTGTTTTTTGTCATATAGCAACAGTGAGACACTTCCTGGTGTTGCTCCATTTTATAAGTATGAACATCTCTCCAGTGGTGTAGTCAACGCGAGACATGGGCATACGGAGTATACCCACTATAAAAGCTGAAGAATTCCAGTATACCCACTTAAAAGTGCCCAATGATACATGACATACCATTAGGCCATGTGTCATGGATACGTTAAACGACAGTTAAACTCTTGCATAACAATCTATCGGTATGCAGCATTTGTTTATTACATTCGCTTATCCAGCAAGTCATTGTATAATTAACACTTCTGCACTTAATACTTGAACATGTTTTGCTTTGATACAGTTTTATAAATTCTATAACATGTTTTTGATACAAAGCCAACTGTTGTACAATGTTTGTTGTACATTTATTCAAATATAAGCATCAGAGAAATTTGGAAATGTTGAATATGCTTAAAAATCAAAAAATAAATTGATGATTATATTGTACTAACAAGTGTACTTTGGTTTCTAAGCACAGTATACGGATCTACTACAGTAAAGTTAGCGTTACGTTGGGTGTTGGACATTCGCGCTCCATGGCTTCAACTGTGTCCAACATCCAAATTAAAACTAACTTTACTGCGGTATACCCACTACAAAAATGTAGACTACACTACTGAATCTCTCCCAGATCCATGATATTCATTATAGATGAGGGCTCCCATTCTGCACTCAAGTCATTGGAGCAGAATTTTCTATGATATGCAAACCCCCACCATTGCTACCCCTGCCTACTCCTCTCCTCTTTCTTTTCTCATACCTCAATTTATTTATTTCTCTTTGCATGTGCCTTCTCATTGGAGTGCCATTTCATTTTTTCTCAGCTCCTTTTCATTCTCCATCCACCTCTTTGGTCTCTTAACTTCCAATCCCTCCAAATCTATTACTTCCACTCATCCGCCCTTCCTTTTTGTTTTACTTATTCCCCCCATATATACCATGAGTGTTAAACATGTGACCTGAGAAGTGGGAGCCCCGCTGGGCATCCCCCTGCAGTGCCATCATACGTTGATTTGTCTCCTCCGGTTCCATATTGATTTTGTTTTAAACAAGGGAAAACACAAGAAGAATGAGGTGCCGGGGGTGACATGAAAAAAGAAGAAGAAAAAGAATAAAATAAAATAAAACCGAAGTAAAGTAAAAAGGAAATGAGGGGAGAGGAAAGAGGAAAAGTGGTTCTGAGGATGAAATCCATAAGTTGGATCCCTGGTGGTTCCAGGGTTTTATCAGGAGGTTACTGTACTGAGATTGAACTCAAAAAGAAGGGGGCAAAGCGGGAGTCTCAGAGAGTAGACGAGGAGGGGGTGTGAAATCTTTTATTTAAAAATCTCTCTTTTTGTTCCCAACCTTTTGCTTTGTGCCTGCTAAATGAGTTCTGGGGTTGGCTATGTGGCAAATGCATCTTATTTTACATCACGGTAAGGTTCCTGCCTTAAAATGATTCTCTGCTTAGTTCAATTTAAGCTGTGTGCAGAATAATCGATCCCCCCATTAATTCTACTTAGCTGAGCTTCACAGTACAAGCCTGGGCACAACTGGTCCACCAAGGCCAGCTGTGCTGAATGGCTGACCTTTACACAGCTCCAACTACCATTGATTTTCAGCAGGACTTATTTCATGAACTGGGGGCTGGAACAGGACACCCAGATGAAGATGAACTATGAGGCAAAATCACTTTCTTTGGCTCTTTTCATTTTCTTTACACGTCCCTCTCTTCTTTCACTTGTTTTCTTTGCTTTCTTTAATTTAGAATTAGTACTTTGCACTTTACTGGCAGAGGTTGGTTGGTGATAAAGTCTTTGAGCAAAATAAAGTGTATGCTCTTTGACACCCCCCCCCCCCCACCACCACCACCAATAAGCCTTGTTATTAATGTCTTGGTGTGTATGTACAGTATGTGTTTTATATGTATGTTTCTGTCCATGCATGAGTGTTTGGGTTCATAGGTGCTTAAGGTTGCCCTCTTAACACAGCCCCTTGGTATTTGCAGTTTGGGGAACAAAATGCAGAGCTGGGTGTATAGAGCAGCCATTAAAGCCCTCAAGCTGCCTGTCATCACCACATAGAACAATAAAAAAACAACTTCCTCCACACAACTCCAGGGACAAGTTAAAAGAGAAAGCAACGAACAATATCCAAATGTAATTTCAGCAGGATTTAGTGTTTCATACCGGATGATGTTAAATCTTCAAACCTGTCAGATAAATTTGCTCAGATGTACATAATTGAAATGTATGAACTGATATATTATTAAAAAAAAAAAAGAGAGAACAAGCGACGGAGGCCTCTCAGTATGATTTAGTGAGAGTTCAATCAGAGTGCACCAAATGCCCGCCCCCTTCCCATTCTTCCTCCCTCTCTGCTTGGCCTGTATTAGCCGTGTATCAATGACTTGCACTGTAAAAAAAAAAAAAACATATTTAAATTTAATACCTGCTCATGAATACATGCATGCTTACAAATGTCTCAGGAAGGTGTAAAGCACAAGGAGCAAGTGAGGTTGTGGGGCTGTCAAAACTGCAGCTAATAAAAACAAATGGAGGAAGATGCATCATAGTGTGAACAGGTTTGTTGTATTATTGCTGCACCTCATCAAACATCGATAGCTGAATCTTTAAATTTAAGATTAGTTGATGACCTCTGTTCCGTTGCACATATGTAGATGTCATGCGAGTCAGATCTAGAGCACAAAGATTATAGTATGTTCTTTTAATTAAAAATACACAAGAACAGGCTGATGTTGTTCCAAAAATTACAGTGTAGGAGAGTTGAATATGTCATTAAGCTCTGGCAGAATTTTTTTCAAACAAAAACTTAATAATAATAATAATAATAATAATAATATTATTATATGCTAGCATTGATGCTCTAAGTATTATATATGGGCACGTAAGTGTGAGGGAGCAGGATGAGGACCTGTGTGGATAGCTCATGGCTGGAAAAATGGTTTTGATTCGAACAACAGTCACTATTCAATTCAATTCAGTTCATTTATATAGCGCCAAGTCACAACAGAAGTCGTCTCAGGGCACTGAACAGAAACATTCATATATGCAAAATAATAAGTTAACACTATTTATCTGAGGAGCAGACTGCTTTGAATTTAACTCCATCGCAGACTCTCATCTTGAGCAAGCATGAAGACAACTACATGGCAATCTCAGAATATTTCTGACACTGCTTGATATTTGTCATAGGCTGTTATTTTTAAGATTTCTGAATAGACTGTCGCACTGAATGACTACAGATAACCAATAAAAACTGATGACCAAAAGTTGTTTTTTTTCCAAATGATTTTTTTTCTTCACGTGACAATAGACTTTGTTAAGGATGGTCAAAAATTGCACTGTATGAACCTGGTTTAAAACCATTTATAGGAAGGAAAATGTGTGGCCACCCCAGTGTTATGATATGCCACTACACCCTAATAACAAATGGTGTGCTGATGTCCCCCGCCACTGAGGGATTGGAATACTGAATGTTTGTAATTTTTGAGATGTATTTTTCAGGATTTGAAATGAATGTTTTCATCACAAGATATTCAAGTGGGTAGGAGTTATACTGTGTATAAGAAGAGAGGTATTTCTTGTTTGTTTGTTTGCTGCGCTTGTCTGAGCCCAGGCACAGTGGTGGAGCGCATCAGCACACCATTTGTTATTAGGGTGTAGTGGCATATCATAACAC
>NC_056500.1:29457734-29483538 GCF_014905685.2 Nematolebias whitei
ATATATATATATATATATATATATATATATATATATCATATATATATTATATATATATATCATATATATTATTTGTTAGTAGAGTATTACATGTTCTTAAATATTTTGGTGTTTTAAATTTCTATTTTAGCTTTACTGGTTAAGAATTCTTCATCAAGATGCTATTGTTTCCACTCTACTGATTTCTTACAGAGATCAAGTAATATTTTGTGTTAAGCTGCACTTTCTGTGTAAACACATAGACAGACAAATTTTACTTGTATTATTGATTATTAATCATGACATGTAAGGACTCACCTCGCCTTGCTTTTGTTACAAGCTCCTGTTTGTGAATGTGATGCTGAGCATAATAACTTACATGCAGCTCTCTGACGGTCAGACAGGGCATAATCATTAAAGCAATTATCAAACCCAGATAGAAATCTTAGCAAGGGTGCATGAAAGCACCTTTAGGCATTAAAGTTTCCCGCAAGTCTAGATCTGTTATTCTGTCATGGAACATATCCTCTGCCATTTTGTAAACTCTTGCTCCTTACGGACCTTGCGGATCATGCATGCTGGGAAACAGCATGATGTTGCCCTTCTGAAGCCACTGGGTTTGGTCTGTTGGCTCGCTCTTATCTTTCCAAGGACAGTTCCTCAAAATGAACCGAAGAGCGTAAACTACATGAAACAGCAAGCAAAATAAGAAAGAAACAGCACGTCTCCTTGTATGTGTGTTTGTGGGAGAGAGATGTGAGGCCACCAAAAGCTTAAGCCTCCAGTGTGCTGTGCAGATAAGATTCATTAGATAGGTCAGTAAATGCAAGAGAGATGCACACATAGAGGGGGAGTGAGATTGAGCTTGCTGCTGCTCCAGCATGTTGACACAGATTTACAATGAGTCTCCCACTGCTTCACGCATTACAGTAACACACCATGTCAATAGCTCTCTGGGCTTGAAAAGAAGCAATGCCAAAGATGTCTGGGAGCGATGCCCTTCTCCTGATAACCAAAGTGTGTCTTGTAAGTAAAAAAGTGGTGTGGGGGAGTTGAAGATGCTAAAATTTTTCCCATTTGTTTCTCTGACAGTCTCGACATCTTATCCACTGTCTACTTCAACGTTTTTCTTTTTCACTTTTCTTGAGTCATTTTCTGTTCTTTCCATCACTCTCCATCACCGTTTAGTTTTTGTCTTTCTGACACCCTGCTACAAGTTCAGTCGGACGGGATTTAGACATTACCTCAATCCCCCTGTCTTCATCCTGATGGTTGCACACTGTTTCTATTACCCTCACTAGTTCACTGCACTACTCATCAGATTCTCTTTTACAAAAACTGGAGAGCTAACATAAAAAAAAAACCTGGAAGAAATAATCAACTAAAGTAACAAGAATGCCCCTGACAGCCTGAGAGAGAATGACCATCCATGCAAAGAACGTTGATAGTGATTAGTCAACTCAAGAAAGTAGATAAGCTTGAATTCAAATGACATTCTCAGCGAATCAGGCCACATAAAGAAGAAATAGAATTTGAACTGAACCAATGAACTCATACCCCTTTAAATCTGTATTTTAAGTCACTGGGCACCATAAATGAGTTGGTTTGATGTGTGACATTCACCTTGAAAAAATCTTGACATGAGCTCAGTTCTGTCTCTGTAATGAAGGCTGTGGCAATGAAACAGCTGGCCAACCACTTCAGCTAGTAAAACCATAATAATAGAGAGGGTTGGAAAGTCTTTTGGAAACCATTCAAAAGATGGACTTCAGGGCTGTTTTTGGGAGGCAGTTTGTGTTTTGGGGGAGGAGATAAACAGAAACTTGGATGGCATTAGACAACAGAAGGTCTAATGGTCCTAATCAGAGATGGTGTAGTGGTGCTACACATTGCACATGTTCGTGAGCTAGTGGCACCATTGCTAATTGGTGTATTGCAAGAAACATTTAGTGTAACAGATGGACGTCAACAATATTGTTCCAAAAAAGACCTACACAGCCTTTGTGGAAAATAACACTTGTCCAACTGAAATAAATTAAAGTAGCACTTTTTAAGGTAGCACATACATTGTGACTTTGAAAACCTCCACAGAGTGTATCCTTTACACATTTGCTGCCATGCTTTAGAAAAATCAGAACAACAATTCTATAGGTTTTGTATAAGGTTTTGTAAAGTAGAACTGTGTGCTGTCACCTATCTGATAGTGACTAGCTGAAGTCTGCAAGTGTCTTTTAGTCCATATCAGAGCCTCAAGCTCTAAATCCTGTTGGTTCTGATAGGAATCCCAACGCTTATAGTGGCTGCCATCTCCCAAACACTGACTGATGCTTCTTATCAGGACCACCACACTGCTGCCGCCAGCACATTTCCACATATGAGTAAATTATAAATCATCTGCACAAACATTCCCTCATACGCATTCAAACACAAATATGAGCATTCAAGCACATATACTGTATTTTTCTGCATTTATTCAAAAACACAGTAAAAACACAAGTTGGCCACATCTCACTGACAAAAGATCCTTCATTTTGACTTACATTATGCTTATTATTGACTGTAGGTGTATGGTGACAAGTTGAACAAACAAATCATCATAATAATTATTACAAAACCAAAATTTAACACCATCTCATATTTGTGTGAAAGTGCTAAGATTATTCAAATGTTGTAGAGTACTAGGAAATACTAAACAACCCATTTTAAGAAAGTCTTGTACCTGTGATGTTTATTTTTTTAATTTTCTTATTAATTATCTATTATTTTTATTTCGACATTGCTCATAATTGTGAAAAATTAAGGCTGTCCCCCCTCTCATTCTAACTCTCTTCACGCTGCCATATTCCTTATGTATATATAGTGTAGATTTATTAGATAGAGCCAGGGCCCCTGGACAGTCACCACTCAGCACTCCCTCAGATCAATAATTGGAAATATTAATTATATCACCTGAATGGCCCAGTCAGATGGGGGGTGTTTATGCTCCTGTTACCGAGCCGTGGAGCAATATGAGCTTTGATGGCCAACTAATGCGTATTAATGATCCCAGGACAAACATTACTCTATATTAAACCTGAATGAAAGCCAGAAGACATTGCACATATTGTATAGCTATTAGAGGTATTTAGTTGCAGTGCTGTAAGTAAGTGCTGTTGGTTTACTGTTTTTAAAGGACTTCCTTTTCAAAGTAATGAGATTTAAAAAAAAAAAAAACAGAACAAGATTTATAACATTTAAAACTAGATACCTTTTTTTTGTGTGTGTGTGTGTGTGTGTGGACAAATGTTCCCTTTTTAAATAATACAAAAGGTAAACAAAGACCAGAAATGTTTTAGCTGGAATGGAAATAAAAGCACTATTACTGCGTTCACTTCTGTTTTTTAAGGGCTTTTCAGCATGTATAGTTTGGGACTCTGCTACAGTAAACCCTATTAAAGTGTGAAATTTACCAACATAACTGGGATATGAAAATAACATGTACATCTATAATATTCCCATGTTAGTCAAGCATCGATTCAATTTAGATGTATCAAATCAGCCACGAATAGTTCAAGTACCAGAACAGCCAACCTTCAGTCTTTAAGATTAATGAACAGAGACAACGCAGCTGGATATTCCAGGCCTATTGCACACTACATTATGTACTGTAGGCCCTAGGGTTTCTATCTGACCCTCCATATGAGAAGTCAGCATGGTGGTGCTAAGAGCTTTAATTCAACTGACTCTGGGCATAACAGGGCAAATGAGGCAGCTCAATAAAAGCATATGGAACTTCAGATTTGTCAAAACCCTCGAAGCAGCAACAGTGTGTGGAGAGGGAAATGGAGAAAGACGGAGATTTACATCAAGATAAGAATATGATGTATTTTCCAAGATTACATAGACCAGTTTGAAGGTTTGCGAATTAAATAAAGTGTTTGTATAGCTGAGCCAAGCAAAGTCATGTCACTTTAACATCCACATGGTTAGGGTTGGTTAGGGTTTACAATATTCAAAATATTCAAGTGGTTTTATATAATACAGTATGTTTTGTTACCTCAAATATTTACCATTTTTCAACAGTATACACATGCCCCACATTATATATATTCAATGAGAATTGCACATTTCCACTTTATTCATCCATCCATCCATCCATTATACCCACTTCTTCCTTTTCCAGTCACAGGGGTCACTGGTGCCCATATACAGCAGTCACTATGCGAGAGGTGGGGGACATCCTGGAGAGGTCTCCAGTTCATCATTAGGACACAAAGAGACAAACGACACAAACAACTATCACTCACAGCTAGGAACAGTTACCAATCAGCCTAACATGCATGTTTTTTGTCTATGGGAGGAAACCAATGTACCCAGAGAAAACCCATGCACGGAGAGAACATGCAAACTCCACCCAGAAAGGTCCCAAGCTGGGATTTGATCCAGTGACCTTCTTGTTGAGAGGCAACAGATTTGCCAACTGAGCCACCCATAGTATAGTAATAACATATAGTTAAATAATAATAATAATAATAATATATGTGTCTGCCAATTGTGTGTTTTTGTGGTTTTTTGATTGCGAAAAATCTTTCATGATCCATGAAAATCTCGGAAAGTAATCATTGGATGTTCGTGACTTTTAGAGTCAACCCAATTCAAAATTGCCACCCTAAACAATCAACATTACAAATCACTAAAAATAGCTGTAACTCAGTCATTTACAAACATTAAACTAAAACTTAGTAGTGTGTAAGTAGCTGAGAGTCATCCTCAACTCATACTCTGAAGGGTACCAATTTGCACAGTGTCTTTCTTAAAAACTTTAGCAAGTGAAAGTGGATGATAATCAATGCTTGGAAAAGGCTACTTTTTAATTTAAATAAGTGCATGCAAATTATTAAATGTTTTCACTAATACAAAAATTGCGAAGAATCTCAGGAAACTTGCACAGTAAGACAAATGTCGCTGTATCGTACCCGTTTTCAAATGTTTTAGCTACACAATATTTGTTTTCATAATATATTCAATCTCTGATCTCACTGAGGCAGATGATAATTAAGATACAACAGTTTGGGGTTTGTAACATCATAAGAATTTTATCAGGGTGAAATCATATTTGTCAAAATAAACTCACTTGATTTGTCTGGATGGATGCATGGATGATGGATGATGGATGATGGATGATGGATGATGGATGGATGTTAAAATGAGTCTCAATTTTGCTGGACACTGCAAGCCATATTTCTGAAGCTGCTCATGATATCATGATCAGCTCCAGATTATCAGATGATAAAAGTATCACAATGCAGTTTAAAAAGTCATGATTCTTAAAATGTGTTTGACAAACTATGATTTAGTCCCTGGTATGTTGTGTCACATTTACAATCTAAATTAAAACAATGCATATGCAAATGAAAAGACAAACATTCTTTAAAAAAATATGTATATACTTTGTTTAAATCTAGACCCTGAAACCACATGTGCACACCAGTACTTGGAAAGGCAACAAAATATAAAAAAAATGTTGTGGCCATAAAAATAAAAAAAAAATATATATTTTTTTCATTTTATTTATTTCAGAGTAATTTTTATCATTTGGCATATTTTCAGTCTTACAAAATGCAAACAATAGATTTAGCAGAGTGTGCTGCAGAGAGGCAGGTGGCTCATTTATACTGTAAATATACGGTGTTTGTAGAGAACAGGTGCTTCACTTTTTCACTTTTTGTTTGAAAGTGAAAGGCATGGAGGTGGAATCCGACTATGGCAGCACTCTGCACAGAAGCCAGCTGATCTAAAAGTTTAAAGCACTTTAATCGCTTATTCTGTATTTTTTTAACCAACTCTTTCATTTATTATTTTTCTTTCATCTAATTCCACCTGCTCACGCAACCACTCATTTTAGTTATTACCGTATAAGAAAACCACTCCCAATCAAAGTTGGTTGATTTGGAAAACAACATTACTTGTAGTTTCATATAGTTTATTCATGGTACTCTAACCAAAAAAAAAATAAAATTAAAAAAAACAACTACGTTATCTATGTTAATGAAAGTTTTTCTTAGTAAAAGCACTTAAAATATGTAACTTAGATTCACCTTGTGTGAAAATTCATCTTTAAACGAAGACTTTGCATTTAATTTTCATTCTGTGTTCAAGGGAATTTTAACAAACCAAGCGCCATCAGCTGTGATAGTTCGGGACCATAAGGCATTGCTTTCGGGCAAATAAATAGACCATTAAGCTGGCATGTTGTAGGCTGAACAGTAACTAGCTTTGGAGAGAGCATCCTCCCACACGCAGGCTCCCTGCAGAGATGACTGAGATGGTGGAGAAGCCACATGGATTCGGATTCCTCCACCATACATCTAACCTTAAATCAGTGCTCAGCAGTGGTGGAGAAAGTACTCAAACACTGTACTTAAGTAAAAGTACAAAAAAACAGAAAAAAATGCACTCTAGTAAAAGTAGAAGTGCTACATTAACATTTTTACTTAAGTAAAAGTAAATAAGTACTTGCTTTTAAAATACTTAAAGTATTAAAAGTAAAAGTACTTCCTGAATGTATTACATAATGCAATGGTCTACATATCTTTAAGTCTGCCTACCATATGTATATTTCTGTAATACATTAATAGTATTGAGCCATTTTAATGAACGATGCTGCAGATAATTCATGTTTTTATTGTGTTTACTCTGTGACACAGTTCACACTTGGACTTGTGATTCTGTGCGTCAGAATTTCAGGGATGACCTGCAGAGTTAAATGCCATTAATCAAAATAAGAAAGAGGAATGATTATACCTTTGAAAGTTTTTATTTAACACAAAGCAAAACCAGTGTGTCATTTTAACTGCAGTAAACACATTTAAGTAAAAGTTGTCTGCCTGGAAAAAGGAGCATTAGACACAACTAACAAATAAATAGGCTCTGATCATTTCCACTGATATTTCAACTCCAGTTTGTCATCAACTCTAGTTAAAATACTGTCTATTCAACCTTGTAATGGGTCAATATAGAACAATATTTTAACTTCCTGACATCATTTTTAAAACTTGGACCTGAGTGTCAAGTCATTTGGAGACACCTCTTGTCTCCTAACATCCAATGAACTGACACATTTTAATATTGCAGCAAGAATTTCTTGTTCAAGTTCAGAAGAAGTTGGTTTTCAAAGTTTTTTGAGTCCAGTCTGGCTCTTTTGGGAGAGAGAAGCTGCCCTGTTGTACTGAGCAGTCTTTCAATAAGGCCATGGGTGGTGCATATCTTCTGGCTGACTCTTGCAGTGGAATACATTTTGGGTGTGTTGTGGGTGCACCCAGCTCAGTGACATATATACTAGAATATATGTAATTGGTCCAGCTCTTCTTGAAGGCAGGCCTAACGTTACCTACCCACTTTGCAGTGATTCAATGGACCAACTCCCCTCTCGACATTGGTTACTTTCAAAGTAACAAATAAATCCGCAACATGAATGTAACTTGTAATGCAACGCGTTATAGAAATGTAGTGTAGTAGAAAGTACAGATACTTGATGTAAAATGTAGTGGAGTAAAAGTATAAAGTACCCACATTTAACTCTACTTAATAAAGTACAGATACATGAAAAATGTACTTAAGTACAGTAACGAAGTATTTGTACTTAGTTACATCCCACCACTGGTGCTCAGGGTAGAACCTTCTTTGGTTTGTTTCAAATATACAAAATATAGGAAAGGTTAAGTTATATGTAAGTTTGTCTCAGATGTTGTTTTTTTGTTCTTTTCTACTTGAAAAAAAAAATCAGTCTTCAGGCTGCTTTGAGAGCTTGTGCAGTTTTAATGCAGTGGGTTCTGTAATCTGGCCATGCAAGATGAGGAGCAGTGCACCCTGTGGCTTGGCATTTCCATACTGTAAAATTATATACTGTTGCTCACTTTGTGCATTTCAAAGGAAGCACTTGTAGATGGGGAGCCACTCAGAAAACAAGAAGCTGAAGCCTTCACAAAAGGATCATGCTCCTCGTTTTCCCACAAAGACCTAGTTGCTGCTAGTTATTATTTACAGTGGGTAAATTTATGGAAAATGTTCTTCTAGGGAAGGTTACTCAGTTCCTCAAGGTGAGAATTGATACATTTATCACTTAATGAATTGGGCTTGGGCCTCTCACTCGTTCATCACCATGTTATTAAGACATTTTAAAATCCCATTATGGTGGTTCTCCTTGAACATGTCATGCTTTTATTGGATTGTCCTGTCTTTAAATGTGACCTTTTCATCCCTGTCCTGGAATTGGACAGAACAAGAAGATACAAAATAGGAAGAAGGGTCAAAACATACTTATGTGGCCCAAAATAATAATCATAATAATCATACTTATAATAATAATAATAATATGCCTGATAGCTTATACTGGTTTGACTTGGATGCTCAAAGAAGGCAAATGGTTTCAGGCAATAACTCTACCCTAATAATCACTAAAAATGTTTTACTTAAAAAAATGAGTGTGGTGAAAGGTCAGTCTTGTATTTGAGCAAATGTGTTAAAACTTTGGGAAACTTTTGGGTATAATTTATTAAAGTCTGGATGAATTATGTTTTATAATCCTTAGTTTTGGATTTAGTGATTTGTAGAGTCACTGTTGGCAGCAGATCTGTGGTTATATTGTGTATTATGTTTTAGTGCACACACATATTACACATATGCATTTGCAAGTGTAAAAACAGAAACATGTCAGCAGGAGGTACAATTTGAGAAGTTAAACAGCATCTTGTCAAAAACGGCTTCATGGTTCAAACTTTTCTCCAAAAATAAATTGAGCCCCGAGTTTGGTGAAACAGTTCAGCATGAACAACAATAATGAAAAAAGAAGGTTATAATGGGGGAGGAGGAGAGCGTGACAGCAAGACTGTGATGACAGAGGCATCTAATCCAGGCAATGCCATTCTTATCAGGGTCCAGTGGATTAGAGTGAGCCTTCTAACCAGAGAATTCTTCCTATCCAGACCCTCTCCACAGCCCAAGGGCCTGGATCAATAGGCCTGCATTGATCTCTCTCCTCTTGTGGCTGGATTCACTTTTGTTATAGGACTGCCATGGCCTTTTCATTTAGACACACATCTATCCCTGCTAGCTCTCATTCAGCTGCTGTGCAAACCTCAAAAATAGACATATAGGCTACACATAGCTAAATTTTACAGACTCAAAGTACCCTTCAAGTCCAAGTTCAAGTAAACTTTGTTGTCATTACCATCACATGTGGTACAAGAGATGGAATGAAATTATGTACACATTGTCCCAGTTACACCCGGAAATAGCAAAATATAAAGTCTAAAAAGAAAGTAAATAGGCATCAAAGATATACACAAAGATTTACGCTAAAACAAATGCCAAACGGTATGCTAAAACTGTGTTTCTCAAAGTGGGGGGGGACGTGGCCCCCCCTAGGGGTCTGCCAGGGGTCACTAGGAGGCCTCAGAAAGCTGGCGAGAAGAAGATTTAAAAAAAGCAAAAATTAAAAATAATACTAATAAAAATTGCAAAATAGGGTCATTTTTATCTGTCATTTCCAGATAAAAACGCTTGAGAGAGAGGTCAGACATCTTTTGCTGCGTTCATCTGGTCAACAGTTTGTCGAAAAGTTGGATTTTTTTCAGTGGGAATATAATACAGTGTTTAAAAATTGTTAATTAATAACATTTTTTATGCTCAGCAGCTGTAATAATTAATACAATAAAGTGAATAGAAGTTAAAACATTCTAAAAGTTGATGTTCCTTAACATATTTTGTAGCATTGTTTGTGGGTTTGCGAGAGGGGTCTCGGCCGGGGGTGGTGGGGTGGGTGGGTTGGGCATGGAAAAGTTTGTGAACCCCTGCGCTAAAATATCTAAGTTATACCCTGAACACTAATATTGTAAAGCAATACTGCATACCAACAGCAGCCCGAACATGAGTCTGTGATGAGCAGATAGGTATGAATGAATACAGCAACATAAGATAATCAGCAGCATGAGATCATCAGCAGCATGAGATCAGCAGCAACTTCAGCACTGAGTCAACATCTCTGCATGATAGTGTGTTGTTTTTCCATCCAGCTAAGACACTTTGATCAGTTTTGCAGAATTGCTGTTATAAGCGTGAGATGGCATTGATACTTTTGGCTTGTGGCTTCTTGTAACGACAAATGGCTTGAATCATCATTACTAACATCTTTGTTGCTTTGTTTTATTGTCTCCTCTTTTGTCTCCTCCAGATGACTCGCCCCATCCAGGTGAAACCTGCCGACAGCGAGAGTCGTGGAGGTAGTTGTCTTCTTTTCTTTATCATTTTATATGCTCCTATCATCTTCCCCTTTAATCCATTTGGCTCTGAATTCACCATTCCTAAGCTTTAAAATATACTTATCTACAGTTTTCTTTTCTTTTCTTTCTTTTTTTACTTACCGTTTATGTAATGTTTTGTTGCAGTTAAGTTCAAAATATAAATAACTTCATTTTTAGAGACACTCCTAATTGTGTCTGGATGTACGTGACATCAAATGTGAGCATCTATGATGGCATCTATAGTGCTTATCTGTAGTCATACTTCATCATTGTTCATTTGGTGCTGGTTCAAATCCTCATGGTTCCTAGATTAATCCTTTTGTAGTCCTAGCCTGCCTGTGTTTTTATGTCTTTAATTGAGTAAAGAATGAGCTACTGAAGGTTTCTAGGCCTCTGATTGGCTTTCTGACTGCCAATCTCTCGCCTCATGTCTCTTATTCCAAGTACATTATTGTTTCATTGTAAGTAAGATAGTGATTAGGCTTTCTTCAACAATCATATCCACACTATAGCCTTGTTAAAGCCCACACTGCTTGATCTGTAGTAAACTGTATAGACACAGAGCAAATGGAACAGCCGCATGTAACGACTGCCAAACAATCAATACATTTGCAGAGCGTTTGCCAAGATCCTCATTACTTGGCCTTAATTCTGTCGTCTTTGATCTCTCCCATTTTTGGAGGCTTTCATTTACACTCTGCCTATCTGCATATATGTTAATATACTGAGAAGGCATCCTTCAAGTCAGAGACAGAGACAATGAACCTTGTTGTTATTTTTCTGTGCACATCTCATGTGTCTTTCGGTGACAAAGCAATGCTTTTTTGTTGTCATTTAGAGGAAGCCAAATTAGAAATCTGGACGTGGAAAACAGAGGAATGGAAAATTCAGAACTGATGCCAAATGTGTACAGCTGCCGTGCAGCACTTCAGAGGCTTTACCTCAAAACCCCTGCCTGTTTTGGGTGAATTAGGATGGCTGGCCACTTGGCTGTCTGTCAGATGTACAATCTTCAAAGGACAGCATAACCCCCTGGGATGAACAGAGGAAAGGCCAATAAAAGATCACTCTCAATGCCCCAAGATTTTCTTTCTTTCATTCTTTCTTTCTTTCCTTCTTCATTCCTTTCGTTCCTGCAGTCATTCATTTGGAGCTTTAAAGGAGCAAGGAGACAAGCAAAAAGGGTCTTGCGCTGTCACGATTGATGCCCCCTATAGCTCCATTGATTTTGCCATTGTGGTGTGGTGTGTCCACATTAACAACGACACTCAGCTGTCTCTTTACTTGGCGGTGAGTGGCCGGTTTTAAAGCTCCCAGGACGCAAAAGTCAGTGTGGGGTCCTCTTACCGGCCAGTGGCTGGGACCTCACTGAAGAACAAACGAGTGCTGGAACAGACTGGAGAGTTGCACATCATCCTAAATGAACAGGTCAGAGCACCACTAAGGGGCAATCAAACACAACTTTAACAGGTTAGGAGGCAGAAGTAAAAAGTTGATGCAGGGACTGTGTGAAGGAGAGATGGATCTGATAAGTCCTTTTCAAATCTCCTGTTCTCATATTGCTTCTAATCTGCCGGCCTAAATTCCTCCATTAATAATCACTGGCAAAGATAATTTAGCTTTTCATATCTGGATCTGTCTTTGGCAGATCGACTGTGATGCTTATGCTCCTCCATGGCCTACTTTTTGCAAGATTTAGCTGCTTATTTGCTATAATTCTTCTTTGTCCAATAATCATTGTGATAATTAACTGTCAAAATTGCCTAGATTAATTTTTGTTGCTGTTCTGATACTTATTTGCTTGCAAGACAAAAAATTCAGCTTAGTGTATGGAAGCTAGAAATGTGAATGCTAAAAAAAGAAAAACATATTAATTAGTATTTCATTGCTGTCAAAGGTAGGGCATTAGAGACAACATGCTCAGTCTCTCAGCGACCACACTGCTAGCCCGATAAGGGCACATGTTTCTGAGTGAATTCAGTCACATCACAACACACGGTCAGACTAATTAGTCCCTTAATCTCATTACGGTGCAGGCAGTTCAGATCACCTGTGCCAGGTTGCTGTCCATTAGGAAAAGATGTTACTGTGGTTGTATGCCCGCTAGACCTCCACTTCTCCTGGAGGAACTATCTGCTGTTATTAAGACTAGACAGGGCCAGATGGGATCAGTGTATCACCAGTTATTGTTGCTGTAAAAACCCAAATCCATCCAGCTATCAAACAGGAAGACAGTAGGACATATTGTAGGACATTTGAACATCTGATCAAAACTGAGCACACAGATCTAGACGGTAAGAACAATTCAACTGCAGAAAAACTTGATAGAATCTATGAGGAAACCATTTTTTTTCCTAGCAGAAATTAAAGCAAATATACACGGTAGAGTAAGTCTATCCAAATACTCTGTCAGCCCTCGCTGCCGTCTAACAAAGACACACTGTGAAATGAATATTAATGGCCAATCACCCACCTAATCTAGCAGAACAGCAGCCGTTACATATTGAGCCACCAGCACGGTGAACGTCTCCGTCACTGATGACGTGGAGCGTTCAGGGTTGTTTGTTTGGGTGGTTAAAAAGATGCAGCACGGTGGCAGCAGGCCCCTGTCTTGCTCGTTTTCTTATCATGGGTCTCTGATATAACATACACGGATTTTTTTTATCAAACCTGGCACTGATGAGTTACACTGAAGCTGCTGATATTTTATTTTGAAAGGACCGTTTCGTGCCTCCTCAGAGCTTGTGTTCTTTAAAAAGGTTGAATCAGATTGAACTGCTCTGATTTCATTCTAAACCTGATAGAGCATCCTTCCCTTAGCGCTGCACCATTACTACCTGGCACTTCTGGTTTCTGGATTTCATAAACTGTCGTTGCGTATGATTTTCAGTGTCTGTCATTTTCTCTTAGTTCGAGATGCATCCTGCTGACAAACTGAGTGCTTATTCGGTGCAATTGCTGCATGTTCACCTTGTTGTAAAAAACTCTGCTCGTTTTCCAGTTTAACCCATTTGTTGATGTTTTTCGCTCAGAGATTGTTCAGAAAGCAGAAACTGGAGCAGACTAGCTGTCAGCTGGGGCTCTGTTGGTGTTGCAGCAGGCCTGCCTGGCACAGCTAGAGCTGCAACCCACTGAGGAGGCCTGGATTAGAAACAGGCTCTGGCATTTTCAAGGCAGGCCTGCCCCCACTCGCACACCCACACAGAGAGGACAAACTCATGCAGTACATTTGGTTATGACACACACACACGATTATTATCTTGCTGAAAGACACCAAATATTAGGCTTCAGGCATATGACAAAGGGATGTGCCCAGTTTTTACCGTGTGTCTCCATATTTACATGCAGACATGCCATATACTGTACATAAATGGCTTGAGCCAGTTTTATTTTTACGAGCCCTGCCTTGTGTTCCTATGTTTACACCACTGAATGACAAAGAAAAGGGCTGCTTTCCAATCACTGAAATGTGAAAGAACAATGAAAAAAGAGGCAATAGGTTAAATGGATTGTGAAGACAAGAAAGAAATGTTCAAGAGAGCAGATCTACATGCACTGTTGCTGTTATGTAGTTTTATGATGAACAAATCTGATATAAAAAAACAACAAAGTGGTCCATGTATTAAACATCAGTAGTGTTCTTCTTCTTCTTCCTTTTTTATACTAGAGAAACAAGTGTCTTGTGCCAGAGCAGCTCAGTAATGAACCAGACAGGAAGGCCTCTAAGCTCCACTGATCCCCTTTAGAAAAGTCAGGAGGAACGAAGGAGAGAAAGAGAGAGAGACAGGGGTAGTTAGGGGGAGAGGAATGAAAAGACAAATGGTGAAAGTAGAGAGGTGAGAAAAGGGAATTTGTTGTGAGGCACTAAAAAAGAGGGGAGATGGAGAGAAAAGGAGCAAAATAAACATAGGAAAGTGAAGATAAACCTGTGAGAGAAAGGGACAGCAAGGTTTTCTGCTCTCGTTGGATGGAAGAAAATTATAGATTACTGTTCCCAATGTGCTTGGCTGGGCATGAATGGAGAGCTCTTGAAATAGTGGGGAGCGTGTTCAGAGGTTGCGAGGATCAGGGTGAACTAATCCAATACTGAGGCCAGTTCTGGGTCTCCTACATTTAGAGCTCCCACTTCTTGTCCAAATCCCTCAGAGTAGCAGTCTTACATAAACTATACTTTGCTCACCAAGAGTTCAGTCACCTAATTCCACTGAGCTGAATGTTTTAAGCTTGTACATTGGCTCTCACATCAGCATGAGCTAGTTTATTTTGAAGCTAGGCTGGGCTAGGGCAAATGAGATCTATGGATGAAAGACAAGCAGTAAGAGATGATGAAATAATTTCTTTAGGGATGTGTTTTGCTCCTGCGGGTCAGATTGCGCTGAGGTTGTAGGAGCTGTGCTGTGTTAGTGGAAGAAGTAAATCACAGCATTTCACTAATACAAAGAGTGGGTGGAGATCAATTAACCTTATCTAAGAAACTACTAATAACTCAAACATGTTGACAAGGTAACAAATTGGAATGTGATTTAATGAGTTTAGCAAGCTGGAAAATAAAGCATTTCAACACACACACACACACACCATATTATACTCTTTTTTTTTAAAAGCCAAGCAAACAAATTATGGCAAGTTCTGTGCTGCAGTCAGCAAATATATCAGAAACGAGAAGACAAAGGCGAAACTTTAACCTTAATCACAGACCCCACACACGCTAAAATGACGTGGCAGCTATTGCTTATGTGTGCGTTCACAAGGGTGAGTATACAGTATGTGAAGGGTGAAAATATGATGTAAAAAAACAAAAAGGTTGTGAAAGCCCATGTTGTCTGGAGTTGCATCGTTATTAAATAAATGAAAAAAAAAAAAGAAAGCTTATCTTCAGAACATAGAAGCTACTGTAAAATATGTTCTACCTATTAGGCTAATAGCTTTCTTTAAGCATTTCATTTAGTATAACTAAACAATATTTCTTCAACAGTTCTGTGATAAAATATTGTTAAGTTGATGATTTTATAAAGGTTTATAGGAAAGTGTTTCAAAAGTGTATTTTACAATCACTCGTAGGTGCAGACCTTTGAATCAGATACAATTTTACCTTCAAATGCAGTGGTTATTGACTGTGCAGATGATTGCCATACTTCCCTTTGTACATACGTACACCAGCTAAATACTTAATACAATTAAAAAACACACATGCTGGCGCACATATCCTTTCTGCCCTGTCCCTTGCTCTTTGCAGTGGTTTTGTGGCGTAGGCGGATCAGCAAAGGTTATTGTTGAACACAGAAAGGAAAGGTCAGAAATCATGTTTAGTTTTCCTGGGGCTGCAAGGTAATTCCAGCCAGCAGATTGTGTTCAGACAAGCAAGCAGGCAGGGCAGGCCAGTGGTGGAGATCATGCAGAAGGAAGCGAGGCGGGGATGGGGACAAGGTTATCCAGTCAGCCGCTGCCTCTCAGCCCCTTCGCTGTCACCCTTAATAACAGCCTCTCTCTTATCACCGCAACAATCACCTTGAGAAACAAACTTGTCTTCTTTGAGAGAGGGATAGAGATGGGTAAGAGGTGGCCCTTGTATGCATCTACGATGCTGTTCTCATTACAATGACCCCACCTCTGTGGGGAAAGACTAACTGCAGCTCAGTTTAGCTCAGTTTTTTTCTACCTTTTATAATTCTTGCAACCTCTTTTCTCTTTTAATTTGCTGCTTTTTTTTTAAAGTTCTGTTTGACCTCACCTACACACACATTGTCCATAATTTGAGCCATTTTATGTAGTAACTGTAATATTCTCTCTTGCTTTGGATTAAACATTGGGAAAACTGCTAATAACTACAACCCAACCTATATCATTATGTTGCAGTCCATTATTACCATAAATGTTTTCCTGGGGGGAAAAAAACTGTCCAATGAGTCGACTTTAACTTTGTTATATAGCTTTTGCTTAAGTCCCTTCAGTCATAGGCATTGCGTCAATTATATGTGAAGGGGACGTGTCCCCCCCACATTTATATATTAATTTCCCCCCCCTCCCCCCATATTTACCATGAAATATTAGTTCAACCAGTGCTGTTTCTATTGCTTCGTGAATTAATCCATTTCACTTGATTAATAGAATGCTCAAACCACTAAATGTCCACTCCGTGTTTCCCTGGTTACCTACAACAACTCCACACCACATGCAGTGTTTCCCCGAGGTCCACTGCCTTGGCAGGTTGCTCACAAGAGGAGGAGGGGGAGATACCTCTGTTTTGTGAGCTAGCTTAGCATCACATTAGTGCTGGCAGTTGTTGACGGGGTGGGAGTTAGGATGTGTGAGAGGAATGGAGTACGACGTCTGTTGTATCTTAGCTAACACATCTGTATTTTGTGCTGCTAGCTTAGCACTAAGTCAGTTCTGGCAGTTTTTGACGTGGGGGTGGGGGAGGGGGGCTTGAGAGAAGTTTCATGTGCTCAATTCACACAAGGAGGGCTGTTGGTCAGGTTAATTATTGTTGGGCCATTAACTCCAAAATAGTTATTGAATCCAGTGTTATGTAGATAAATGTAGATGTTTAACAACCCATGAAAATACACCAGAATGCCGGAAATGGGAAATGTCATCTACTTTATTCAAAATTTTCTGGGGGAGGACCCCCAGATCCCACACAGACATACACACAGATCAATATGCCCCCCCCCTCGAACATTACAAATAATTCTGATGCCAATACCTTCAGTGCCGTTGCATTATGAAATGTGGATTGTAAAAAAATTTAATTTAAAACACAAAGGGATTTTTTTTATTACACTCTGATGTAAATTTCTTTAAATTGCTAGCAAGACAATACCTCTAATACTGAGCATTACAGTGAACAAAAATATTTTATTTATGTATTTATTTACTGGTTACTTTGTCCTTCTTCTAGGACTTTTTATTTTGTATTGACTGTTTCATTTTCACTCACCCATACTTGCGTGTTGTAGGAAATAAAATCTGTTCACTGGGAGCATAGTGTTTGTGTTCAGTGTGTATACGTGTGTGCTTGTGTGTCTGTGTATGTGGGAGGAGGGGAGGCTATATCGTAGGATTCAGTCAGTTTTCTGAATTGTTCAGCTTATTACAGTAATGATTGTACTTTTTTGTGCAAATCATTTTAATTGACAAAATAATTTCTGTGATATAAAAACCTCTGGCATATGTTCCCACAGCAGAAAATGCCAAGCCTATACCTGAGGCTGTGAAGCTCATGCATCAATTTGTTTGTGTGTGTGTGTGTGCACACTCTCCTCAGACATGGTGCTCAGTGATTGCAGTGGAGCTGAAGGGGGCCAAGCAAAGGCTCTGATTGGACGACAGGTTCTTAGAAACCTTTGCCAAATCACTGCAATCACCCGTTTGCGTCTTCTTTCTGCTTTAATGACACCACTTCATGGGGAACGAGGCTCATCAAGCATCCCACACACACACACACACAACACACAAATACACACTTTGACTCACGCACTAAGGTCAGGCTTGGCAGTTTAAGCGGGGTTTTGCAGACCTCCAAACAGGGAAAGACTGTCTATCAGCAGATGGTTGTAGAGTGAGGCTGACTGGCGACACATGGACTTTGGTGAATGTTTATACGCTCACATAAATGTAACACTCATAACTAAGCAATGTAAGAGTTGGTGTTCATTTTAGCTTAGAAATAATAATAAAAACAAACGCACACAAAAAAACAACTCTACAAAATTACATCAAGATAGAAGGTAACAAAAAAAACAACTGGATACACTTAATGTAAAAGAGAACTTTATCTTTAGAAGCTGGTCTTGTGAACAAACACAAATTTTAGTGCTTGCCCTCCATGATTCACTGGTAATATTCCAGTCCTGAATTTTGTGTCCCAGTTTTGTGAGACCTTTGCTCTGCACACTTCATGTGGGCAGAAAATGTTAATTTTGTTTACCGATTCAAGGCAAAGACTAATGGTGAATGGCACCTCTTTTTACTAACACTAAATTATATTTAGTTAATTAATTTTCCAGATTCACATTTATTGCTGTGTATCACTTCCGTATAAATAATAATGTCAGCTTGGATATTTGAATAATCTTTTGTTTCCACATTATATATGTGCTCATAATTGCAGTAACGCATTTTAGAAGACATTTTTGATCTCCACGTGCAAACATAGTGCATGAACAGAAAGCAAAATCAAAAAATCAAAAACAAAGAAACAAAATGTTACTGAGAAAACAACAAGCTGTAAAATTAGATCTCTATTCATTACTGTTCCGGTAATTCAACTGGCTCTCCATGTCTTTCCTTCCAATCACTCTTTTCTTTTATCTCTCCATCTCAGGATATTAACTCCATTAGCCTCTCATATCACCCCCTGTCTTTCTCACTGTCAGTCACTTCCCTTAAATCACTGCACCAGTGGACTGGAAAGGACACCTGATCCAGCCAAATGATTTGAGCACAGATTTGGAAGCAGTGGATTAAAGAGAGATTAGTACTCTTGCAAGAAAAAAAAAAGAAAAAGTATTTGGTAAAATATTGCACAAATGCCCCTCATGCCTTTAATGCTTCTCATGTCCACATTGACCTCAGCTTTGGCAGTTTTATGAAAGTTTAAAAAGTCAAAGATGTCAAATGTGAGTATTTGAAGTCATGTAATGACATGGTTGCGAAGCACCATTAAGGAATTCCATTGTTGGTTCAGTGGACACTGTAAAGAGCATTTTGAATGATGCCCAACTTACCTGTCTTTTTTTTTTTTTTTTTTGTCTCACCTGCTAAAACTACAAATTGTTCTGACAATGTGCTCACATTGTTACACCGTTTTATGATTACCTACCCACCCACTCTCCATCTTCCATATTTTGTCCTATCTGCCAATCAAACGAGTGTAAAAGTAATAAAGAAAAAGCAATCATTTTGGGGTTGTAAAAACTGCTGCAGCTGGAACAATGACCGGGGTAACCTTTGCTTAGGGGCATGAAGGAAGAAGGTTTAACATTTTTCATTAGTATTACCTCTGACTGCCTCATTACCACACCTCTGCTGTCAAATTACTGTTCGAGTGTTGGTGAGGCCTTGGTCAGATGAGCCTGGCCTTAATACAGTTCATAGTAACTCATTGTATAATGCTGTATATTTACTTACAATTAACCTCATCTTCAAACAATTCAATTCATTTCAGTTTCTTTATATAATGCCAAGTCACAACAGAAGTCATCTCAAGGCACTGGACAGAAATATTCATATATTTAAAATAAGTTAACACTGTTTATCTAAGAAGACAGCTTTGAATTTAACTCCATCGCTGAACTTTAACTGATTGTTATTTGGTATTATACGTGTATTAACTTTATATAATCTCTCAGGTGTGCTTTATTTTACTTTTATAACCCGTATTTATTTGTTTTACTCCACTGAATCATTCTCTAGATCCAACTCTTCAAAAAAACTGGTTCAGATCTTTTGAAGTGGGCTTTACTGGCAAGTTTGCGTGCGATATCGTATCTACATGTTCAGGATTTTTGTGTTACCTCCTCCATCCAGCGTCAAAGGCAATGTGCTGAAAAAACGTCCTAAAGCAAAAACAACTACATTTCTGTTTGGATAGTAACGTTTTCACGAGTTTCATCTGGAGTAATAAGAGGGCAATCGTACTCAAAAAAAGGATTCCAATATGGCGTAGGATTCAACCGGCTCATGAAGACAAAAGGCGGTGCACGTGTGTATGTCCTCACGTACGTGACGTCAAAGATGATTCAGATTATTTGAGGGCAACGTCTGGAATTAATCAATAAATTCAAGTACTGAAAATTTGGGAAAAGAAATTTGTTGAAACTACTCGGAAAAATAAAGGTGTATGAACTTATAATACATTTTTAAGTTGTTGCAACTCATTTAATTTATCTAACATCTACTGTTTGGTCTTATAGTGTATTCTTTACATAAACGTTTCTTTCTTCTTCTTCTAAAAGTAGGAGCAGGAACTAGCTGCAGCACTTCTGCAGTTCCAGTAGAAACATCATCATATTTCTGTCAGTATTACTGTATAATGTAAAATTGAAAATAGTGTAAAGCCTTAAAAAATTGTATTTGCCATCTTTATATGTTCTTCTTTCAGCTATTCCCTTTCTCAAGGTTACAACACCAAACTAACTCGTACAAAGACAGCAATTGGTTTTATGCTGGATGCTTTTCCTAATGCAACCAACAGACCACTGAGCTACCACAGCCTTCTGTGTGGAGCAGCGCGCTGCCATATAGTGTGCCCGGGGGCAGATGGTGGGAGTCAAGGACCTTGTTCATCCCATCCTTCTTTTTATCCATCCATTATCTCCTACTTGTTTCAGAGTTTGGTCACATGGAAAACAGCTTGAGCAGAGAGGCCCAGACATCTTTTTTCACAATCACCTCTTATAGTTTTTCCAAGAGGATTCCACGACATTCCTGGGCCAGTTGAGAGACATGTTTCCAGCGTGTCCTGGGTATTCCCTGAAAAAATTGATCCCTCTACTCACCAGGACCTGTCACTCTGTACCACCTCAGACAAAAAACAAAACAAAACACTATTTCTATAGAAGTCCTTAGGATGAAGGATGAAAAATCTCAGCAAAAAAAAGAAAGCATCTAGATGACCTGACTGAATATTGTTGGATTTGATACCTGGATTATTGAGCATGAACTTTGGCACACTATTTCTCTTCTTATACACAATGTAACACTTGCCCACTTGAATATCTTGGCCCAAGAACAATGAGGTTTGCTTGCATTCCCTGGTAAATACCAGCCCAGAAAAACACTCATCTCAAGAACTATGAACATTCACTATTCAAATCCTTCAGCGATGGTGGACATCGGCATATTGATTGTAATATTTATAATGTCCACATTAGGAAACAAAGCAATATTTTCAGTTTTATATCGTTGTGAAATCAATTAGAATTATTTTTTTTACAAAAGCAACTCAGTTTAGTTTTGTGTGCATTTCAATAAACTATAGGACTTAAAATGTGCACTACCTTCATAACCAGAATATCAGAGGGTTATGTAAATGGCAGCAGTTCTTTGTGATCTTGGCCCCTCTCAAACTAGCTGCTTGCTTGTAAATCCAGTCAGAGTTAAACTATATTTCTTCAATCTGAGGTAGTTCAAAAAGGTTTCTATAGCAGGTAAAATATTAATTGTTCATAACCATTCAAAAGAACATCATTTTAAAAGATTAAAGTACATTTTAATGAATCTTTCAGATGGACTAATGTTGTAAAGGTTTCCTGGCAAATCAGACTCTTTACAAAAAAAACCTTCTTAAGTAAAAGTTCAGACGCTTTAATACTCTGGAGCTTGGAGCCAGGTCCAAGAATTGATCATCTCATTGCCTCTTTATAATAATTAAAAACTATATATATATATAAAAGCATCCCAAAATATCAATAGTCAAGGTTGCAATGAAAAATAAGCAGATAGAAAAACAAGACTTCATGTGTGACAGCTGTACCTTTGGCTGTAGAAACTTTCACCTGGCACTCAAACCATACTAAGAGAATAAAAGCTTCATAGAGCACTTTGATAATAAAGATAATTATTTGATGATATCTAAGAGCTAAACTGTCTTTCCATGTGAGATTAGGTTCCGAGTTTGACTTAGACTAATGAAGGAAGTGAAGCACTGGTGCGATAAGAAAGAGCTCCCCATCTGAAACAGGTGTTATTTGTTGTAGAATGACAACAACTGATAGAGATCTACATATGTGTTTTTTTCCCCTTCTATTATTACATCACACATCTTCTTTCTCTCATGCTCCATATACCCCACAGCCATAAACTTGTCAAAAAAGCCAAAACATGGCACACCTTTAGTTGAAATATAAATAAACCCATTCGTTACCTATTGATTTTCTTACCATTAGGGAAGGGAATGGCTTGGTGGTTGTTGATGTGGAAGATATTGTGGGTCAATATTATGTTGCTCTTAAAAGCCGCAGGGGATTTCCAAGAAATTCACCAAGAGCTGAGAAAAGTGTCCATTCCTAATATTAAGAAAATGTCTGAGTGAGTTCAGGGACATCTGCCGAGCATTAATGCTATTAGGGAATCTGGGAGCTGTTGCAGCTGCAGTGTGCTTTGGGGAAAGGTAGAGCCCTGGACAGATGCCTGCCTGAACTGCTGGCACACATCAACCTAATACTCTAGATTGGAAGTAGGGATTGATTCTTGAATGTTAAAATGAAACCCTGAAGCACTATTGCAATCGTCTTACTTTGACTGCTGGAGGAAAATGTGCTTTTGGTGATTTGGCATCTTATTGCGAAATCTTTTCATTCACAGCAGCTCAAATCCGACAGGAGAGACATGTTTAATCAAGATGTAAGACAGGAGGGCATCAACTTTAGGGTGCACAGCAGGAGTAATGATGGCTATTGTACAGCAATAACATGAAGAGAAGGACAAGGAGAAATTGGAGGTTGAGATGCTCTGGGATACTGAAGTCCCTGCCTTGCTGCCTGTCGGCACATTTGGATAGTTACCTCACACTTTCCCACTACCCACTTTCCCCTCCCGCTTGTTATTTTAGGAATCTATTCTCGGCCTGCCAGCGTGTACAATCTGAATTATTTATCTTGAGAAATGGGATCTCTGCATGACTGAGAAGCAGGACTTTATTTGTAGTGTTTCATTTCATTAAGTAAACAAAGTGATCACACTGATAAGAATTTGCCACACATGGACTTTTAGTACAATAAAGCAATTTGATTGTAATTGTGATTTCATCAAAATTATTCCTTGATTGCTGTTTATCATTAGGCTGCACAATTTCTTGATCAAACTGAAAACTTAAGGGAGCACACTGAAATATGCTAAGTTACATTTTCCCTCATTTAGGATGAATTGAACTTTTAGCCATATTTAGCCTTTTGAGACTGATTAATTTGTTTCTTATTCTGTAGCTTAGCTATGCCCTTACAATATTTTTGGCACATGATGAGGGCAAATAGCATATTTCCATTTTTATCACATAGGCCAACCATGAGAACATAAAAAAAAAAAACAAAAAAAAAAAAAACAGAGTTGCATCTCAGTACGACATGAATGTGACCTACAACTGCACAGAGCCAGCATACAGTGACAAGGCAGAGGAAACAAAAGGGTTCTGTCAAAATCCTGCGCTATCTCGCAGTTGTCTGTGAATTTTTTTTCTTTGCTCATCTGTGCATGTCACACAGCCTTGCCTTCTATCTGGATGATATTAATAAAAAGTGAATGAGGGACTAATCAAAGATCACAATATTTTACCTTTGATGGGCAGGTTTCTTTCTGCTGCTCCTTTCTTCGGGGGTTGCCGCAGCGAGCAAACTTACATGAAAGATTTGGCAACTGCTTTATGCCAGATGCCCTTTCTGATCCAAACTGGGCATAAATTTGCAACTTCAGGATTACAAAACCCTGCAGCACTGACCACCAAGCTAACACAGCCCCCATATTTTACCCTTGATATAGATGCATATTGTATTCTGCTGGCAGGAGAGGGTCAGCGTTTAGGTCAGCTCTGATTTGACATTAGGATTCAATGAAACATTTTCTCTCTGGCTCACTCATCCAGTTATTTTCTGCCATTCCCTCTATTTTAAACACCCTACTCCTTCAATACCTACCTCTGTCCACCTAGCCTGGCCCGCCTGACTCCAGCCAAAGGGTAAATGTAGCTCGGGAGTAGTGTGACACCTCCACCATAAAGTCTTGAGGCCTGCCATTTGACCCAGATCCTACCCTCACAACATCTTGCTCCTCTCCTTCTCTTTGCCTTTGCTGCAGAACACATCTCTTTATCTCCATCCCCTCAGTGACCTCCAAAATAGACAAAATGAATCTCAGGGACCAAATGGCTTTTCTGTCAAACTTGCCTCAGTTCAAATGTTCACATATTTTGTTGAATACCAATGCTGATAGTGAAAAGTGTCAATGTAGGATTTTTTTCTGCATACAAAAACGTGATTTGATTTCAATTTATGCTACAAAAAATGACTAACACTGCAGTCTAATTACTGTAAACTAGCGGCATTTGCCCTGAAATAGAGATGAAAAGCATTAGCTGCAAATGGCTTATTTTTAAAGTAAAAAAGTGTGCTGAATGATTAACACAGAGCATCATTTTTCAAAGCTCTAATTAGTTTTACCATTTCGACCCCAAAGTACAAGTAGGACACATGAACAAGGTATTTGTTAATGTCAAATTCATTTACAAGACAAAACCACAGAAGATTTGTGAAGAGTTAAAATAAGTCATGGGCACGACAATGCAACAATAGTTAGCTCAAAATTATTACCCCACACCACAGAAGGCTAAAAGGCAAACATGTTTTTTGCCCGTTTCTATAAATGTCTATTGTGTTAGCAAAATATTGCAGTCCTCAACAGTTAATTTCTAAAGGAAAATCTATAATTGGTTAACATTTGGAGTCATCCTAGATGACATCCATAGCTTACTGGCAGCTATATTAGAAAAGACAAAAATGGCTGTAATCAGTCAATTTGTTGGAATTGTGAAGCATTAGACTAATATGCAGACAGATACGAGGAGATCAAAGGTTAAACTGAAAAAGCTCATTAACAAAGTAAAACAAAAAAGCTAATGTGACAGCAAAACTTTACAAGAAAATTCAAATGGTCACAAGAAACGTGAAACAAACCTTCAGACCTGGAGACCAATGGTGCAGAACAGATGAGTGGTGAAACAGAGGCTGAATAAGTAGAGCAGAGATAAGTGGAAAATGAAAACACCTGGGATGATTGCTGATAGGGGACAGGTGAGGATAGGGGAGTGGTGGCGCATAGGTTAAAGAGGTGGGCCTGTGATTCGAAGATCGCCGGTTCACGCCCCGGCCCCGACAACATCAAAATTGTGGGTGGGGTAGGTGAAGCACCCACACTTGCCCCCACCCCCACCCTCATTCGCCCCACTCTGGGCCCATGAGCAAGGCCCTTGACCCCCATCTGCTCCCTAAACAGGTCTCTCTTGAGAATGAGTTATCGTGGCTCAATGAGACCACCTGGATAAATAAAGGGTAAATGAAGGAAGAAAAAAAAACCTCCATCCCATCTCATCATAAGACAATCTTACTATAAAACTGTGGCTTGAAAGGTGAAGGTGCATTCCTTTAAGGAATGCTAGGCCAATTTAGGACATAATAAGGTTTCCAAACTTCGACCTACAAAAAGTCTCCAATGACGTTTCTTATATGTATATGTATATTTACACAAGTATATGTGAATATACAGTACATGTACATATGCATATGCATGTACATGTGTATCTATGCATACAATATATAGATTAATCATGAATGTAGTACTCCCTACCACCTTGTGCATGTGCATATTGTATTTTACCAAATTTGTGTATTCTGCTTCTTTTTTTTGTTTGTTTCATATGTTTTTTTTCTGCATAATTAGAACATGCCACTGGATGCCTCAAATTCCCCTGTGGGGATAATAAAGTATCTATCTATCCATCTATCCATCTATCTATCTATCTATCTATCTATCTATCTATCTATCTATCTATC
>NC_056500.1:29483548-29486365 GCF_014905685.2 Nematolebias whitei
ATCTATCTATCTATCTATCTATCTATCTATCTATCTATCTATCTATCTGTCTATCTGTCTATCTGTCTGTCTGTCTGTCTGTCTGTCTGTCTGTCTGTCTGTCTGTCTGTCTGTCTTTAATTGAACAAATCTTTTTGCCTTTAAGAATGTTTAAATTATTGAGAAACTAACTGAATATAATTTTTCTCCTGCAATTATATATTTAATTGACATGACACAATAATTTGCTTTTACTAACAATTAGGTGTAGCTTGTAATGAACACCTCCTCCTGTGTTTGCCGTCATGCTTATGTTTTTGCTGACTTCATTTTTATATTGAATTTTTAGGAGTTATTATCTAAAGCAACAAATTAAGTTGTTTTGTGTAAACAGCAATATTGAAATATGCCTGTGTAAATGTTTAGACTATGTGGTGTGTGTGTGTGTGTGTGTGTGTGTGTGTGTGTGCATGTGAGAGTGTGTGTGAGACTGAATGGCACCTTTCATAATGGGGTGAGACCATGTAGTCTCTACTCACTACTTTAAGGGGAGAGTCAGGATGAGACCAGCAGGTTCATGCAGTAGAACCAGCTAGAGAAGAAGCCCTGCCCCTACACACGACCCCCACCCTCGTTTGCACAGGAGCGGTGCACACCCACTGAGCTCACTGTGATTCTGGAGATTCAATCATTTTGGCTGACCCGGAGCCAGAATTTGGTGAAAATAGTCTCCTACCTCCAACAAAATTGTTCAATATGCTCAAGTGCAATATGAATAAAGGAAGAAAAAAATCTTTATTTGTTAGCAGCCCGGTGCTGGCCCTGCAAATTATACACGTGCACAACTCCCTATTGATTCTCTCGTGTTTTTCTCTGTCTGATAACACATTGTTAGAGCAAAGTTGGTTCAGTGGACTCTCACAAATTGTTTTGGAAACACAAAGGAAACAGGATCCAAAGAGAAGCTGTCACATGAGCTAAAGTAAAGGTGCTCAGCTATATTTTTTTTACACATTTTATTTTTCAGACTAAATTTTAACAAATCCACATGGTTCTTTGAAACCATAAATCAAAAGATTTTACATGTAACCGTTTTGGGCCTGTGTGGCAAAGCAAGGCCACTTTCGTTTTCCCAGCATAAGTTTGCCTGTAACAATTGCAGTATTGTCTTTGTTGATTGCCACTTGAACAGTTTTGACAAAGAACATTGCTTTCTGAAACAATATGTATTTTAGGCTCATTTCTCCTGGGCTGTAGTGGCTCTATTTGTTTTGACCTCCATCCTGCCATATGGTCCACTTGCTCTCCAGTTAAATTCAAAGTGTATCTCTAAATGGTGTGCAACTGCTGCACAACCTGCACAAATTAGCTGTGTTGAAATGTATGTATGCCGTCGATGGAGGGAAGGCTCACTGGAGGCACTGTGCTGCTTATCTGAACAGTGAGAACGTGGACAGAATGATTAGGTACCTTAACTATAGGGGTCCACCTTTTCTTAGCTTGGCTATTTTCACAACTTTTCTGAAAAGCTGTTTCTCTCTCTGCAAGCAGTCTAAAGGGTAAGCTTGACCATGGGCTATGTGTGAGTGGATGGAAGAGAGAACCAAGAGCTCTAAAATAAAGTTGTCATTTTAAACAAATTGGTTCAGATAGAATCAACCTGAAGTCTCTTTTCCCCCCGTTATCCTGTCAAAATGGAAAGAAAAATGTCTACCTGTAAACGTGTGAGGGGACCTAACAGTGTGTGGTCCCTGGTTTCTCTATTAGATAGCTAGCTTGGCAATCGGAGGGAGTAATTGGCTGGCCAGGCTTTCAGCAGGCTTAGCCACCCTGCTGGCACAACAAGCCTCCCTGTCCCCATCCCCGAGTTGCTGCTCTGCTTGGCAGGAGCATCGCCAACTCAACTGCTATTCCTTTTAATGCCTGTGGAGAAGCTCGGGGTGGCAGCAGCTGTTGTCCCAGGGGAGTTGGGTAAGGGTGAGAATATTGGGGCCTCTGGCCATGATTGAGAACCTGTACACCAGGCAAACCTATAGGTTTTAAACATGCTGGGAGAACTCCATCAATCCTTCATACATTCATTTATCTGTGTATCCATTCCTGCCAGGAAGCGTACTGCATTAACAACCATGAAGACTCACACAGATGAAGAACATAGACTAAATTAATTTAGTTGTACAACTTAGTAAACCATTTTGAACTGCATGTGCTTTATAAATAAAACATTATTCTTACCAAAATGATTTTCTCCATTACCTTTTTGACTGCAGAAGAACAAGGCTTAATCTTGTTTCAAAGTATTGACATACAGTAGTTCCTCGTTTATCGCGGGGGATCCTTACCCTGAAGCTCCGCGATAAGTGAAAAACCACCAAGTAGGAATAGTAGTACAAGTACCAGTAGTAAGTAGTAGTTTATTTTAGTATATATAAAGTATATATATATATATATATATATGTATGTATGTATATATGTATGTATATATATGTACATATATATAGATTGATATATACATATATATAGGGGCGGCTGTGGCTGTGGTTAGAGCAGTTGTCCTCCAATGCAAGAATTGGGGGTTTGAATCCACCAGCAGTCACATGCCGAAGTGTCCATGGGCAAGACACTGAACCCCTCATAGCCTCCGACGTGTGTCCCATCGGTGTATGAATGTGATAAAGCTCTGATTAGTCTCATTAGAATGATTTGTTCAATTAGCTTTGTGTGAATCTAGTAGAGTGCTGTGTGAATGGGTAAATGAGGACACAGATTGTAGTGTAAAGTGCTTTGAGTATCTTGAAATAAGATAGAAAGGTGCTATATAAGTGCAGTCCATTTACC
>NC_056500.1:29491365-29543569 GCF_014905685.2 Nematolebias whitei
ATGACTCAGCTCCATCAGGAACTGCCAAAGGTCACCGATGGTAAGTACTTCTCGACCCTCGACGTCGCCTCTGGTTTTTGGACCATCCCTGTGCGCGCCGAGGATCAACACAAACTAGCTTTCACTTTTGGCAGCCGACAATACACCTTTACCAGGTGTCCCTTTGGCTACGCTAACTCACCTGCAGAGTTCAACATCTTCTTGAACAAAGCATTTCCAGACGCCCACGAGCGTGGGACACTAATCTACGTGGACGACATCCTTTTGAGACAGCCAACACTGGACTCTCATTTGGCTGAGATCGACCACGTCCTAAATCAGCTAACAACTGCTGGTGCTAAAATCTCACTGTCAAAGTGCCAGTGGTGCAGAACCAAAGTGGACTACGTTGGCCTCTTAGTAGGTCCAGACGGAGTACAACCACAGTTGACTCGCACCCAAGGCCTAGACAACCTCAAAGTCCCAACCAATCTCAAAGAACTACAAAGTTTCTTGGGAGTGTGTAACTACTCTCGCCAGTTCATAGAGCATTATGCGGATCTCGCAAAACCACTAACTGAACTCTTAAAGAAAGACGTTCCTTTTGTCTGGACTGATACACAGCAGCAGGCAATGAACGCTCTCAAAGACAGGCTCAAGCTAGCCCCATGTCTAGTCTACCCGGACTACAACAAAGAGTTCTACTTGGAAGTGGGCTTCTCAACTTACTGCATGAGTGCAGGTCTGTACCAAATACACGACAAAGACAGGCGTGTTGTGGCCTACGCCAGCAAAACAATGGCAGGCCCTGAATTACGGTATTCAGACTGTGAGACGGCTCTATTGACCACTGTGTGGGCAGTGAAACATTTCTCCTGCTATATTGGTGGACAGAGGATAATTGTTGAGACACAACACCAGCCAGTAACGTTTCTGAACAGCCAACGCATCAGAGATGGTGTGGTGACAAACTCACGCGTTGCAACATGGCTTATGGCACTTCAAAGTTTTAACCTAGACATCCGCTACGGTCAAAATAAGAAGTCGCACTTGGGCACTGATTTGGCAATCTGCCAAGAATGTACACAGGATGTACCAGCCACCCAACAGCCGGTTGTGAGCAAACCCTCAGCTGCTGAGGACCCAAATCACCACTTCTTTGATAGCAATATCTGCAAAGATATGGCAACAATGTACGTGGATGGATGCTCATTCCACCACGAGACAATCTGCAAAGCAGGTGTTGGAGGAGTTCTCCTCCAGGACCAAGAACAGGTCACATTTGGCTATAAATTAGGCTCTCAGTCTTCTCAGTACGCTGAGATAGCTGCAATCCTAATAGGCCTACAGATGGCAGTAGAACGCTCCATCCAGACGCTAGTCATCTGCACTGACTCTAACTATGCTCGACTTAGTTTCTTGTGTCATCTCGCTCTGTGGAAACAGAACGGTTTTCTCACAAGCAACAAAAAGGTGGTAAAACACAAAGAGCTTTTCATGACATGTGATCACTTGGTGACATCACATGATCTACAGATATTCTGGAAGAAAGTTCCAGGACACTCTAGAGTCCCAGGCGATGACAAGCACTACAATGACCTTGCAGACTCCCTAGCCAAAGAAGGAGCCGTTGACGGACCCACGTGGTCCTTCGACCCCTCCTGGCTACTCAACACTCAGTCGTCACAAGCTACAACTGAGGTAATGGCAGTCACACGTGCACAAGCTGCAGCTAAACCTGCTGATAACACAGTTTCTGTGCGCCCAATGCTGACTGACCCAGACATCATCCAACTTCAGAAGTTGGATCCTGCAATTAACTCGATGATGCTGTATCTGACTGACCCAGACAAATACACTCCATCGAAAGACGAGCTGGATTCCAATCCAGACCTCAAAGTCCTCTTTCAGCTGCGAAAACAGCTAAAACTACTTAAAGGCATCCTAACTTTCGCTCATGGACGGACGTCCTCACCTGTGTTCGTGGTCCCCCATGACCACAGGGGGGTGATGTTAGTCCATGCACATGACCTTCCGTCCGCAGGACATAAGGGTGACAATGCCACGCTGAAAGCATTAAAACAAATTGCTTATTGGCCTGGAATGAAAAAGGATGTCAAGGACTACATAAAAGGGTGCCTGATCTGTGGCCAGTTTCAACCATCCAGACCACTTCACAGAGCACCACTGCATAGTAGAGGCATTGCATTTCCATGGTCGGACCTCCAGATTGACTGGGTCGGACCACTCACTAAGACCTCTAGAGGAAATAAATATTTTCTCACGGTAACCTGCGCGTTTACCAAATGGGTAGAATGTCTACCAGCCCCTAATGACACAGCACAAACCACTGCTATGTTGTTAATGAATCATGTATTTTCAAGGTTTGGACTTCCCCTTAGGGTGAACTCGGACCAAGGTACACACTTCACAGGTGAAGTAATGAAGGAACTGTGGAAGACGCTAGGCGTCAAAGCCAACTTCCATATTGGCTACCACCCACAGGCTTCAGGCCAGGTTGAGAGAGCAAATAGGACGGTGGTGAGTATTTTGAAAAAATACGTAGCCGCAAACCACAAGGACTGGGACGTGAAACTCCCTCTGGTCCTCATGGCCATAAGGGCCACTCCACACACGTCGACTGGCATCGCTCCTTTCGAGATGATGACGGGTCGACAAATGACTCTCCCTCTGCACCTGCTGTACCAACCAGGCGATGCTGCCATGGCAACAGCCTACACCACACAACAATACATGAAAGACTTGGAAAGACATCTTAAGAACACTTTTGCTTTCGCACAGAAAAACCTGGAAAAATCAGCTGAAGGACGCAAAGCGTACTACGACCAAAAGGCCTCTTACGAGGAACTCCAAGTGGGAGACAGGGTCTGGTACTACACGTTTGCACCCAAAACTGGGAGAGTAGAGTCCGGGACCGGAACTCTCGCCCGTAAGCTGATGCCCAGATGGACTGGACCCCATCCGATAGTCGACAAAGTGTCTCCAATTGTCTACCAGATAAAAATCAGTAAAGGCCAAAAAGAGCCAACTGTTAAATGGGTACACCGTAACCAGGTTAAATTACACAAGGCGTGCAATAACTCCTTAGGAGACAAAGACATCACAAAATCTGACCTCGTGGGAACAAGGGTCATCCAAGCTGAAGATAACTAATGGATAATAAAATTAACCATAGTTTAAACTCACAGGACCTACCCTTGATAAAACGGGACAGCGTGACTGAAATCTGGCAACCAGGGTGAGGAGAAGCTGTGAAACGATGTTTCTAGATGCTTAGTCACTACTCTTGTCGGTGTTGAAACGTTGTTTAGTTGATTTTGGTATTGTTTCTGAAGGAAGAATGAATTTTGTTGTGTAGTAAGTTAGAGACTAAGAAGCCTTTAACCATGCCAACATGCAGTTCATTCACTAAATTGCAATCTTTGCGGAGTCAATGTATATTATTGCCACTTTGAGTACCATAATCTACATTGATCTCACAACGCTTAAGCCGAACCTACTCGAACAATCCTATTCGGGGGGATAGCTAATTCTTTTTGATAAGTCTCGCCATAGACTTCCAAAACATTTATAGGAAAACCAAACACCCAATCTCAAGTCGTTCGTCTAAAAGACAACAGACATTTGAACCAAACTACATTTTGCCATGTAAAGCTAACTTAACCCAAGTTAGAAATGGAAAAGTAGTTTGGAACCCTTTTCTATAGGCTTAAACCCCTGTAGTTACCCCTTTTCAGCATTCTCCACCCCTTAACTGGTAGTTGTAGCTGTTCCCAACCATAATAGCTTACACACCAGATGCATATAGTTTAAGGCCTTATGTAAAATCCCCTTCATAAGCCCACCTTAAACCACATAATTGCATGACACATTGAACCAGAACGGCACAGGCTGGACGTCGCTGGAGACAACCTTCGCTGGAGGCGACCTGCAATCCTGACGTTGGTCTCAACTCTTCATCCAGTGGCCGCTTCTTCAGTTCAATCCAAGGGTACCCCTCTGTATGCTGATTAATCAACACTTCCAATCGCTGTGGATTTACCGTTGTGGATTATATGACTTTTTCAATGGATTACAGACTCTGTTTCCAAGGGGTTAAAGCATTGCTACAATGGAATTATCGAGACGATATGGAATTATAATCAACACAATGGAATACCAAGAACATTGTGGAATTACCTTGACTTTGTTTCCTTGCTGGATTACTTCTGACTTTGGTCTTCCTTGAAGGATTACTTCTGACTTTGGTCTTCCTCGCTGGATTACATCAAGCTCAAGGACATTTGAAGGTCTAAGTTCACGGTTGGAATTCATCCCCATGGACAGGTGATGATTTCCAAAGGGGGGACTGTAGTGAACCTGGTCTGACCCTTATCTGACCTCAAATCTACCAGATGGACAGAGACTGTTATTTTCATTGATCTGAATAAGTCTGGGCCATCTGATGACTTTCTTTCTTGAATTAATCAAGCAGAAAAGACAATTCTTTATAATCATTACTGTCTTACAAATGTTTTGATAATCAAATTGTGTTAGTTCACTCAATGCTTTACAGGTTGAAAAGAACTACTCATTTTTATTTTACATAAACAGTAAGTAATGATTTTTATTCCTCATTCAGAGAAGAAATCACCTGAATATGCATTTCTTGATTTTCTGTCTGAAATGAGTCAAGTCGTAAGTATGTGAAAGGTTGGTTTTCGGTCAACTAAAATGTTTACCGAGAAAGATGTCATGTTTAAACTTTTTCAGAAGATTACCAAGAGTTGACTCCACGAAGTCTGCTCTCCTGCAATAATCTCTCTGTCAGTTGTTAAAACAATCTCATCCTCTGACCTTGGCTTAGATAACATCTTACGTCACAAAATCACTCCTCTTTCTGGTCTATCCACGAATCAGAAAGCTCTGAAGTAAACTCGGAAGTAAACTCATTTAAAATGTGACAACTTCCCGGTTCTATCAGGCTAGAGAGAGTAAGAGTGCAGTAGATTCTGGAGAATGAAAAAGTTCTGAAGGAGTTCAGAAGAGAACTAGAGTTATGGAGAGTTTTTGGAGTTGGAGTCTGAGAAGATCTGAAAGAGTCTTAGAGCTGCTGACAATGAAGAGTCAGAGTTACTAGAATCCAGAGACGTTTTGGGATTATAATTCTGTGTTGGGCTAACCACGCACGACTCTCCGAGGATTTTAGCTGTTCTCAACGGAGACGCTGATATCAGTTGAAAAGGATTCTTACTGAGGTGATCGATCGTCAACAAGGTAAAACTTCTTCTTCGACCAAGTGTACCGTGGGCAAAGCTGAGATCTGACGGAGCGTGCAATTTCTGGTCAAACAGATTAAATTCCCTCACATATTCCTCTGTAAGATAAATCTCAATTTCCTCTTAAACTCACCTCTCTCTCATAAATCAGTACAGATATTTTTAGAAATATCTGAAGCAAAGTCCTCAAATCACCGCCGAGTGATTTGAAGTTCATTATTTGTGAAACTGTCTGTTATTATTTTCATATTTTGCCAAATTAATGTAAATGTTTGATGTTAAACTTTGATTCTGAAAATAAATGACTCCATTCATTTGATGGGTCAAAGATAATAACGTCTCTCGTTCACATTTCTGTTAAATTCAATGCACGGCATTTACAGTCAGAAAAATGAAGAACTCGTGAAAAGTATGCATAAATATATACCCCGTATATTTGTCATACAACAAGTGACACGTAACCACGTGACTCACTACACTGTTTTTCTTATACATTTTATTGTTGGATGTAACTGGGACCCTGTGTACATAATTTCACTCCACCACATGTACCACATGAGGTGCGAATGACAATAAAGAAACTCTGACTCTGACTGACTCTGAAATGCTCTAAAAGAGCACAGACTGTCAAGTCTGCTGCACAGGAGGAAGTTTATCCTGCAGCGTGTCATATATCTACTTTGCAGCAAAGAAGTGGGTGTGGCCGAGAGCGCTGGCAAATCGCAGAGTGCAGCCGACATGACATTCTGTGCCCTTTTAGAGCTTTTATAGTTTAGAAACGTTTAGAATATTGCAAGAGTATTGGAAGGGTTCTGGTGGAAGCTTCTCCTGCAGCTGTGGGCTGTACACAGGTGCAGCAGGTGCTAAATAATTTAAAATAATTAAAAAAAAAAAATTTCCATCCCTATCGTGCGGCTCATCCATCAATCAGCCAATTGTGTGTCATGTCCCATCTTATTTTGAAAACCCGCGATAGTGCGAATCCGCGACAAACAAAATGCTAAGTAGCGAGGGACTTCTGTACTTTTTAAAAAATTAAGATTATTATGATATTTGGTACTTTGCATAGATCACTTCACATGTTTCTTCAATTGATCAATAACATTAGAATCGAAATTGTGGAACATTCTGAGCTTAAATTCTTGAGGTCAGCATCTACCTCCTTTCACTCATCACACTTTAAAAAAAAAAATAGGAACCAAAAATGTGTTTGCGCAATCATACTATGATTAAGTGATATTTCACTATAAGGCACTTGTGCATAAACTTCATGTCTGTTAGTGAATTACGTTTATTTTTTACATTTTATAGTTTATGCACACTACATATTACAAGCTACCGGTTAATTCTTGCCATGTTTCAAAAGTACGAATAAGGAACAGTGAAGAACAGAAAACACAGAACAGAGTAAAAGCATGTCACCATTTATTTTTACTGGTACTGGTGCAACCACAGACAAAATCATGCAGATGTTTTGCATCTAAAATGTTTTTTGCACACATTCATTAGTGAGTCCTTTGTGAAGTGGGCAAATTTGAATAAACTGATGTGACCCAAAAATAAAATAAAAGAGCGTGATGGAAATACGCATATTTAGCATCTGATTTTTGAGCCATTGTGTTTGTGTGTGCGCGTTGGTGTGTTCTGAGCATGTTACAGAGCCATCTGACTTATGAGTCACTGACATTTGGTGTGTGCTGAGGCATAAGTCTCTGCTGAGCAGAGTGGAGAGAGCGTGCCTATGTCACTATGATACAGTACGGGAACATCTGGACAGGCCCAGGCATCATGTAGCCCTGAACCACTGTCAGTGCTTATGATATTTTGTGCCTGCTTTTTAATATTGCCACTGACAGAACATGCATAATACATAGTTCCTCATCACTGCTTATGAATAAGGTGGAAAGCAGGCTGCATGAGGAGCACTGTAAAGATTTACAAGAGGTCACATAAATACAATAGAGGCATTAAATTTACAATAAATCATACTTTCCAATATCCTCCTGCATGCCAGTGACAAGTGCATTTTTAAAACCACAAATTTTAAGAGGAAAACACAGCTCAAGCATTTTACAATTTGGAGAAAATAGCTTCAGTTGGTTTAAAATGAGGCATAGACTAGTTTTTCCTGCATGGCCCATAATTTCAAAAATATTTTGCAGGCCCTAGAAATTTGCTTTTTTGTGATTTAAAAACATACCCTGGCCAAAATAAATTACTGTTTCTTTTTTTGAATACTGGAGGGCAAAGTGTGTGAGTGGCTAGACAATTTGTTCAAAAGCACCCCCCCCACACACACACACACACACACGCACACACACACACACTGGATAATGACCCTGCTACAGTCTTCACAACCTGTTTGAATTTTGGTTGATCACAGCACATTTAGAAAACCTCCATCAGCGAGAAAACAGTCATGACCCTGCTACAATCTCAGTACTTGCCAAATATTTCTTCCCTCTCTTCTTTTTGCATCCCTGAGTGAGATGCTTTCCTTCTCCCTCACAGGGCTCTACACACCCACTCTGACATGAGTCTTCATCTATGTCTCCCACATGATCTATGTTTCAACAACCTGGCTGTGGACATTTCTCAAAACCCCAATGGACTTATCAAGGTCCATCATGTGTAAGGGGGAGCCCACAATGCTACGACCCTGAAAACCACACACATTTTAGCCGATTTCTTATGTTGTCATCATCCAGTGTAAAAGAGCCTAAAGTGCTCAATAATGTAAAAAGAAAATCACTAAATAGCCCATCACTGTTTAAAAGCATCATTACACATTTAGCGGGCATTTGTTTTAGCCCCTAAACAATATTGAAACTGTATACCTGTTTATTTTTGCTGTGTCAATGATGTTGCTGTCAGCAGCCGACAGAATAACTTAAGGCCTATGCTGTGTAATGTGGGTAATGCTTCAGTTAAATTCACACTATAGACCTTAAGTAATAATCTGCTCCATGGAACTCTGCACTTGTGTGCCCAAGAGAGAGACCTTACTTTATTTCTCCTCCCTCCCTGCATTTTCCTCTGTTGGCTTTGCATGCATTGTTAAATGGGACTGATGGAAGCACCCTGTCCATTACGCTCCACACTGCCTGGCTAATTTTTGTGCTCTTACAAGTACAAAGGTGCCAAGCTGGAGCAGTGGGCTTACCTTGGCTTCTCTTAAGACCATTAATCCTTCGGCTGGTTTCGTCCCTTCCTGCTCTGGCTCACCTGGTTCTTGGCGCCACGACCAAACTGCTGTTCCCAGCTCTTTTATTTCCAGTCCTTCTATTTAATGTTGTTCCAAGTCAGCTTTTATCAGAAACAAACTCTTATTACAACGTAAGAGTGAAACAACTACTGAAGTACAAAAAATTAAATCTTGGAGGCAGAATTGTATATGTTTCAGAGTGAGAAAGAAGTAGAGAAAGAATGAGCCAATACAGATAACACAAATGGAAACTTAAGCAAAGAACTATCATTATATTTTTGATACATTCTTGAAATATCATTGCATGGAAAGCTAAAATTAAAAATATGTCATGTTACTGAAGCTTTCAGCTGCTCAATGATTTGAGAAAACATTTTGCCAGAAAATAATTCACTTTTGCTTTTCATGTGATCTGGGTCAGATAAGTTCAAATTCATAATAGAAATAAGTGAAAACGCCTCCCACAGACAAATTTTGAAGACTCAAAACATTGAACTCTTGGATCAAAGATCAGGAAAGTTTCACTCAGTTGATACACATTTTACTGCTCGCCCACATTTGGGAGGAACTTTGGTGGATTTGTGTTCACGGAAATGCACCTCATTGATCTTCGTGTACAGCTGCGAGCACAGGCCTGCTGTTAAAATCTTTGTGCTTGCTTGAAAATATTATACACATAGATTTTTACATGCGGGCATGGTCTTTTCAGTTTTCTGTAAAAGCTAAGCTATTAGAGTGGCTGACATTCTCCTTTATTTGTGCAAATTTCATACAGTTCAAAGACTTTTACAGCAAATTATTAAAGAAATGTAAAACCTTTATTTGTATTCTGCATGAAACACGCAACAATTTTCAGAGCATTAGGCAAACTCTGTATCACCTTCTTTTCTAAATGACAAAATTAGATAACAGCCAGCTAGGAGCTCTTGTGTTTGGTGATCTTTGCAGCTTAGTTTATTATCAAAACCACTTTTGTGTTTTTGACACATTGTTCTGCACTGTGGTTTCTACATCTTTTTTTTTTTAGTTTGTCTCATTAGGCATATTTTATATACCAAAGTACATTTTAAAATTATGCTAATGACTGAACCATTACATAAATAATGTCTCAGTGATTGTATGAAGGACAAAATGTTTTGATAATATGTCATGTAATCTTTTTTTTTTTTTTCGCATTTTCTCATTACTTTATTTTTTTGCATATATTTTTCTCAACATTTTTGTGTGCTATTTAAACCCTCCATATTATGCAAGGAAGACCTTTTTCTGCCGATGAACACCACGTGACAGGGTGGAGGTAGTTTGGCTAGAAGCAGAACAGAGATGCTGGACTGTAGATTACCTTTGCAATTTGAATGGAGAATTCAACTTATAATGATCCAGGATGTTCTCGGGAAAGGTCAGCTGAAATTGCAACAAGCGTAATTAGTAGCTTATCAATAATGCATCCAGGGGTGTGCAGACTCTGTCCGCATGTGTGAATTTGTGTGACTGTGAGAGGGGAAAGAATAGGTTTGTTTGGCTGGACAAGTCTGTACACATGCACACCTGTGTGTAGAGATGACCAACAAGAAGTTCTCTTGTGACATTCATTAGCATTAAAACACTTATATGGCCCTCAGGGGAGCTGCTAACAGCATTAACACGCAGATTGCCACCAACATACTATACACTGCCCTGCAGTATGGACCGAACTAGTGGCAGTACAGATGGAAAACTTCAAGAGATACATCGATCACTAAGTCAATTACTATTGATCATAGTGTCAAAGTTAGATACTGTAAGGTGGGAAAATATATAAGGGTATATTCTGCATGAAACATGCAAAAAATATTGAAGCATTATGCAAAATCTGTACCACCTTCAACAGAATCACCACCTAATTATCTAGTTGCATATTTTCCCCTGAAGCGCTGTAAAAGTCCAAACAAATTCTTTACTGGGGCTACTGTTCAAAGTCAAGTCCTGCAGAGAAGCAGAAGTGAGATTTATCTTACTTTTAAATCTTCTAGGAGAAAAGAAATCTAGTCCGCTTGAAGAAAAGATTGCTGAGGAAAGGCGGTGATATACACTGTAACAGGAGTAATGGCACAAGGGACAAAAATAAAGACAATAGTTCAAATCATTTGAAAATGGATTTCTGTGAAAAGGTTTAACTTCCTGAGTTTGGAGAAGCAGAGTTTAATTTTGACCAGACTGATGAGCTAGTGACTAGCCTGAATGTGTACAAGACCAAAGAATATAGCTGAACTCTTAAAACAACACCAATCTAAAATCAAAAATAACTTGATTTCTTTTTTTTTTTTACAATGGGCAAAAAGCTGAAATTTATTTTTTTGATTAGAGATAGCTAACCTAACAAGTGTTCTTTAACAGGCAGGTAATTTCTTGATTAATGAGTTTTTCACAGATAACTTGGCAACAAATTGTCAACTTGATGCTGTGCTTTTAACTGAAACATGGCTCAATGGAAACAAGAGAGCAGCTCACTGTGAACTAATATCTGGTTCTGATACCTTTGGACTCTCTCAGCATGTGAAAGAGCCCACAAATGAAAAGGTCACATGTAGGTCTTGTCACTTCTAAAATTCTCAACATTTCCAATGTCAAGAAATTGACATTGGGGTGGGTGGGGCTGCCAACATTGTTACCCTTTCTCAGTCATATACTGTCAAAAAATTATATTTCAATTAATTTAGTCATGTATTGTTTTCTCATGAAGTTTCTCTGTTACCTTCTTATTCTCTGTCAATGTCAACTAATACCGTACTAATTAATATTTAAAAATAACAAGTGTATTTGATGGTATTATTCCAGTTAGAATTAAAACAGTTTCTGGAAAACAGAAGGCACCGTGGAGGAGTACCCCTCAGGTCATCTACAAAAACAAAAAATGGGTTGAGTAGCTGAGTGTAACTAGAGGGAAAACAAAACTTCAAATTAATTAGCAATTGTATAAAAAGTGTCATCAAAATTACAATTTAGATGTTAAAAAAAGAGTTATTTCTATCTTATATCACTGGATCAAAGAAAAACCCACACACATTGTTCACTACTGTGGATACATTTACCAATCCACAACTATCACCCCCCCCCCCCACACACACACACACACACACACACACACACACCACCCCAGTAATTTGTTTCTAATGATTTTGCTCTCTAAAATAGGAAAAAATCAAAAGGATCAAACATGCTATCATTCCTTAACACCCTTGTTAAAGGAGTTATCTCATCCATTATTCAAAACCAATTTGACAAAATAACCTTTTTTAAACCTATAACACAATTTGATCTCAAAGAAAAGGTTTAATCTCAACCCCTCCATGTGCTGCCTCAATCCATTGCCTACAGATTATTTATTTTTTTAAACAGATGATTGCTTGTCATTCAGATGAATTATTACAAATAGTTAACAGCTCCCTATTGTCTGGTGTTTTCCCCCAAAGTGCTAAAATCTGCAGTAATCAAACCACTTCTTAAAAAAAACTAACCTAAACATATCTGTACTAAACATCATCTACGTTATCAGCAAAATTCTTGGAAAAAAAAGGAGTTTTTATTCAGCTTATAAAAATTTTAAAAGTTAATAAATGTAAGGTTTGGCTCTATACATGAACAAGAATAAAGGCTTCATGACCATGAGAATGCTTTAACTGTGTTTATTTACGAAGTTAATAATAACAAATAGTGTGCTATATCAACAAAGTCCATGCTCAATAATCCAGGCATACAATCCAACAATATTCAGTCAAGTCATCTGGACAGTTTCTTTTTTTTTTTTTTTTTTTGTGCTGAAACGTTTCACCTTCCATCCAGAAGGCTTCGTCGGTCAAGGAAACACACAACACAAAACTGATTCTTCCCCAAACAGCTTACTCCAAAGTGGAACAAACTAGTTATGTTGGTGATAAGATGGTGTTTTTGGCACGCCCCCTCCTTTGGTGCCAGTCCTCTTCCTCATCGACAGTCATGTCAAACTGGTTCAAAACCAACAAAGTCCATGCTCAATAATCCAGGTATACAATCCAACAATTTCAGTCAGGTCATCTGGACAGTTTCTTTTTGTGTGTGTGTGTGCTGAAACATTTCACCTTCTATGTTTCCTTGACTGCCCTGTGATGGACTTGCGACCAGTCCAGGGTGTACCCCGCCCCTCGCACAGTGATTGCTGGACATGGGCACCAGCGACCCCCGTGACCCAAAATGGAATAAGCGGGTAAAGATGATGGATGGATGGATGTTTCCTTGACTGATGAAACCTTCTGGATGGAAGGTGAAATGTTTCAGCATAAAAAAAGAAACTGTCCAGATGACCTGACTGAAAATTGTTGGAGTGTGCTATATCATTGGACCTGGACAGGAACCCTGGAGAGTAGGGAACAGCATTAATAGGAAGCTCCTCTGAGGGGTTGGTCTTGATGTTCAGTTTCTTACTTAAAGCAGGCAGGATTGTCACAGGGTAAAATCCAAAATTTGTTGTTTGTTCCAAGATGGTCATACACAAACATTGGGCAAGTGGTGGAAGGCAGGGAACAACTGAAGAGATCACAAGGAGGCAAACAGAGAGGTCCAAGGCTCAGGAGGATCACAGGAGTCAACAGGAGATCTAGATTAGATTTTCACAAAACGGTAGGAACAAGGTAAAGGCCAGGAAGACAACTATTAAAAGGCAGATAATGCACAAGCATCAGATAGCAGTCATCAGCTGCCAGTAGTCCTTGCCTCTCATCAAGGAAATGACCCTCAGGTGTGGATCTGCTGGCACCCTCTGGTGTTGAAGAGCCGCAAAAGAAAATGCTGCATCTCTTTCATATTCCAGTCTGGATTTGGACTTTATCACAGTACAGAGACTGCCCTGGTAAAAGTTTTGAATGACATCATTATTAATTTAGAGTCTGGAAATGCCTCTGTCTTTATGTTGATGAACCCCACTTTTGACCATAATACTGTATATAAATTTACAGACTTGAACATTGGTTTTTTTTTTCTGGCACTGTTTAAAATTGGTTTAAATCCTATTTTCAAGACAGAAATAATTTTGTACCAATTGGCAGTGTGACATTTCCACTATAATATAGAGTCAATGGTCAATTCTTGGCCCTCTCATTCAATCTATATTTATCCACATTAACCAAAGTCTTACAGTCCTGTGTGATCTCATACCACATGTATGCAGATGACACTCTGATATATACCAATGTGTTGTCAAATGATAGTAGTACAAAAAACATACTGGAACAATGCATCAAACAAACAAGTGGAAGTCAGAAAAATGTCTCCACTTAAATGACGACTAAACAGATGTTATTCTTCTTTTTTTTTTTTGAAAGTTCAAAGAATCTCAAAATGATTGCTAATCTCAATAGTCTGTTTTTTTTAAACATGAATAGTCAACTTAAGAAACTTGGAATCACTTTGGATACAGATTTAAATTGCAAAAGCCACATTAAATCATCAATCATGTTTTTACCATAAAAAAAATCTATATTGTAAGAAGTAGAGACTTTGTTTCAAATCCCAATCTTGAAATCCTTGTTCATACTTTAATTTCCAGTTGATTAGATTACTGTAATGGATTACGCCAAGATCTGCCAATAAATACAATTCGACAACTCCCAGTGGTCCAGAATGCTGCTGCCAGAGTCATAACATAGACCAAAAAAATGTCAGCATATAACTCAGGTCCTTCATTCACTTCATTGATGACCAGTTTCTTATAGAATATTTTACCAAGTATTCCTTCTTGTCCATAAATCACTAAACAGTTCAGCTCCACAGTACTTAACGGACCATCTTATACATTATGAACCGCCCAGAACTCACAGATCAGCAAACACAGGATTATTAGTTGTTCCACAAATCAGAACCAAATGGGGGGAAGCTGCTTTTAGTTTTTATCCTCCTCAAATGTGGAACAAACTGGCCGAGGAGCTCAGGCTTTAATCTGATCTGATTATATTTAAATCTAGTCCAAATACATTTTTTATTGCTTTTAACTAATTGATTTTTACTTATTGTCCTGTGCCTTTCCTGGCCTAAACATACTCTACAACCATCTTAAAGGGTTCAGTTGTATATGTTTGTATCAAACTTTTTAAAAACTTCATATCTGTTTAACACCTTGAATGTCACGACTTCCTTCCCTCAAGAAGCACATGCCCATAGAGGCTGCAGTATATTTCTGAATAATGCAGACCGTGACTTCCCTGGTCATATCACTGCACATTCTCAGTCAGTCTATGACTGTTATTAGGCTATAAAAGAAAAACTTGAGGATCTTGCATAATTCATCAGAACAGTTTCTGCCCAGACCCTAAATCACTGATACTGTAAGAAAATTGAGATTGAGGTAGCTATACCTCACCCACAAAACCTTTTCGTTACTTCCTCCTCCTTCAGCAGGTGAAGTGGGCAAGCTCATAAGATCACTGGAAGGCATTTTCTGTGTGAAGGAGGAGAGTGGTGAATGAGGAGCAGTGGGGAACAGAAGAGAAGGAAGACTGCAGGAGCTTGAGTGGACTTCCAGGAATTAGTTTGTGCACAAGTGAGCTTGTGTGTGTTTGCAAAAAGGCTGTGTGCGATGTACCAATCCCAGGTTTTCTGGCCCCTGCCTGTTGATAAGTTGCTGCGGAGCGTATGAACAGGGGAAACGGGAAGCAAGCGAGATCAATGTGATTGGATTGCCGGCCGAGTGCAGCCATCTGTCTCAGAGTCTGCCATCCCATCTCACAGGCGGCAGGAGGTAATTGGGTTCATTGTTCTCACCGCAGGATCCCCCGGATTGAAAGCTTCATTATCTGGATAACCATGAATGTAAATGAACCAGACGTATGCAGTAGGGTAATGGGAAAGAATAGATCACTGCTTGCTACAATCACAACACACAGTGCATCTCGAAACATACAATGCGAGAGGGTTTTTTTTAGCAATTACGTGCTGAAATACCATTACATAGGCAAACCTGTTTACAGATTCTATCTATACACACATATATAAATGTGTCTTTCATTCAGGCTAAGCAAGAGCTAGTTGTAATAGTACCTTCTAAAACACGTTGTTTAGATATTCAATGTGCCCATCTGTAGATAAAATAGACTTTTCTTTGTCTTTGCACACAACAAAAGAGGAGTTCTGACAAGTGACATATCTGGCCTTCACAAGCTGGTTGCAGTGAGTTAGACTTTTATGGCACTGGTGTACACAAATCTGTATGACAATTCTGTGATGAGCTGCTAACCACACAGCCTGTAAGTATATTTTCATAAGTGGATGTCAGGCTCCCTTACAGTGCCAGAGTTTCTACTGTACCACAAATAGCAAGAGGGGGCAGGAAGAACAACACAGTGCCTTGAATTATTCATGTGCAACAGAAACTCAAGCGCATTTTTCTCTCTAATTAGGCAGAATATGTTTGTGGGTGAATATTAGGCTTGGCCTTTGGACAGTTGTGTCATATCTGATGACATTATTTTACTCTTTTCAGGGTTTGCTGAATGGCTATGAAAGGGTTAAGCCATTTGCCTTCTAAAAATATTCAACAGGGGCTCACTCTGGAGCCAAACCAGTCTCGCATCTTCCTGCAAATCCATCAATTAGTTGCAGATGTGATCTGCATTCGAGATGAGTGCAATTTAAGCATGGTGAGGGGAAACAATCTAATCTGGCCTCTGAAGAGTACTTCAGTTTTTAATTTGCTTTCTAGGAGGGATCTGGGATCTGGTCAGACTTGGGTTGGTTGCCTGCAGAGAACTGCATCTTTAGAAGGATAATCACTCCAGATTCACACTCTGCATTTTTATTGCATAGAAAGAGATGGGTTTGACTGTGAAGGCTGCATATGTATGCAAAGTTCATTGTAAAAAGCGTGCAGATTCCTCGATGATACCTAAAGCCTTGTGGATTACTGTAGAGATGGGCTTGATGAAGGAGACAAGTGCCGGGCAAAGTGCTGTCCTGATGGATTGTGTCATGCTGTTTCTGTGTGTAAGGCTCTGTCAAATTATGTTTACTTTTCTGAAGGACGTTTAACCTCTGGAAGCTTGAGAATGAATGGAGAACTCATTTCTCCAGCAGAGACCAGTCAATCACTCCTCATTTATTCTCCTCCCTTGCAGTGACCTCTCCCCAGCCAGGCGAACAATGGCACTCACAAAAACTGCAGATGAGTTTGACTCAAAGCAAGGCCTCATGGACACATCAATACTGGGGAAATATGTTATTTCTTTGCTAGATGCAGGCTACCGACCACTTTACCTGAAGACTTAAGATGAGAGGTATTCTCTGTTACTTTTGCAGCTCAGGAACAGATGAGCTTGTTCATCTGAAAGAAGGGTTTGAAGCTTAGCATGGCTGCAAAGTTAATGTCATGACTTGGGTCTGGCAGATGGCAGAAACAGTTAGGGATCTCATTAGATCAACCAAGCGTCTATGCCTCATTTCAAAACCTTTCATTAAAGTTCTATTGCTGGAATACCACTATTTCACAATATTGGTCAAAGTCAAAAGAGGGTAGAGCAAAGTGTAGAGATTCTGCATCTGTCTGAAGCTAATTTAGTGTATAATCAGCAGAGATAGAAAACTGTGTGTGCTGCACTGAAGGGTGCAGTTTATATACTTACATATACTGTATGTCTTCTTCATTTGGCTGTGCGTAAGCCTTGTGTGGGTGTGATAAGAGATGCTTCCTTGCTGAGCATGGTGAACGAGATTGTAATGGTCACATATCGCATTTTGTACCATTTACCTTGTAATTAACTGGAATTTGTTCAGCACAAATGCAGTGCAAGCATGCAAAACACATATATAAATACACAAATGACACTTTTTTGTGCAAATTATTGATAGTTTCAATGAAAAAGCATATTCCTCATTTTTTAGAGCAGGAATTCAAAGTGCCTTCATGCTAACCTATTTTTTAATTGTTGTTTAAATTATCTGTAATGACACAGAGGCTAAATGAACCATAGATGGAACTGGTTAGCAGCCCCCTGCAGCTTGGCAACCCCAAGTCAACATTCACATTTTATTTGTTTTAAACAATATTTACATTTAATTTCTATTTATGGTTTAAGGCATCAGGATAATCGCAGCAAGAATCCTTCATATGAATGATGTCTGAGACACTCTAAAGCAACAGACAGCATCAGTGCAGAGATGAAGGCCATCTCTGCAGAAGACACAAAGCAACACAGCAAAGATAAAATTCCTGTCTTTCACAGAACATTTTTACTACAGAGTAAAGAAGATCTCTGATGGTAATCGACACAATTTGAAAGAGAGAAGGAAGGAAGAGTTTGTTGCATCCAGTTCTCGGCTTGATTTATATTATCAGTGTTCTAATAGAGCTAATTTCAGGTCTCTCTTGTAAATGAGTCCTCCATCATATTACCTGGTTTCTTTAACAAAACAAACACATTAAAGCGAAGTTCAGATCTTTGGAATTGGTGCTCTGTGCAAAGCTTATGAACAGTTAATGTCTAACCTGTCCTAGATCAATCTTGAAACATCTCAGTTTGAAAAAAAACCTGTTTAAATATGTCTGGATTGACAAACAAACGGCCCTGTGGCTGAAACAAGACCAAAGTGGATTGATGCTATCTCAAAACATCTCCAGGCTCTAAAATATTTTTAAATGGTCGTATGAACGCTAATGTTTGAAATTTAATTTAGCATTACACATCGATTTTGGAATACAGTAACGTTATGATATTTCTAGCTGTTAGCTTGTCAATATGATGCTGCTGATCTCATGCTGCTGTATTCATTCATACCCATCTGCTCACTACAAACTCATGTTCAGGCTGCTGTTTAATATACCATATTATTGTACATTATAAGTGTTTAGTGTATATCTTAGATCTTTTAACGTATTGTTTAGCGTTTGTTTAGCATATATCTCAGATTCTTATATACTGTTTTCTTTTATACTTTATATTTTTGCTATTTTTGGGTGGAACTGGGACCTTGACTACACAATTTTGTTCCACCTCATGTACCACATGTGATGCGACTGACAATAGAGAAACTTGAACTTGAATATGATAAGAATTCAACTCCATTTCTCCAAACTCATGTCGTTTAAATAACTTTTCAGTCAACCTTTATTTATACAGGTTAGTCTCAATGAGTGAAGAGGACTCATTTTCAAGAGCAGTCTGTTTTAAGCAAACCACAAATAAGGTACAAACAGCAATAAACAGCCATAAAATGCATATAAAATAAAAAGTAAATAAAGGTAGGGATATAAAACAAAATAAAAGCAAGCTTCATTAACACTAGCAACAACAGTTAAGAAATTACCTGCTCATGAGCGTTTTACTGAACCCCCTGTACTTGATGTGAGCTATCCCTTTAGGTTTACTGTTGTGAGCTCATAAAAAGCATATAGAACCATTACAAAGATAAGAAACTTTTTAAAATCTGATTTAACTGTAGTCTTAGATCCTCAGGTGGGGAAATCCTTGTAGTGCACCATCACTCACAACTTCTTTCTGTTGATGGCCAGACAAGCTGAACACCGGATGAAAGAGACAGAAACCTGTATCAAATCACAGAGCAGCACCATCAAACACACAACAAGAAGTCTGATCTTTCAAAGGTGAGGAGGCAGGATGCCTTCACCCCAGCAGACTCGGATTGAGTTTAGTTGTTGTGAGCATTACTGATCAACACCTTAGGAGAGCAATCAGTAAAACTATTTTATAAAGTGATCCCCCCCCCCCCCCCCCCCCCCCCCTTCAATCATCTTTGATAGGAGAGCATGAAGACCCTTGCCCACAGCTGTATGGCTAGATGATGCTTTGGTGGGATCTGTGGAACAGAAATCAAGCTATTTATTGTGAAAACAGCAACCTCAGAAGTAGCTCCTGTAGCCTCAGGGTGCAGAATACTTGAAAATAAGTTCTTGGTCACTTTGATGTGTGTTTGTGTGCAGCACATCTAAAGGCATTTTAAGTAGTGCTGCATTTGACCCAAGGACAAGTCTAAATTGTCTTTTGGAAGTGAAGATATGGAAGGAAAACAACAAGGTTGAGTAAAAATCAAGAAGTATGTTGTTTTTTTCTGATCGTTGCATTACCATAATGTAAACTTCACACACTTGCTGGCAGGTGTAATCCCTGCGGTGTGTATTTAAGATGGCTATCAAGAATGTATGGAGCGCAAAAGGTTTATTGCTCCTCCGCTGATGAGTAAAGACGATTGTCTTGGGAGGCTACTTTAATGAGAAGATGAGGTTTATTTATAAGGGAGATTCAACATGTTGGTGCATAACTCGACTTTAACAGCTATAATATGACTGGATGAGCAGTTGTGAAGCAAATTAAGTGACTGGTTTTGTAAATCATGCCGCTTCACAGCTGTTTCTCTTTAAACTGCCGCTGCTTTAAAGGCTCTTCTCTGCATCTAGCTTTGTTGTTGTTGCTACTGCGCCTCAATAGATGAGGCATATAGCAGCTTAAACATAAAGTTTCTGAGATGACAAACCAAAGCTGCATAATGTGCATTGTTTTGTAGGGGTACTGTATAAAAATATGTATCAGAGACAAGATTATCATGGAGGAACAACATCCAAAATATCAGCACGCAGCTGAAGTTTGAGGTCTAAAAATACAATGAAAGAAGAACGACAAGAAGATTGATGGAATGGAGGACTTGACGAAGTCACGCAGAGCAAGATACCCACTCTGCATTGCTCCGGGCTAAATAGCTATAGAAACAAAAAAGGTATGATGGCATACTGTAAATAAAAGGTTTTAATAATTTCATTCCATCTATAGTCATGGTAGGACTCATGCAGCTCACTGAAGGAGGTCTGACTGGCACACAACATGTGAAAAGACCTCAGTTCTGAAACAGGGTGGTTACTAAACTGCAACAACTGCAGCTTTTCACATTTCCATGTGCCTTAGAAAAGGGAAATGAAATATAACTTTTCACAATCTCTGGACTTTGATTTATTTTGCCAAAAAAAAAAAAAAAATAAGAGAAAGAAAACTTTCAAACTTGCATGTCTCAACAGTTATCCCCCACCCCATTTTATGATTATTTTATTTGTATTTTTTACTAGTCAGTCACTTTTCTGCACGTTTTTTTTTTCTCTAACAGAGTCTAAAGCTCATGTCTCAAATGTTCATCTAAAGCAGGGGTGGGCAATTATTTTTTCCATGGGGCCACATGAGAAACAACAAATATTGTGGAGGGCTGGCACAAATGACTTTTTCATTCAACCTTTATTTCTACAGGTAAATCCCATTGAGCCTCGAGGACTCATTTACAAGAGAGACCTGATTTCAACTTAACTCAATACTGCATAATAATAGTATTTCATTATTAAAAGCAGTACATAGCACTGTTTTAACAAGCTGGTAAGAGTATTTGTTATGATTAAGCAACGAAAAAACGAGGTTTCCTTACAAAAAATGTCATTTATTCAATTAAATTTCCCAGTACAATGGTAAACTGTTAACATTTTTATCATTTGTGACGTTATATTAATGATCATTTTCAGTCACATTCACCCCAAAACTCATTTTGAGTTTTATTTACTGCTGGAAAATGTTCTTAGCTTTGTAAATATATCACAATATTGTCTTTGTACTCCAAATATTATGAAACATCATATAATAGTGATCGTCACTGAACTGTGTTTTTGAGTCCCGGTTCTTTACGTGCCTACATTTGTAGTCTAAACATCTCATTTGGTGTTTTTCAGTTCTTTTTTCTTGTTTAGTGAGAGAAGTCTAGTCTCTGTTGGGCTTTAACAGAAATGTTAAAGTCAGGTTGAAGGTCTGAGGTGGAGATGTGAAGCAAAGCTGACATCATCAGTGAGAGAGGATCTATATCTGGATTTGGTTAACTTCATTTGTTTACATATGTATTTTGTAATTCCCCTTACGGGGGCCGGTCACAGTCAACCAAAGGGCCGCATGTGGCCCTGGGGCCGTACAATGCCCAGGTCTGATCTAAAGGTACATTTGAAAACAGATTTATGAGTACGAAATTTCACATTTTCTACTGAATTTATTTCATAAATCAAATAAAAGTGCACAGTCAGATTAAGGATTTTATCACTTAGGTCATTTTATTATATTTAGTCTGAATGTGTTTTAAGATGCACCACTTTAAGTCATTCATACTAATAAGGCAGAGGGAGATTTGCCTAAATATAACGTTTATAAGAATCTGTATCTGACAAAAGTTTTTAAAAAGCTTATAAAGGTCAGAGAGGAGCTAAATGTAGCTAATTTATTTTCTTGAGCGAATCTGTTTGAAACATATTTTGGGATATTTCTGTTTACTAAGAAACAACAATTTGTGAATATGATTCATATTGTAACATTTTGATCACTTCTATTAAAATGTTGCTTTTTCAAGAAAACAATAACTCTATAACAATGTCAGTTATTTTTTATTTTCGCCTATTCATGGTCAGTCACCAAAGATGGAGTGATAATGCTTTGGCTCTTGTCTGTGTGTGCATTTGTTTGGTTTTCTACACTGTTAATAAAGTATCTTGTGAATACTGAAGAACATTTTATAAAACTTTTATGAACCAAGGAGTGGATGAACATCTACAACTATTTAATATTTGGAATCAGTTTAGATCAAATTGGCTGCCACAGAAAAGCAAGCGCAGCAAAAACACACACAAATGTTATAACTCAAACTGGGCTAAAATTAGGTGTGGTAGTTGAGCCCAATCACCAACTTGCACTTTGTGTGTTTGCTAATCACATGATATATGAGTTTAAAACTTTGCCAGTAACTTTTGAACTAAAGTCTGCCTGCTAGATGTTGGCATTACAAAACACAAACATTGCTATAACTCAACCAGTTTTATATATTTTGTGCTAAAAATTGGTGTGGTAGTAGTTGAGCATCTTCCCCAAAGCATACTTTGAGCCCAAAGCACTGAAATGTATTCACTTTAAAACATACCATTCAATTTTATACTTAACCCTGTTTGAGTGTTGGTAAAATACTGTACCTCATAAATCACTACGCAGATTTCAATAAAACTCTCAGAAAGTAATGAGCTTCAGGCCAGTTTAAGATGGTCTCCAACACTAATCAACCTTTACCTACATAATAATGTACAAAAAATACAGAGCTAATATTTGCTAATAAAGAAGCTGAGAAGTATTCCCAACACATACTCCAAGCAATAAAAGACCACACAAAAAATAATAATAATACTTATTATTATTATTAATATTTATAAAGTCTTTAAAACAACCACCACTGCAACAAAGTGATGTACACATATAATCAAGCACATGTAAACACATCAAAGAATAAAACAGTTAAAAGTGTAAGCTCACTAAAAACAATAAAACAGTGTAGATCAAATTTCAGGTTATGCCAAAAGCCAGGAAATAAAAATGTATTTTTAAAAGAGCTTTAAAAATGTACGGTGAAGGGGCTCGTCTGATGGGATGAGGGAGATCGTTCCATGTTCTGCGGCTGAGTGATTAGAGTAGTCGTCCTCCAATGCAAGAGTTGGGGGTTTGATTCCGCCAGCAGTCACATGCCGAAGTGTCCCTGGGCAAGACATTGAACTCCTCATTGCCTCCGATGTGTGTACCATCGGCGTGTGAATGTAATAAAGCACTGATTAGTTTCTACAGATTCAGATTATTTCTGTATAGATCTAGTGCTGCATGAATGGGTAAATGAGGACACAGATTGTAGTGTGAAACGCTTTGAGTATCTTGATAAGATAGAAAAGTGCTATATAAATGCAGTCCATTTTAGTGCAGTCCATTTATATTCTTTGGGCAGCTACAGAAAAAGCTCTGTCCCCTCTGAGCCTCCATTTGGACCTCGGCGCCTCCAGGAGCACAATATGATATTGTGCATAATGTTTATGTAAAGGTTTGCCCAAAAGATCTAGATCATATTTCTCCAGTTTTAGCTTCTCTCCACTGGCTCCCTGTCAAATTCAGAATTTAATTCAAAATCTTACTTCTAACCTACAAAGCTCTCAACAACCTAGCTCCATCTTGTATTACAGATCTTATAGTGCCATATTTTCCTAACAGAGCACTTTGCTGTCAGACTGCAGGCTTCTGGTTCCTAGAGTTTCCAAAAGCAGAATGAGAGGAAAATCTTTCATTTATCAGGCTCCTCTCTTGTGGAACCCATTTCCAATTTCTGTCTGTAAGGCTGGCACATTGTCCAGATTTAAGACTGGGCTTAAGACTTTCCTTTTTGATAAATCCTATAATTAGTGATGGCTTGTTATGCTGCCTTAAGCCTAGACTACTGGAGGACAAACTGACCTTATTTCCTTAAATGAATTGTTAAAACTGAATAGTTTTCATTTGATATTTCTATTCTAAAATGTGATTCTTGACCAGCCATTGTGTATCTGTTCCTCCTTTCTGTTCCAACCAAACCCAGCCGGTCGAAGCAGATGACCACTTGTCCTGAGCTTGGTTCTGCTAAAGGTTTCTTCCTCACGAGGGAGTTTTTCCTTTCCACTGTTGCTTTTGTGCTTGCTCAACATGAGAGTCTGTGATGAAGTTAAATTCAAAGCCATCTGCTCCTCAGATAAACACTGTTAACTTGTTATATTTATACTGTATATCCGTGGGGAGATTGGGAGCTGATGTGCCGTTCAGTATTGTCTCAGGAGGATGCCGAAGATGTTTATATAATTGGAATCATGATAGCAGGGTTTCTGCTTTTTGGCACCAGTGGATTTGTATGTTATCAGCTATTGAAGAAGACGGCGGCGGCAGTTTCGGCCATGGCAAAACTGCCGAGTCTGTGTGAAGGTTTGGTTTGTGCTTCGAGCACTCAAAATCAGCTGATTTACAAGCTAAACCATAAAATGGGAGCAATTTATGAGAATTTTAGGCCGCCTGCGGCTTCTGGGACTCACCAGCATGTTGGGGACGACCTTGGAGGGTGCTCACAAGCACGGATCAGTGAAATGCCCCACAAATCTTGCCATTTTTGATCAAAAGTACCAGCAGGACTCAAGGCTGGTGAGAAAAAAACAGTTTGTCTGAAAAAAATAAATAAATATGGCTTATCTGAATCTGACTCCCCTGTTGGCCTCAAAGCAGGCCGACTTATCAAATTTCTCCTGGGCTATGTGTAAAGTAAGGAAAAGTTCTCTCTATCGCAACCCCCAACTCCCCGAGAACTTCTGTGAATGCTTATCAGAGCTGCACAGGCTGACACCAACGTCTTATGGACTATCTGGAAGTGCTTAATGGACAAATCTCACTGTCTTGTCGTCAAATGCATATGTCATGTGTTTATAAATGTACTTGCTGGTAGAGATTTTTGATGTCTTAAATCATGTCCTGATAAGGACAAGATGTGAAGAGTTCTGTTTTTTAATACCACTATTCTATCCTCATGGCCTTTTCCCCTTTTCTATCTAAAAAGTATTCTGAAAAAGGTTAAGGGGCTCTCAGGAGCAGTAGCAACTTGCACTCCACCCATCTTTCGGACGACTATACGAACATAATCTCACTGTATTCCGGTACATTGATAATAAAGCTTATTCTGATTCTGATTATATATGAATGTTTCTGTTCAGTGCCCTGAGATGACTTCTGTTGTGACTTGGTGCTATGTAAATAAACTGAATTTAATTGAATTAGATCAAATCTCTTGAAAGAAAACAGCAGGTGATATGATTTCTTAAGGAATGCTAAGCCTTTATCATTACATTCTTTCACTTACATTTAAATTTAAATTTAGACATTTACTGATTGAAATAAATGGTGGCACAGACGCTGTGTGTGGAATGGGTATTTATGCATAAAGTGAAACTGATTTACTGTAATGATAATGCAACAAAACAAAAGTTGAGTTCTCATATAAGAACATTTTTTTAACAGCATAATAAACAACTTCATTTTGCATCAATAACTCACATCACTTTTGTTTACTGTCTTTACAGAAATTAATTTAAAAAAACAACAAGGGAATGCTACAACAGAAGTGTATAATCCTTGATATGGTGACATTAAATGTAAAAGATTAAATAATGTGATGAGAACAAAAATACTTTAAAATCTGTTTACACTTTGTAAGAGCTATAATTTTAGCATGTCGGTGGTAAACTCTATAGATAGCTTAATGTCTAATAGTAAATTTGACTGATTTTGCTCATGTCCTCAGATGACGAGTCCTCTATAACTGACTGAAATATGTTCACAGGTCTTATTTTCTCCATCTGGTTTTTTTTTTTTTACTCCTTTGATGTCTACAGAGCAAAGTTAGGGCTGTAATTCTGAGTCTGATTTATTTCCTAAACCTCCTGTTTTCAATGGAGAGACGAATTAATCTCAGGTAACACCTCTGATCAGGGATTTAATTTAGACCTGGAAAGGGTGCACACTCTACAGTCCTACAGGCCACATTGTTGTGTTGACAATGCCAGTGATGGATGGGTTTAGCCTCAGGCAGGGGTGGTGGGGTGTGTGTGTGGGGGGAGGCAGAGATCTCTCACTTTGCTCCTTTTTTCCACATAAGGTGTGACAAGAAAAAAAAAAAAAAAAAAGGAAATTACAGTCTGTTCTAGTTATTGACATTTGCACAAATTTCCCCCGCCGCAGCCATTTTCTAGTGAGGCACTTGAGGTTAATTTGTTTTTGCTTCGTCTGAAGAAATAATATGTATTTATATGCCAAGTGTTCTCTTGTCTTTCTTTTATGAAAACAGTTGCAAACCTGAATAGACTGGAGACGGTGCAGGGCAGAGGAGGAGGTTAAAAGCTGCAATGCTGTTTCTGCAAGACTTGTTCAACTTTGTGGTGCATGTGTCTGGGTCAGTGCCTACTTTGACAGACAGCCAAAATGCCAGTGATTTACACCTGAGTGATTCATTTCTCACTCAATGTTCTCCCAAAATGTTTTTTGTTTGTTTGTTTTAGCTACAAAAACAAACAAAAAAAAAAAATAAGGCTGGTGCCGTTCCTCAGTTCAGAGGGTTTTACTTCCAGCTGCATTGATTTCTCTCGTAGCTGCAGGTCAGTGAGAGGAAATTGAATTGGAAATTGTAGAAACACTGTATTATGTCATTTTCTGGCATTTGTATTTTTTTTTTCCTTGCTCTCCTTTGTGTTTTCAGAAGTCAGCACTAAAACTAAAGGGCAGTTATTGTGAAGACAGTTAAATAAGTGCTCTGTCTCTGGCTTCAATAAAAACACCTTCACCGTGATGGTTTACAGACCACTTTGGTTTATGTTTATAAAATCCCTCTTTTCATGTCTCTGCTGTCTGCCCTACCTGTGTTCATATGAGATCTGCTCTGCTTTTACAACATGACCACTGAATCAAATATTAGCTAAAATATTAGAATCATACAGAGATGAGAGAAGGTAATTTGGGAAGAATAAAGCGAACCGAGTGAACTTTACATGGGTCCTACTAACTATTGCATAAAAAATGGATAATCTGTGTCTCTGTGTGTGTTTGTCTGTTAGCAAAACATCCCATGCATCAGTTGAAAGATGTCAGTGGAATGCTCAAAAATTAATAATTCAATATACAAAGTACAAAGTACATCTACAGCTGATTAATGTTTAGAGTCAAACTGATTGAAGATGGCTGCTACAGAAAAACAACGATAACAGTCAATTTTGCGGAAACTGAGCTAAGATTTGGAATTCTTGTAATTGATTGTGATGGACTTGTGTCCTGTTCAGGGTCCCCCGCCTCTCGCACAGTGATTGCTTGATATGGGTACCATTGACCCCCACAACCCAAAAAGGAAAAAGCAGGTAAAGATAATGATGGATGGATGTAGTTGAGACTCAGGTCAGAGATACTTTAAAAGCTTGTTGCATATCCATCCATTTTGGTCTGAGGGAGGAAACCAAAGTACGTGGAGAAAACCCAGACATGAACAGAGAGAACATGCAAACTCCACCCAAAAAGGTCCCCAACCGGGAGTCGATCCGGCATCCTTCTCGCTGAGAGCCGCCAACTCTACCAACTGCACCACCGTGCCACCTAGTTTGTTGCATACTGCAATAAATTTTACTAATGTAATTTTTTTTTCAATATGTCAAGAACAAGAACATTTGTTCTGGTCAGGACATTTCAAACTTCACAAGGCACTTTGTTGCAATAACCAGACACACTTGAAGTTTCTGACCAGTCACACAATAACAAAGTCCATGCTCAATAATCCAGGTATAAAATCCAACATTTTTCAGTCAGGTCATCTGGACAGTTTCTTTATTTGTGCTGAAACATTTCGCCTTCGATCCGGAAGGCTTCATCAGTCAAGGAAACACACAACAAAACGGATTCTTCCTCCAACAGCTTACTTCAAAGTGGAACAAACCAGTTCTGCTTGTGATTAGATGGTCTCAGACTAGATTCGAGACTCAGATTTGAGACCATCTTATCACAAGCAGAACTGGTTTGTTCCACTTTGGAGTAAGCTGTTGGAGGAAGAATCCGTTTTGTTGTGTGTTTCCTTGACTGATGAAGCCTTCCGGATCGAAGGCAAAACGTTTCAGCACAAAAAAAGAAACTGTCCAGATGAGCTGACTGAAAAATGTTCAATCTCACAGTAGTTTCAGGTATCACACGAAAAAAATTTTTTTCGAGAACAAGATGAAAGAACTCCCAAATCTGAGTTGTGAGAAAAATCATCACTCTCTTCTTGCTCAATTTTCTGAGTTTCTGCAGAGCCTTAAGAACTAAACGATCTACAAGATCTTTGTTTAAAACTTTGCCGTGTGAGGTGGAGGGCGATATGCATTCCTCAGTAGCATGTGTGTTTCATTCCACACAAGTTTTGACTTATACATGGGTTTGTTTGTCTCAGTCTTTTTCTGAAACCAGCTGTTTTCTCTACAATACCTTTTTTTTTCCATCAAACACAGTTTCAGAGAAGTGAATGACTAAATATTTTAAGAATTCCATCTCTAAGGCCTAAAAATTGTTTTTAAAAATCAAATTTGTATGATAAGTATTCTCTTTCAAATTATTTTTTAACTCTATACCAAGTGCAAACACAATAATCTATTTATTTATTTATTAGAGTAAAATTATCAAATAAATGTTCTACTGTCAACATTTTTATTAATGCAAGAAGTGTCTTTGGAAAAGCATTTTTCTAATGTTATTAGAGAATTTGGGCTGTAAAGACCAACTGAATGACTGCATTTGAGGGAAAAAAAACAACATTTTGTCTTCACTCCAACAAAGAAATAATAGGAGGTAAAATCTGAAATAACGCATAAGTTCACCTCCCTTTTCAACTCATTTTTAAATACAAAATAAATAAGAGCAAATATGCAGCTTTTGTATTTATGGTGAATAAATACTGAAAATAAAAATATTCCATCCATCCATCCATCATCTTCCGCTTGATCCAAAGTCGAGTCACGGGGCAGGAGCTTGAGCAGGGAGGCCCAGACATCTCTTTCCACCTCCAGCTCTTCTGGGAGGACTCCAAGGCATTCCCAGGCCAACCGAGAGACATAGTCTTTCCAGCATGTCCTGGGTCTTCCCCGGGGTCTCCTCCCAGTTTGACATGCCTGAAGCACCTCCCTAGGGAGGCATCCAGGAAGCAGCCTTACCAAATGCCCAAACTACATCAACTGGCTCCTCCCAGTGTGGAGGAACAGTGGTTCTACTCCAAGTCGCTCCCGGATAACTGAACTTCTCACCCTATCCCTAAAGGAGAATCCAGCTACTCTGCGGAGGAAACTCATTTCAACCGCCTGTTTCCACAATCTCATTCTTTTGGTCACTACCCAGAGCTTGTGCCCTTAGGTGAGGGTAGGAATGTAGACCGACTGGTAAACACAGAGCTTTGCCTTACAGCTCAGCTCCCTCTTCACCACAACGGACCGGTACTGACTCCGCAATAAAGGTACTTGAACTCCTTCACTTGAGGCAGAACCTCACCCTCGACCCGAAGAGAGCAATCCACCTTTTTCCAACTAAGGACCATGGCTTCAGATTTGGAGGTGCTGATTCTCATCCTAGCCGCTTCACACTCAGCTGTGAACCACTTCAGTGAGAGCTGGAGATCATGGCACAATGACGCCAACAGGACCACATCATCTGCAAAGATCAGAGATGGAATCTCTTCGCCACCTGGCTGCACTGAAAAATTCTGTCCATTAAAGTCACAAACTGAATTGGTGACAATGGGCAGCCCTGGCGGGGTCCAACTCCCAGTATGTAGGGATCTGACTAACTACCGGCAATGCAAACCAAACTCTCGCACCACTTGTATAAGGACCGAACATCCCGTAGCAACGGGCCTCCAATCGCAAACTCATGGAGCCCCCCCCCCCCCACCACCCCCACCCCCCCCCCGACCCCCCCCCCCACACACACACACACACACACAGTGTACCCCAAGGAACACGGTCAAATGACTTCTCCAAGTCCACAAAGCACATGTAGACTGGATGGGCAAAATCCCATGACCCCTTAAGGACCCTAGTGAGGGTAAAGAGCTGGTCCAGTGTTCCACGACCAGAACGGAACCCACATTGTTCCTTTTGGATCTGAGGTTCTACAAATGATCTGACTGGCTTCTCCAGTACCCCTGAATAGACTTTACCAGGGAGGCTAAGGAGAGTGATGCCCCTGTATATGGAGCACACACTCCCGGTCCCACTTTTTGAAGAAGGGAACCCCCCACCCCCCCACCCCAGTCAGTGGCACTGACCCCGATGTCCACACAATGATGCCAAGGTGTGTCAATCAAGACAGCCCCACAACATAAAAATATAAATACAACATGCAAACTGCTCAGAAAGACTTAAGCGTCAATATCTTTATAAAAGTTAGAATTCTTCAAACAATAGTTGGGAAAAATTATAGTTACAATATTTCATCCATAACGAACTAAAGAAAAAAAAAGAAAAACGTTTAACAAAAAGTTTTTTGTCACTGTTTGTAGATTTGTTTCTTTTTAATGTCCATTAACAGTGTGCTTGCTGTGTATCTTTGTTAAGAGTGGGCACATTGTCTCTCATACTTCCCCACAGGCTGCTGAATTAACAAGAAAAGCATTTTTTTAATTAATTATCAGAAAAACGCTTGTTCAGTGCTGAATAAACTAAAAAGAATGTTTCCTCACACTTTTTGACTCTGAAATTTAACCCACTGTAAAGTTGTGAAATGAGTTGCTGTTGAAATGACTTCCTGATGATTACAGAGAGAACTTATTTCATGATGCAGAAATCAATGGAAGCCATTTCCAGTCCTGTTTTTGACACATGTGATATCAGATATAGCAGCAGAATACAAACTGGAACTTTTAAAATCTGTAGTATGCATCTTTTGTTTCTGAATGCTTTTGCCACATCTTACTGGTTTTTGATAAACTATATTATGTCTTAGCAGCATGGTGGCACAGTTGGTAGAGCTGCCATCTCTCAGCGAGCAGGTTACCCTGGTTCAAATCCTGGCCTGTGGGCCTTTCTGGGTGGAGTTTGCATGTTCTTCCCATGCGTGCATGCATGTGTTTTCTCCGTGTACTCTGATTTCCTTCCACAGACCAAAAACATGCATGTTAGGCTGATTGGTAACTCTAAACTGTCTCTAGGTGTGAATGAGAGAGTGAATGGTTTCATCCATCCATCCATTTTCTTCCGCTTATCTGAGGTCGGGTCGCGGGGGTAGCAGCTTAAGTAGGGATACCCAGACTTCCTTCTCCCCAGCCACTTGGGGCAGCTCCACTGGGGAAATCCCAAGGCGTTCCCAGGCCAGCCGAGAAACATAGTCCCTCCAGTGTGTCCTGGGTCTTCCTCTGGGTCTCCTCCCAGTGGGACATGTCCGGAACATCTCACCAGGGAGGCGTCCTGGAGGCATCCTAACCAGATGCCTGAGCCACCTCAACTGGCTCCTCTCAATGTGGAGAAGCAGGAGCTCTACTCCTGGATGACCAAGCTTCTCACCCTATCTCTAAGGGAGAGCCCAGACACCCTGCAGAGAAAACTCATTTCAGCTGCTCGTTCTTTTGGTCACAACACAACACTCATGACCATAGATGAGGGTAGGAACGTAGATCGACTGGTAAATTGATAGCTTTGCCTTTTGACTCAGCTCTCTCTTCACCACAACAGACCGGTACAGCGCCAGCTTCACTGCAGATCCCACACCTACCCGCCTATTGATCTCTCACTCCATTTTTCCCTCATTCATGAACAAGATCCCAAAACTCCTTCACTTGTGGCAGGACTTCCTCCCCAACCCAAAGAGGGCACTCTACCCCTTTCTGGCTCAAGAGTGAATGGCTATTTCTCTCATTTGTCTCTGTGTCCCTGTGATGCACTGAAGACATGTCCAGGGTGTCCCCCGCCTCTTGCACAGTGACTGTTGGACATGGGCACCAGTGACCCCCACGACCCGGAAAGGAAGAAGCGGGTAAAGATGGATATATTAGGTTTTCAACAGAAAAATGTGAATATTTTTTTTATCTGTTATTTTCCTTTTCAGCTGTTTGCTCTTCAGGGGTTTCCACAGCAAGTTATCCTCCTTCATCGCTCTCTGTCCTCTGTATACTCTGTCCTCACTCCAACTACCTCCATGTCCTCTCTAACTTCATCCATATGTCTCCTCTTTGTCTTTGTTCCTGGAAGCTGTTTTTATAACATATTTTTTCATTTAACCCATTGTCCCTCCTCTGGACATGCCCAAACCGTCTGGCCTCTCTAACTTTATCACCCAATCATTCAACCTGTGCTGTGCCTCTGATGATCTCATTTCTAATCTTATTCATCCTTGTGATTCTCAAGAGGAACCTCAACATCTTCAGCTTTACCTCCTGTCCTGTCTGCCACTGTCTCCAGACCATCCAACATAGCCAATCTCCCCACTGTTGTATAAACATTTTGTTTGACCTTTAATGCCACCCTTTTGTCACAAATCACTCTGGACACATTTCTCCTCCACTGATCTGGTATGGTGTTGTTGGGACAAACTTGCATGTTTGTTTTCACAAAAATGTTTTACGCTTGGTGCCCTTCATGACCCCCCTCACCATTTTCCCAGGCTTAGGACAGGCACAAAAGATTACACTGGCTTTTGCTCCTTAGTGGTTGATTTGCCATCTTTTCTGTATGTGTGTCTGTTGTTGGCTTCAGTCCTTCCGGGACAAGCTGTCAAGGGACCCTTAATTGACGAGTGTGTATAAAAACTAATCAGAGACAGAGCAGCTGTCCTTAACATGACAAATTAAATAAACTAATTCTGGATAATCCTTCAATATATCATACCACATTGACATACATTATTGATATGTAGTGCAGACTCTCATCTTTGACTTCTGACTGTCAGTTCATCAAACAGGATACACCAAACAAGGTGAGCCATTGATGAAGTGCAGATGGAACATTAAGAAGATTAAAATCATATTCTAGCTGAACTTGGCTTATAAGCTGTCTGACAAGCAAGTCTGGCTTTAACGACTTTCAAAATATGACACAAAGCTTTTAACTGTCTGTACGCAGAGGCTGTGTTGTGAATTTCACCAGAGCAGGTTTGAGTCCTTTAAGCTTTTGCTCATACAAGTCCATTTCTCCTAAGAGGTTTACGGTACCATTTAAAATTCTGTTCCTGTTGGTACTTAACCTTTTGCTGTCTAAAGCTTCTTAATGTGTTCTGTCAATATGGTTGTCTCCTTCAGATTAACACTGTCAGACAGTTGTAGAGTGAAGAGGATGACACGCTGTTTTCATAAAAAGAAGAAGAAAAAAATCTTTATACAAAATCATCCTGACATGAATTCATCGCTGTGTAAAACTCCCAATAAAGTCAAACTGTTGAAATACAAAACATGGATCCTGACTAATTTAGATTTTACATACTATAAGTATAAACAAATAATGTTAAATAGATTTTCTGCATGTGTAAAATATTTTTTTTTTTAGTTTTTGCGTAAAAAAGGTTTTACTGATTTTGTTGCAAAAATGAAAATGTGCTGCAGTAGTACATTTAACATTTTAACATCTGGGTTTGTAGCTGTATATTTTTTCTCACAATTTTAGGTTTAATTTGTTGTGTTTGTGCTTTGAATTAGAAAAGTCAGTTTTTGTCTTTGCCTTTATAGTTTTATTTGTTGTTGAATTAGGATTCTCAGCATTAACATCACATTTTAAGCCCATTTTAAGTCCAGTGTGAGGAACACATGGGTACAATTCTCTGTCATAAGCTTCAGGCTTTAGCCCAAAAGCAGAACTGGTTACATGCTACTGGGAAGGTTTTTAGTTCAACTCCCAGCTTCACCCAGTCCACTTTTCATCATGCCCTGTAAGACATTTAACTCATCTTTGTCTTCCAAACTCAAGTAGGAATGTGCACTGTTGTACAGAACAGATTCACATGCTCTATTGTTTACAAAGTGACCATATAAAAGTAAACTTTTTAAAGTGCTTTAACCAAGATTTAAAAAGCATTTTATCATTGCATTAGCTTGAGAGATAACTTCAGTAAACATTTAATCAAACTGTTGTTTAGCTCTGTACATCAATTTGGGAAACATTGTAATTTTTTCCATATTATCTTGGGGTGTTTGTAGGTTTCCTTACATAAACTTCTCATCCCGTCTCTAATATGTAACCAAAGATGGCAAATTGAGTCATAATGAGCACAAGCTGCAGAGGGAAAGAAAAACAAACTTTTGTTTACTTTTAATTGAGATTTGCATAAAACGTCTACACTTTATGGACACAAAAAGATTATCTAGTGACCATAGTAACTAAAACAGTACATTTTTCTACTAATCTACATTTAGATCACAGTGTTCTAACTGATATGTCTTCTGAAATAATCCTTATTATTCCTATTGTTTGACATCTGTCCAAACCAATAAAAAACTAATCTTAAACCAGCATCTCATAAATAAATCAAACTTGTTGTCAGGCCAGGTGATACTGTAAATCGCCATATATCACTTTTGAGATGTAAATTTTGAAAATAACAACTTGGTTGGCATGGTGGTGCAGTTGGTAAAGCTGCTGCCTCTCAGCAAGAAGGCTGCCAGATCAAATCCTGGCCAGGGGGCTTTCTGGGTGGAGTTTGCATGTTCTCTCCGTGCATGTGTGGGTTTTCTCCAGATACTCCAGTTTCCTCCCACAGACCAAAAACTGCATGTTAGGCTGATTGGTAACTCTAAAGTGTCCCTAGGTGTAACTGAGAGAGTGAATGGTTGTTTGTCTTGTTTGTCTCTATGGGTCCCTGTGATGGACTGGAGACCTGTCCAGGGTGTCCCCCACCTCTCGCACAGTGACTGCTGGATATGAGCACCAGTGACCCCCGTGACCCTAAAAGAAAGAAATGGGTAAAGATAATGGATGGATGGATGGATGGATGGATGGATGGATGGATGGATGGATGGAATAACAACCAGGCTCTATAGAAAACAAAATTTCATTGTGATCTTTTTGCCACCATGAGTCACATCTATTTTACACTTTTAACGGTAATGAATATGGCTGCATCGGATCATTGTCCTGCTGCATGACCCATATTTCTATTGGTGTTATTGTTTAAGTTGGTTATTTTTAGGTAATTGTGAGAAAATCCAATATTTTAAAAACTTTTATGCAGAATTACACAAATTCTACAGGGCTGACCAACTCTCAAGCATCAGTGCATAAATCTGTGGTTTGTATGGGTGGGTTCACTGTTGTATGTTTATGTGGTCAGTCAGGGAAGCAACGCTGTCTTTTGGGACAACTAGACAAGGAGCATACGAATCTGTAGCTTCCTAGTCGACAGCTGTGTACAGAGAGCCACTGTCACCCTCTCCCCTCCATGCATTCTTCATTACAAGCTTCCTTTTTTGGTTATTTCAACCCCAACCTCTAAACTTCCATGTGGTGCGTGCTGACATGGCAGTTCTCAGCCTTGAACACAAAGCCCTCTGGTGCTCAGTGTACTAGAGAAGGAGCACGTTTGTATGCTCTATGTGCTCATGTGTGCGCACGTGAATATTGAGGATGCCATGCTAGTCACCTGTCTTCCTCTCCTCACATAGACTGAATGTGATCCCACAGTCCCACCGGTGAGCAAGAAAACCGAGGAGAGACAGAGAAATTATGGCCTGTTCAGTCAGTTGGTCTCTTGTTTCCTTGACTGATGAAGCCTTCTGGATGGAAGGTGAAATGTTTCAGCACAAATAAAAAAAGAACTGTCCAGATGACCTGACTGAAAATTTTTGGATTGTATACCTGGATTATTGAGCAAGGACTTTGTTGGTTTTGAACCAGTTTGACATGACTGTCGACGAGGAAGAGGGATGGCACTGGTGGAGGGTGCGTGCCAAAGAGACCATCTTAGCACAAATATAACTGGTTTGTTCCACTTTGGAGTAAGCTGTTGGAGGGAGAATCAGTTTTGTGTTGTGTGTTTCCTTGACTGATGAAGACTTCTGGATGGAAGGTGAAACGTTTCAGCAGAAAAAAAAAAAAGAAACTGTCCAGATGACCTGACTGAAAATTGTTGGAGATGGTCATTGATTTTATGAAGAAAAAAAAACTTCAGTTGCAGCTCCTGTGGTCATTAACGGTAAAGCTGTTGAGGTGGTGCAACAATATAAATATCTGGGAACTGTTCTTGATGACAAACTGACCTTTGACCCTCATCTGAACTCACTTTGTAAGAAGACCCACCAGATAATTTATTTTTATCGGCAGCTTTGTGGTTTTAATGTTGATTCAACTTTTATGAGAATGTTTTATTCATGTTTTAGTCAGTCTTTTTTAACTTTTACCTTCATTTGTTGGTTTGGATTGTTAATATGCAAGAACAAGAACAAACTCTTGGGGATTGTCCAGATGTGCAGCAAAACTGCTGGCATAGCCCTACAGAACCTCACTGACCTACACAAGACAAGGTCAGTGAACAAGGTCATGCTGATTCTGGCAGATCCTGATCACCCACTCCATGGTGAGTTCAGGTTGCTTCCATCTGGACGCAGGTATCTGCAGCCCAGCTGTAGAACGAACAGACTGAAAAATTAATTCATCCCTGTAGTGACCAGGCTTCTCAGTGAACATTGATTGTTATTTTGCTATTGTTTGTTATTTTAATGTCTTAATGTTGTGTGTAGTATGGCTGTTTTACATCTCTACTGACTGTGAAACTAATTGCCCCTCGGGGATAATAAAGATATTTGAACTTGAACATAAGATTTTTTTTATATTGCCCGCCACTGAAAGGTGAAAGTTGGATGATGGTGTTTTTGTTTCTGTGTATCTGGTGTTCTTTCCTGTTTGTTACCAAAATATCTCATGAACCACTGTGTGGATTTCATAGGAATAATTGGGTGCACATACAAATGTACACAACTAATTGTTTTTTAAACTCAATCTGATCCAAGATGGCTGCCAAAACAAACCTACAAGAGAAAAGTTGGTGTGGTAGTATCTGAGCATCATCTGTAATACATTCTCCGAGGGCTATGCATTGCATGTTGTGTTTGCATAAAACTTTGACATTAACTGTTAATGTCAATAATGTCTGGCCGTTAGCAAAATATCTCATCAACTACAGGACAGATTTTAATTGAACTATCAGAAAGTAAACAGAATTCACATTTACAACTGATTAACCTTTGAAGTCATCCTAATTCAAGATGACTGTCATGGCTAATTAATGTCAGCAAACACAGAAATTAATCTAATGTCATGAAATTGACAAACGTGCTAAAGTCTGAGTTGTAACAGTAGCTAAGAGTTCTTCACAATCCAAGTACGCTAGATCTTTGATTTTTAATAGTTTTCATTGTAAGATAAAATCTTAAACATTTATTCATGGAGGCTGAATCATTCACTATAATCTGTGAAGTTAATAGACTTGAACATTTTTAACAAACACCTAAAAAATAGTTATTTCCTTCTTGATGATCTTGTTAATATATATCAATCTAAATAAAATAGAAATAAACACAAATCATCAATCAAGAAGGCTGGAACTCAAAAAGAAGCAAAGCATACAGAGCTGATCGTGTTTTCAACATGCTTAAGATGGAGACGTTGTTTGTTCGTTTTTTGTTTATTACATAGACATATGTTTTTCTCTGTAATTGCATAGATTTCACCTTGAACTGAATCATTCATGCAAACACACTCATGTATAGACAAAACCCTTCTTAAAGAAAATACAACAAATGCTTATTTAGAAAAGTCAGCAAGCCTTCCCACATTTCTGCCTCCCTTCGGCATACAGTCGCCAGGGACAGTAATTTGGTTGGGTCTGACGGTGGAGCTTCTCATTAGAGTTTGCACAACAAAGCTGAAAAACATTAATCTAAGCAGGACAGAGGAAATAAAATAGGAAGAGGAAAGCAAAGACATTGTTAGGCCTATTGCAAAAAGTTCCCTGTTATTTTTCTCTGCTGTGAATTATTGTTACAAATGGGCCATAAAAGATCATCAGGAACCCGCTGCTCGTGTTGTGCCCTCATTCAGGGGGAATACTCATGATGAAGATTGCAGAACATCTTAACCTTGTAAACATTGGTGCTGTTGGCAGCAAACGTTAACCTGTCGTGTTGCTAACGAGAGACTTTTTTACTGCCATTTTCATCAGCAAGCCGGTCTAAACACATCTTTTCCCATCTTTTTCCCCCAAAATACTACCAACATACTGTATTGGATGTATTCAAGCAAACAAAATTTTACAAATATAGAGAAAAAAGTACTTTAGGCTCCTAAAACACTGATTTCCCTGGATTATGAAATGCTTTCAGTGCAATCACATCTTCTGAAAGATGCTCATTGACCTTCTAGCCTAATTAAAGTGCACCATCACCAGTAGAGAGCAGATTAGACAGCTTGGCTGTCAGTGTGACTGACAGGGTTAGGCTCTCCCCCCTGCAGTCACATCAGCTCTACAGAGGCTATGCATAAAAACTGCACATAGAGGAAAAGTGGAGGAGCTCTAAGTTTAGCGCTTTGCCTCCTAACAAACACCAGGAGCACCTACTAACATGAAAATGGGTAAATATACAAGTGAACCGCTGACTTGCTTTAGGACTTATGTATTTATTTTTCCAATTGCAGCTTCACCTCATACATCATCTCAGAATTATCAATGCAGTTAAAAAAATATATGAGTAAAGAAATGCTTTGCGCTAGGCTGGAGTTTATGAAAACCAAAGCTGCTTGCTGATGTCAAATACATACAGAGCAAATCTGCATCCACTTTAACCGAGGTCGAGTCAGGTGAGCGCTCGAGTGCACCCTATATTCCCCTACAGCACTTCACACTTTTGGCTGGAGGGGCGCTGACATGCAGGGTGGCCTTTAAGCCTCTTTTGTCCATGTGCAGCAGTCATCTGCCAGCTCAGTTGCTCCTGCAGACAAAGCTACAGAGAGATAGCCACTATTCTGGCACATCCTCACTTTCTCTGAGTCGGAGCTGGGCATGGCCCCTCGCTTCATATCTACTAAACCTCCTCCAGTCCATTTTCTTCTCTCTATCCTATTCAGGTCCTTTTTTTATTTTCTGCAGGAGATTCAGTACAGTGCAGACATTTTAAATCATCCCCAGCTGCTTTGCCTCCAAGGAAGCTTTAAAGGAATCTTTAAAACTGATCTTTCAAAAGACCTTTACTGTTTTTCCACTCATGTTCTGAAATACTTATTTGTAAAAAAAATACATAAAAAAACACAATGAATTGCTCCACACAGTAGTCAACGATCTTGTGCAATAACTTTAATGGTAATTGAGGCACGTAGTCTTTCTTCTAGTTGTCTTAAGATGTGCTTTGTGCCATATTAGAGTTCCTGAGTATTTCCCGACAATTAAAGAAAAAAAAAAAAAAAACACCTGAATGAATGAAAAAGTAGCCAAAGTCTAACAAAAACGTTAATTTTATTATTTATATATTTATTTTATTTAGGAAATACACTGGCTTAAAAAAAACTTTAAAGGATTTAAAAGATCAATAAAGTTTTACAGCAAAACAAAGCCCAAAAATAGGTTAAAAAAATGTGACATGGCTTTAGTTCTGTAATCATTTTTCAATTCATCCATCCATCCATTTTCTTTACCCGCTTATTCCATTTTGGGTCACGGGGGTCGCTGGTGCCCATGTCCAGCAATCACTGTGCGAGGGGCGGGGTACACCCTGGACAGGTCGCAAGTCCATCACAGGGCCACATAGAGACAAACGAGACAAACAACCATTCACTTTCTCATTCACACCTAGGGACAATTTAGAGTTACCAATCAGCCTAACATGCATGTTTCTGGACTGTGGGAGGAAACCGGAGCACCCGGAGAAAACCCACGCATGCACGGAGAGAACATGCAAACTCCACCCAGAAAGGCCCCTGGACCGGGGTTTGAACCAGGGACCTGCTCGCTGAGAGGCAGCAGCTCTACCAGTTGCGCCACCGTGCTGCCCTCAATTCAATTCAGTTTATTTATTTAGCGCCAAATCACAACAAAGTTGTCTCAGGGCACTTTACAGGAACATTCACATACATAAAAGCCAATTAGTAAAGTTCTCTATCTAAAGAATCCAGCAGACAAGTTGAATCTTGGCTTCGTTGCAGTCTCCGATCCTGAGCAAGCACAGTGGCAACAGTGGAAAGGAAAAACTCCCCTTTAAAAGGAAGAAACCTCCATCAGAACCAGGCTCAGGACAAGCGGCCATCTGCTTTGACCGGCTGGTTTGAGAGGACAGGAAGGAGAGACAGACGAACACAGAATGGTAGGTCCAGGTGTAGGTGCAGGTGTACCTGAAAGACAAAAAACCCCACATGTTAATGATAGAAAAAATAATTACAAATACAAAACAGGTTGAGCAGAGTAAGTAAAGACAGTAGCAGAGTGAAAATTGTGGTCAGTTTGTCCTCCAGCAGTCTAAGCCTATAGCAGCATAACTAAGGGACAGCTCAGAAAACTCATTTTTAATAGTTTTACTGTCAATGACATAAAATGGCTTATAACTTTGGCCAATACTGTTTTGCATTGCTTCACTTTTTACTGCAAAAACTGCAGATTGTTATAAAATATGATGTAATTTCAAATAATTTCTAAAAAGGACAAAGTTTGTTTCTGTCATAAAGTTTTGAACACCCATCCACTTATGGAAAAAGTAATTAACTGAGAACAAGCGTGAAGGTTAATGAATTACGATGAAGGTAACTATTTAGCCATGAAAGTCGTCACAGAAAAATCACAGAGAACAAACAATGTTGAAGATCTAAATTTAGGAAAAAGAGCGCAGGAAGAAGTTAAAGAGACGTGTGCAATTCTACTGAAAGCAAGAAAATGTAAGAGAGAAAAACTGCAGCGGATGGGAGGTTGGGGTTGGTTGAAGGGGCTGGCTAAGGGGGTGTGTCCAACCTTACCCTCATGAATCAGTGTCAATGGAGTGAGGAGAAAATAATTAAGAAACAGGCCAGTGCTTTGTTAAATACTGCCAAAGGTAAAAGGCCCATTTTACTGTACAAAAACACAGCCTGGATGTGAAAGAAGAATGGTAATAAATGGGATAAAGGAAAATCTATAGGGGGGAGAAAATCCAAAACATAATGGATGTCAAAGTGCCCTTCAACTGGCATTATGAAGGAAGACAATATAAATTGCACTGTCATATTGTAAATGTTTATGTACAGTAGCTTCGTACGCATGTTGCACAGCATTTTCTGGATTTATGACCGCAGCCGTAATGTACTGAAGTCAACACAAAGCTGTGAGTAATATTTCACATTTGTTATCATATCTAGAGTAAATTTGCTGAGACGTATATGGCGCATATAAAATATTTTAAGCAATTTTGCCCTCTTTGCTCTCTCTTTCGGCTCCTCTGTTCTGTGGTGGGTGCATGGAGCTGTCAGAGGGGTGACAAGCTGCCTCAAAAATGTAAAAGAAAGTAAGAGTGCACCAAATGCACAGCAACACTTACACACCTAAGAGATCTTGCAGTTAATAGAAAGCAGGGCCGCATTACAAGCCTGTAATTGTATGTTCAAGGCTTCCAGCAGGGCTGGGGAGAAGCTGCAACCCACCTTGAGCCTGCAGTACTGAAGTTAGGTGCTAAGAGCTCACACTAACTCTTAAATTCTGTTTTTAAAGAATCCATTGAATGACATATAGGAGGTTGTGTTTGTGTTGCATATGTTTTTTCCTTCTAGTTACAAATCCATGTGTATGTAGGTGAGTGTACTTTGAGACCTGTGGGTAAGTCTTTGATGTCATATAATATCACTCATTGTGTCTGAAGAGGCACAGCATGACCTCATGATCCCTGGTTTCTGGATTGCCTTTGAGAGGGAAGTGACTATGTGTGCATGGAGGACGTGTATGTTTGGAGCACTTTATTTTCCTCTGAGATGAATGATCATTAATACGTTACAGTTTGATCTTAAGCTCCTTTGGTCCGATTAACACATCATGAGGCTTGTGATGCAATAGTTACCAACTAGATCCTCTTGCTCTTTGCTGAGATGTTTGCACATTCTGTTTTTCCTCTTGATAAAGTGTACCAGCATATATTCTTACTGAATATGGAGTTGCTAACATTTGCAAGTAGGCATGGATTGGTATTAAATTCTGACATGATAACGCTGAGCAAAAATGCCACAGTTTTAATGTATCACAAATTTAAAACATCCATTCACCCATTACCCACTTCTTTCTTTCTGGGCTCACTGGTGCCCATATCCAGCAGTCACGTGCGGGAAGTGGGGGTCACCTTGGACAGGTCTCCAGTCCATCACAGGGACACATAGAGACAAATGAGACAAACAACCATTCACTCTCTCACTCACACCTAGAGACAATTTAGAGTTACCATACATACATGTTTATAGTCTGTGGGAGGAAATCGGAGTACCCAGAGAAAACCCACGCATGCATGGAGAGAACAGGCAAACACCACCCAGATCCCCAGCCAGGATTTGAACTGGTGACCTTCTGCTGAGAGGCATCAGCTCTACTAACTGCGCCACTGTGCCACCACCGTTTGTTTCAAAATATCATTTTAAAAAGTGTCATTGGAGATGAGTCTTTGTTTGTGAAGCTATGACCATATGTGGTTGTTTTTTTTTATATCAGAAACATAAAAAACAGGCATATTTTTAATGAGAAAGCTTTTAGGGAAACACCTAACTACAGTAGAAGTTGTGCTGCATACACCAGAAAAAAATATAGTTTCAAAACTTTCAACAAAAATAATTGAAATCACAGTAATGACATGATGGAAAATAATGTTTTTCACAGTTTACCTGTGTTACGACAGGGGGCTGGGTGTGGGCTACCGGTCACTGAAGCTAGCTACTGCTAGCCGTGGGCCTCAGGCCTCCTCTCCGATTCAGGACCCACCTCCAGCCCATGTTGCTCCCCCGGCTCGAACCTCCCTCAGAAGCAGCAACTCACACTAACACTAAATCAAGGAAACATGAATTCAGTTTTACCAACTGTATTAAAATCAAGGCAGGAAAAGGTTACAGTTTACAGCGCTGGCTTCTCCGGTCTGTGACGCGATCACAAACTGGAAGTCCAGATGTTCCATGTCATTACTCATTTATAGGACCTAAACTCCTCCTTCATAGAAGGGAAGCACAACATGTCACGTGTATAAGGGGGCATGACTAAGTGTGATCTCAATGGATCTTGCGTGGTTTGACGTGTAAGGAAATATGAGACGGTGCTTCAAAATCCTTTCTACGTGATGTAGCAAGCAGAATCAAACTCTATTCCTTGACGGATATTGAATCCCTGGGAGACTCTTTTAGAGTTGCTGGCCCAGTTTAACCCAGTCAGAACTGGGTCATAATTTCATTATAATCTTGTCTCTGAGCAGATCAGAAACCCCAGGACCAGTCTAGATAAATATCTAACAACTGGTTAAAATCAATGACACACTTTGAAACCAGAAACTGACCCAGACAGACCTTTTTGCAAGCCAAAATACTGCTTCTTGAAATAAAGCTATTATGCACTAATATAGTAGTATTAGCAAAGTATTAGTATTTGCAAAGTGCAAATAAACAAAATATGCTGCCATATATATCAGTAATTTTTACTGACTTTAGCATGTTTACTGTCTCACATTTGTGTTTTGTATACACAATAATAAACCACCAACACAAAGTTCAAGTATTTTGAACTAATATTTGAAAGGACAACAAAGAAAAGATCATTTTGACAAGAACCACTCTAGACCATCAGCATGAAAGTTCACAACATTCCTGACATTTCAAGAAATAGTTTTCCCGTATTTTCTGGCCTATAAGTCGCAGTTTTTAGCATAATTTGCATCCCCTGTGACTTATACACCGAAGCGACTTATTTATGTTTTTTCCAGATTTATAATTTATAATTTTACTTTAGATATTACCGTTTTCATTCACTCTAACATTGAAAATATTGAACACTACCATTTTCAGCCACTAGATGGCCTTCGAGTAGTATGGCATGCCGTTGCGTCATGTAACAGTAAGTGGCTATTAATGACTCAATCGGCTTGCCATTGCCTGCCACCTTCGTCCTTCTCTGGGATCATGCCTGGAGCAACCATCAAATCAGCTTAATTTTGCAGCACTGCCCTGGCAACATGCAGCTAATTTGACTATTGAAGTGCATTTATTAAGTAAAAGTTCAACTGAGACACACATTTGCTACAATGTCAAGCAAATAAATAATTGTTTTAGGTGCTTATCTTGTTAAATTTAGAAGAAATGGACTGCGTCCCTCTTTCCTGATTTCATCCCTCTGCGTGCTCCCAGAGCACCAAGGCAGCAAATACTTTTAAAATGCAGCTGATTTGACCATCAAAGTTTATTAAATAAAAGTTAGACTGAGACACACCTTTACTGTAATTTTGAGAAAACATATAATTGTTTTAAGTGTTAATCTTGTTAAATTCTAGTTAAAGTCCTCCCATGCACACTTCTGTGGCCGCCATTTGGCAACCAATTGATTTTTGGCACAACACCAGCCCACATTTCCAGGTTGTCAGCGGTGATGCGTAACAAACACGACATGTCACTCAGTGGTGATGTATAATAGATGCGACTTATATGGTGAAGTGACATATTTATGTTTTTTCCACTTTATTAGACATATTTGGACTGATGAGACTTATAAGGAGGCACGACGTGTACAGTGGAAAATACGGTAATAGCCATACCATAGCTATACCAATACTCATATGACACTTGGATATCTTTGGTTCGCTATGTGGTCAAAAAAAGAACATAAAATAATCACTAAACAAGAGAACTGACGTTTTCTCAAGGCAATTTTCTAATTGAAAAATATAGCAGAAAGGTCTGTCATTAAGTACAAAGTAGTTTTTTTAGTTGTACGTAAAGATTGAGTGATTCGTGTATTTATTAAATTTCTCATATACTGTATAAGCATGTGTTTATATGATTTAATGAACCGTGTGCAAGCTGTATTTGTGTGCATGCAATGACAAGTAAAAGCAGCAACCCAGAAATCATCCAGAGAAATGGTTAGTGAGGGACACACTCTTTCTGCAGGAATCCTTGCATCCTTTGCTAGATGACATTTTTACTGGTGACTCATATGGGTAACAGCTGAGCTAGCAAGGGGCAGCCTTGACACCAGAATGATGAAACTATGACATGAAATCAAGCCAATGTCACTGTAGGTGCTGTGTGAGCTAAAGAAGCAGATCTGCAGTGTAAGAGGACGTCAGGGTTGAATTATTGGCTGATAAATAATGTTGATGTTGTGAGCAACCAAGGCAAGCATTATAATAAAGCACAATATATTATTAGTGTTTGTGTACATTAAGTCAGATTTTCATGCATTATTCGTTCTTATAGGTTTTAATGGAAGCGTTGAAACTACACATCAGGGAGCACTAGATTTGATGGCTTTTCAGTAAAGACTACAGTGTTGTGTCTTTGTACCGTGCTGTTTCTAACAACGTTTCTGAAGTTGTGAGGGAAACGGCACTAATAAGCTATCTCATTAGGGTGTGTGCATGGTAGGCCTTTACGGATCGGGCTGTCAACTTTGTGGGTTAGGATGCAAACTTCAAAAGACATCTGCAGGTATAATGCATGCACACAGGGGCGCTAATTTAGTTTGGAAATGGGTAAACACCCCAGTATCCACCCACTTTATGTGCTGGTGGAACCTGGAATTCGGGTTCTACTGAAGTGGCTCCCGTGTTGTGACAAGATATGGGACCGTCCTCGCTCTAGTCATAATACAGCATGGAAAAGCTTCATTACTCAGAAGCTAATTTGGCTGTGGTTGTTTTCTCACCCCAAGGCCACACCAAGCCTCAAAGTCCCTCCATTGTTGGTCTCTGCCACTCCGGTTGCTGATGGAATAGGATATCCTTAGCACACCTATGCACAACACATAAATACTCTTGTGAGCCATTCATGTGCATATGCACATTGATACGCTTCATCTCATTAATGCAAACCCAACTCTGGTTAGACCACTACATGTAATACATTGGAATAAATTCCAGTAGCTAAGCACTGTGATCTTGTAGGGTTAATTAATTTCAGACCATTCTATTTTTTTATGCTTGAATACAAGCTGACACTGGTATTACAGTATGTGGCATCCTGCTCATTGGAGAAGTATAATGGGCTCCTGAAAAAGGAAAAGTTTCAATGTTTCCCAATATAAACTGATTTATGTACTTTTTTCTTTCTTGACACAAGGAAGTATGCTCCACTAGCTAGAATAATACAGTGGATCTGCCCCTCCTTCACATGCTTCTTCACAGCTCTTATCTTTCTCCCCAAATGAAAAAAGAAAAAAACAGGATAGCTTCTCAGGGCCCCTGTTTCTCCCTGGATGCTATCACATTTGGTTTTAATATATTTATCCATTCATTATTGTTCTCTTTTATTGGCCAGCTAATATTGTTCATAATTTGTCCTTATCTGTATGCCTGGCAGTCACATTTACACTCCACCTCGGCAGACAGATGGAAAAAATGACCCCTTCTCCAACTCTGCCCCCCACCACCTTCATTCACCTCCTCTTCGCTAAACTGCAATGAAACATGACTGACAGCACGCTGTATAAGTAGTTGTCATAGCAACCTCCCATCCTTCTGACAAGTACTTTTTTCTCATTGCATCCTCTGTCACAATTTCCCTCTCTCCTCCCCCGCCCCCGCCCCCACCCCTTCCATCCTTCCTCCCTTTCTATTGCAGTGACTGAGAAAGAGACACTGAAGTGGAATTTGGAAACCAAAAAGTACCCAAAGTAGTTGATGCGCTTTTCTTCCAACCCATGCCACCTCCCACACCCCCCATGCTTTTCCTGCTGTGTTCTGTCCTCTTCCTCATCCGCTCCACCACTGGCAATGATTCACCTGCTCAGGTGGTGTAGCTCTTTCATACATCCTGGCTTATCAAGGACTGCAGGACTGTGGGCCAGGCATCTTACTGTATGGGCACATTGCTCTCACTCTCCCCACACATTTAGGCTCTCCATATCTCCTCCCCTCTCTATTGCTCATTCTTTTACTCTGTCTACCCCGATTTTTTTTTATTTCGGTCTTTGTTCTCTTGTCCCCCCCCAAAAAAAAATACGACTCTGCCCCCTTTGCTATTTAGCTGACTGTAAAATTCCTCAGCAGTCTCCAGTGTAATCATGGAATGTAGTGTAAAAACTCTCCAGGATACTGGACTGTGCTGTAGTCCAGAGCATGTGCACTATATTGAATGGACATCATCTGAACTTTCAACAAAAATAAACATTTTTTTAATTGTTTTGCAAAGATGCTGAGCACAGAGGCTCAATGGGATTAACCTGCATGAATAAAGGTTGTATGAATAAGCATAAGAACTCCAGTGCTATTGTTTGTCATGCATGTGCTGTAACAGTTAGCTTAAAGGTTTGGAATATAGCTGATTTAAGAGCTCATAATCACAGAAAAGCTCTAAATAGATAAAGAAATCCTCAATATGTGAAACAAGGCAGCTCACTTGGAGTTTTTTTATTACCACTATTATTGTAGAGTTTAATTTCCAATGTTTTTATTTCCAACTAGAATCAAATTAAACATAATGGGTTGTGGAGTTAAGGGGATTTCAGTGTGTCATAGTGAAGTTGTGTACGGTGTTCTACCACAGTGATCTGTAAATGCATTTTAATGTCAGCATGCTGTACAGTTTCTGCAGTTAATGTGCTGTTGTTATTGGACCCCTGAATTATTTAAATGATAATAATTCATCTTAAACACTGCAGAGCCGAGTGTCTCTAGTATTCATGCTGACTAAGCAGTGTAATGATATGAGCAGATTCCAATTCAGCTGCTGATGTATTATGGTCTGATTTATTCATGCAACAGAAGTCATTTACTTTGACTGAATGTGTTTTTAAGCTTTACCAAACAGCATTAGTTACAATGATAATTTACACTTTTTCAAACATCCAGAAAACGTCAACCAACAGTGTGCGTGGCAGTGCAACAAAGGGATTATCTGTTGAAAAAGAAAACTTTTTGATTGTACATGAAAAAGAAAAAAACAATCACATAATTTTATGGCTTTTATAGGGGAAACACTTTGACTTATTAGGATATAAAGCATGGTATGTTCTTTCCCAAGTTCTAAAATTAATTAAATCTGACCTCAAGTGTACAAAAACACTATAGATCCCACCTTGTTATTGTTTTATTTTGAACAAAAACCAGATAAAGTGTGAAAAACTAAGTCGACTGTTGCTGCTTCCATAGACAGGAGTCTCAAACTCAGTTATAAATGGGGGCCAAAATTAAAACCTAATTTCAAACCAATAGCTAATTTAATTCAATAAATTAACTCCAATAAGATATCTGACATCTTATTTTGGTTGAATGTTCCTCAACAAGAGTTTTGTTGGTTTTATTTGACATTCTCTGTTGCTTTGTCTGCATCAAAGTCAAAGATTGTGTAAAATTTCTAACTAATTTGATTCAAAGTTGGTCAACAGCCATAAGTGTGCACTAAATAAACTGTGCTCAGTTTTAAAGTAAAATGAGAAGCAATAAAAATATTTTATTTTTATAATATCATCTTGGGGGTCATATAAGATATTGACAAGGGCCTTGAGTTTGGCACGTACCAGAGACGAAGAATAGCAGCCATGTGCTGCTGATCAAACACACTTCAATAACTGCTTATCAGCAAGTGTGAACATTTCTACAAAATCAAGGGTTTTTTGTTAGTTTGCTTCTCTGGAGCATACAGGTGTGTGTTACAATTGTTTTGATTAATGCCAGAATGAAAATACTTCAGCAAAGTCTATAAAGGAGCAATTGGTGCTGCTCATCAATCTAAGAACAGTTGTAGCCAAACAGAACGGATAAAATATCCTATCACCGTAAGAAATTATATTCATGAGATGAAACCATTTAAGAAACAGGCTGTTGGTCGGGTTTAAAGAGCTGACACTGAGTTACTCAAGTCGAGTTTGGTCACGAGAGCAGCAGACATCTTCCCCAGCCACCTCTGCTCTTCTGGGAGGATTCCAAGATGTTCCCAGGCCAGCCGAGAGACAGTCTCTGCAACGTGTCCTGGGTCTTCCCTGGGGTTTTCTTCTAGTATATGGCCAGAGCACTTCCTTAGAGGAGCACTGGGGGCATCCTTATCAGATACCTGATAACCTGAACCACCTCAAATGGCTCCATTCTACTGTATGTGGAGAAGCAATGACTTTATTCTGGTCTCTCCTGGATAGATGAACTTATCACCCTGTCTCTAAAGAAGAGTCCAGCTATGCTGAGGAGAAAACTCATTTCAAATACCTGTAACCACCATTTCATTTTTTGGTCACTATCCAAAGTTTGTGACAATAAGTGGTGGTAGAAATGAAGACTGATAAACAGAGAGTTTCGCCTTACAGCTCAGCTTCCTCGACACCAAAACAGACCAGCACAGAGTCCACAATGCTGCAGACACTGCACCAATCTATCTCTTATCTCCTGCTCCATTCTTCCCTCACTCATTAACAAAACCCTGAGATACTCAAACAACTCCACTTGAGGCAGAACCTCAACCCCAACCGGGAGAGGGCAATCCACCCTTTTTTGACTGAGAGCCATGGCCTCAGATTTGGAGGAGGTGATCCACATCTTGAGTGCGAAGCAGATGAAACCGAGTTCAAGCAAAAGTGAAAATAGCTGTTCTGTAAACACAAAAGGCATCTGACCTTGGCCCAGAAAGTCAAAAGTTTCTGAATGCAATCCAACATTTTTCAGTCAGGTCATCTGGACAGTTTATTTTTTTGTGTTGAAACATTTTGCCTTCAATCTAGAAGGCTTCATCAGTCAAGGAAACACACAACAAAACTGATTCTTCCCCCAACAGCTTACTCCAAAGTGGAACAAACCAGTTTTGTTTGTGATAAGATGGTCTCTTTGGTATACCCCCTCCTCCATTTGCCAGCCCTCTTCCTTGTTGACAGTGGTGCCAAACTGGTTGCAAACAACAAAGTCCATGCTCAATAATCCAGGTATACCATCAAACATTTTTCAGTCAGGTCTTCTGGACAGTTTCTTTTTTTGTGCTGAAACGTTTCGCCTTCGATCCTGAAAGTTTCAGTTTCAGCACAAAAAAAGAAACCGTCCAGAAGACCTGACTGAAAAATGTTGGATTTTATACCTGGATTATTGAGCATGGACTTTGTTGTTTCTGAATGCAATTTTTTTTTTTTTTGGGTAATAATTCTATTCAGAGAAATACATACAGTATAAGAAAATTCTTCTTTGTCAAAATACTATGTTTCCTTTAACTTTAATCCATCCATCCATCCATTATCTTTACCCGTTTATTCCATTTTGGGTCACGGGGGTCACTGGTGCCCATGTCCAGCAATCACTGTGCGAGGGGCGGGGTACACCCTGGACGGGTCGCAAGTCCATCACAGGGCCACATAGAGACAAACGAGACAAACAACCATTCACTCTCTCACTCACACCTAGGGACAATTTAGAGTTACCAATCAGCCTAACATGCATGTTTTTGGTCTGTGGGAGGAAACTGGAGCACCCGGAGAAAACCCACACATGCATGGAGAGAACATGCAAACTCCACCCAGAAAGGCCCCTGGACCGGGGTTTGAACCAAGGACCTGCTCGCTGAGAGGCAGCAGCTCTACCAGTTGCGCCACCGTGCTGCCCGTTTAACTTTAATCATAAATAAATATTATTTGTGATGTTGTACATATTCCTTATGTGTTGTAGGTTGTAATCAGGCAGAGACTAAAAGAGGGATTAGCAGTACCTACTAGTTGCAAATCAACAGTCAACAGCAGCATAACAGACATCAGATAAATGCTGTGGGTTCTGTTGTGTAGCTGTGATTGGTGAGTGGGACCTGGCAATAATAATACTCTGCTAAATTCTCATGGGTTTTGAAGATACTTGTACAGTGGCCCTGAGGTATAAATGAAAAACATTTGAAAAAACAGAATTACATTTGAAAAAACAGAATTACATATTTAAAAATGTAATCATTCAAAAATTATATAATTTCCATTTTTTCAAAAATGTGATTCCATTTTATCAAACATGATTCAGATTTTTTTCACATGTGATTCCGTTTTTTTTTTTTTTTTTTCAAATGTGATTCCAGCCACTTCTGCTTTGGCCACTTCCTCTTTAGCCACTTCCACCCATCCATCCATTATCTTTTACCAGCTTCTTCCATTTTGGGTCACAGGGGTCGCCGGTGCCCATGTCTAGCAGTCACTGTGCGAGGGGCGGGGTACACCCTGGACAGGTCGCATGTCCATCACAGGGACACATAGAGACAAACAACCATTCACTCTCTCACTCACACCTAGGGACAATTTAGAGTTACCAATCAGCCTAACATGCATGTTTTTGGTCTGTGGGAGGAAACTGGAGTACCCAGAGAAAACCCACGCATGCACGGAGAGAACATGCAAACCCCGGACCAGGATTTGAACCGGCAACCTTCTCGCTGAGAGGCAGCAGCTCTACCAGTTGCTCCACTGTGCTGCCCCTAATGTAATTCCATTTTTTTCCAAATGTAATTCTGGCCACTTCCACTTTGGCTTAATGCAGTGCTTCTCAATTATTTTCTGTTTTTTTGTTTGTTTGTAAGCAAAGAATAGAGTCCTAGCATTTGTTAAACATCTGGTTTTACAACAAATAAAACAAAAAAACATCAAAATTGTGCTTTAAAAATCAATAAAACTAAAACAACTTGTCAATACGAAAGGATAAAGAGGGTGTCGGTCTTGCTTTGAGTTTATACTCTTTGTTGCATGCGTGCTGTGGGTGAAATGTGTCCAGAGGGGAGGACTTGTTAGCAAAGAATAAAGTCCTAAAATTTATTAAACATTACTTTTGTATTTAAAAAAAAACACAAAAATTGTGCTTTGACAAACTAAAAAACACCACAAAAAATTGTTAAAGCGAAAGAGGAGGATGAAGAGTGGCAGGTAATGCTCTCACTATACTCTGTTACATTGCGTGCTGTGGGAGACAAGTGTCACCAGCTGAGGAGGTGTCGGAGTTTCTCAGCAGCAGAGGGTAGCGACACGGTTCAAGCATGGCTCCCCAAACGACAAGACAGCCATATTTGTTCATAACTTTATTATTAGTAAGTCTGAGAGTTGCCGGATTTTAGCAAACAGTTGCCGAACGCACCTTGACAAAATGAGAACGATGCCAAAAAAAAAAAAAAAACCTAGTCCCTGCCGCAAAATGTTCCCTGAGGTCACATCCCTCCACCCCACCCCACCCCCACACCCCCGGCATTGCTCCTGGACTGGTTTAATGTAATACCATTTTTTTCAAATGTGATTCTGGC
>NC_056500.1:29543669-29550573 GCF_014905685.2 Nematolebias whitei
GGCCACTTCTGCTTTGGCCACTTCCACTTTGGCCACTTCTGCTTTGGCCACTTCCACTTTGGCCACTTCTGCTTTGGTCACTTCCACTTTGGCCACTTCTGCTTTGGCCACTTCCTCTTTGGCTTAATGTAATTCCGTTTTTTCAAATATTTTGTCAAATATAATTCTGTTTTTTCAAATGTTGTTGTGTTTTGTTGTTTTTTGTTGTGTTACTTCAAATGTAATTCTGGGTTGTTGTTTATTTTTTCAAATGTTGTTCATTTACACCTTAAGGCCACCATATACTTGTGTAAAAATCAGTACAATGTACCGGTAGTTACAAGATAGTTAACATGGTGGCATGTACTGGCATGCATGCGTGTGTGTTGCTATCTCTAATCCTCTGTATCCAGGTAGATGGGTTTTGTGTATAGTGTTTGGTATTTGCAGTTTTTTGTTGGTCATTCATTTTTTCCTGCTTTCTTTGTCACATATGGGTTTAGACTGTTTTGGCGTGCTCCTCGTGTCTGTTTGCACACTGCATGCGCTGCAGTGTTGTAGATAAATGAGTTAATGTTTCTACTGGCGATGAACAAAAGACCTGAATTCCCAACGGAGCATTTTAGTTGAGAGCAGCCTGAGTGCAATCCTAGACGGTGGAACAGATCTCCCAGATTATGTTTTCATGCACTGTTCACTTGTTTTCAAAGCCGATTTACATGGCGCAGCAGCATGTGTGCTACCTTTCTTTCTACCACAGATATCCTGCTAAACAAAGCACAACTAAAATCTGCATCACATCACTTCTGTCGTATGTTGCAGTCATTTCCCTGCATGCGCTCCACATTGGCATCTCTCTCAGAGAGAATATGAAATAGGGCTGGACATGATTCTGTTGTTTTGAGGCCTTTTGTGAAGCAGTATTACGCATCTTAGTGATATATAGTGACAATGGTTGTTTTAAACCTGGAGTCCTATAAATATTATTTCACTTAGCTGAGGGGTGACTCGCCTGTTAGCCATCTTTAAGCTGGAGAATGGATGAGTGTTATATTTTAGAACATGTCACATGGAAGCTGTTAACACTGTAATTCTCAGAGCTCACCTCATATGAAATTGATAAAAGGTCGAGCAATAACTCAGAACTCATCACACCCACTTGAAGAGGGGTGTTACAGAGACAGAAAAAAAATCTCAAAAGGCAGTGGTGGTTACAGGCACTTCTCTGTTTGAACACAGGACAGTGTATGAGATATGTTTGAGTGTTATTCCTGGAAGATTTTTGCAGCTCAGCTCTGACCCTAACCCCCACTCCCCCACAATCCTTGACTCATCTCCCTGATCCAACCTCAGAATTTATATTCCCCCTCCAGCAAAAGGAAGGACCATCTTGGCCTTTCATTTTCCAGTTCAGGGCTTTTTTCCCTCCTATTTCTTTTTTTTTTTCAGATAAATGCTCTCCAATCCACCCTGACAGATGTCACATTGCATCACTTCCATTTTGATACATAGCCTCTGATCCTGCCACTTGCAATAAGAAGGCAGCACCAGGGACGCCCTTCCCTAGACGATGCTCTGACACAGGTTATTATTTTAAAGGTGCATCACTGATGGTGCTGAGCAGCAAACCATTTTTGCTAGATGCCATGTCCATGTACGCTTTCTGCAGGAATTGTGGCACCAGCTTGTGTTTTGGTCAAAGAGCGACAACAGCACAACATGCTTAGAACATGCAGGTGCTCATGGGTGGCAATTTATTGTACACTTCACTTCTTAACTTGCTGTGTTTGTTAGTTCTGCTCCTCATTCGGTCTCCCCCATTGTGACTACACAGGTCAGAGTTGGAGAAACAATCTGTATAAAGAGAAGGTTTTAGTGCTTCTGCTGCCTCCAGAAATGCAGCAGTGTAGCATTAATCATACGGTGCCAGAGTACATCAGTAAACACAGTATGTCAGGTCAAGGTAAAGATCAGATCCCACAGCATTTAACAGGACTCAATAGCATACAGGCAATCTATTGAAAAGTCAGCGTTATTCATGGCATGTCTCCCAGGCCTCGGGTGCACGCAGGAGAGACACGCCATTGTTCACCGAAGAGCGCACTGAAATATTTCTCTGGCTACACACAAAAAAACACTGGATCAGCAGCAATTAGTAGAGTAAGAAAGAGATAAAGAGAGGAAGAGAGGAAGGGCAGCAGTTGAAATAGAATGGGGGGGGGGGGGGCGCAAAAAATACAGAATCAGCGACAGGAAAAAAAAGAGGAAGGCATGAAAGTTAGAGGGAAAAAGATAGATGAAGAAGAAGGAAGAGAGTTGGTGAATAAAAAAGAAAGATAGAACAGTTTGGTGTGTAGGAGGTTGAGCGTGCCTGGAGCCCCTCGTGCTTATAAACGACCAGACACACACATTGTATTGTGTCTGTGTGTGTGCATGTGAGACATATCTTCATTATTCTTCTGTTTTCTCAACTTTTCTTTCTTCTTTCCACGCTCTGACCTCACAGTTCTCATGCGTTCGTTTGGGTCTGAACTCACTTATGACACAGATTGATCAGGTCTGGGGGAAAAGAAAACCTAAAACAATGTGCCAACAACAGCCAACCTTCAGTAAACCAACTAGATGCCTACCTGTGATACTTGTTAAACAGAGAAACAGATTTATTTTTAACTCTCGCAACTGCAATGAAAATGTTCCACGCTCAGCCCCCTCTAATTGCTTTCATACAGTAATTGAGGTCAGCCATGTTGTAACCTTTTGCCTCTTTTTTATTTATTTTTTGTTTCAGAAGACAGGAAGTTATTTGTTGGGATGCTGAACAAACAGCAGACCGAAGAGGATGTTTACCGTCTCTTTGAACCCTATGGAGTCATCGAGGAGTGCACAGTCCTAAGAGGTCCTGATGGCAACAGCAAAGGTAGGAACCATTATACAGCTGTCAGCATTATTTAGGTCAATGACAGACACTCGACTGTGTGTGTGAGAGTGTGAAGTGTGTGCTTACATCAGCAAATCTATACAAATTACGCTTGACATATGCATCAAATATAGGTCAAGTAACATGTTCCTTTAAATATAAATATTTGAAACATTTTAAAAGTAATTATTGTCTCTTTAGTTTACATTTAACACAGCTGAATCTGTTTGTTTCAACTCTCTTTTTGATTTTCATTTGTAGCTTGTTTGTGCTTTTCAGTAACATTAAATCTTTAAAATGTAAAAGATGTCTTGGTTGCTTGTAGGGCATGCAGTGTGTTTTAGAGTAGAACTGTGACTAGAAGGTCAAAGGCCAACCCACAAATTAATAAATAAAACTCTTCACATTTATATATAGCCACTAGCAAACCAATGCAATATATATTTTTTTGTAGTAGCAAAAATTTTCTGAAACGACTCCTTGGGTTTTTGAAGAACTCACAAGTGGCTCCTTTCTCTAGTCAGTGTTTAAATAAATTGTTGCAAAATTGCATTTTTTGGGAGGGCTGAAGCCATGATGTTCAGATTCAGCAGTGGTTTGGACAGTTTGGACTCTGGCGTCACGAGCGCCGTAGAATGGTAGCACTGACGGGAGCGCCACTTCGATTTGATCTTTTTTGGTTCCTGTTGTTTTACCTTTTGTTGCACCTACACTGCACACCCACCGTACGGGTATGACCGCGACACACTTGTGGAGTTTTGTATGTCGCTGCCTTGTCATTGTGCCATCCTGCCATTGTGGTTCAGTTCCTGTCCACCCTCCAGCCCCGGCCTGTCATGATGGCCGTCTCCATGATCCTCCATCTGCCTGCACGAACCAAACTCTATGGACCCATTCGGTTCCGCAGAGAAATCTTAGATGTTCTCCATTTGCCAGACCTGGTTCTGGAGGCAGTCTGGAAGGGCAGCTGCTACGTCATTATTACCATCAAGCTGCTGATGGGACTTGCTAACAAGACCTGCTAACGCTGCTAACAAGATCTTCCACTGCCTGTACGGACCGAACTTTACAGACCCGTTTGGTTCTGCATGGAAACTCTGGATGTTCTGTCTGCTGAACCCAGTTCTAGAGGGCAGTCTGGGAGGCAGCTGCTGCAGTCCTTATTACCATCAAGCTGCTAACAAGACCTGCTAACGCTGCTAAAAGAAGGGCACGCCACTAACTGAACCACACCGCTAACAGTACCATGGTGCCAACTGGACCATGTTGCTAAGATAACCTCGCTGTCACCAGAACCACTCTGCCAATAGGACCATGCTGCTGTAGATTTATTTATTTTTTTACTTTGGGTGCCTTGTTTTTGTATTTTTGTTGCATGCTTTGATATTTGCTGTTGTTGTTTTTTTTTTTTGGCGAGTCCAGACTGTTCTTCTCGTCCTAAGTATTTCATTGTATTGTTGACCTTATGTTGAGTTTACATATGACAAATAAACCAAACCTGAACCTGTTTGGAGCTGAAAAGAAACAGTAACGTCAAAAACAATTCAAGTGTCCTTCCACTGTGAGGATGAAAATAGCCAAAGTTTCACAGTTGTCCTGTAATATTTGTACTTTTTTTAAGACAGCAATTTTTTCTTTTGGTACTATTTTCATTTATGTTTTTTTTTATTATTATTATTAATATTAATGTTTCAAGCCAAACCAATACAAGTATTTTACAATCCATTTTTGACCATTTTATTTTCTCACTTAATACCAAGAAAATTCCACTTTTCAAAAAAAAATAGACCCTTTTCTTGTTTTGTACATCTTACATTCATTTTGCAAAAACTGAATCTAGATCAACCTAAATAATTTGACACTAGCTTAACCATGATGTCTATTTTGTTAACTGTGTTACTTTACAAAGAGAATGAGTTCCTCTTTAGCAGATTATGCACAGTTCAAACATGGACTGAACATATATCCAGTGTCTTTGTCAGCTTTACTATCAGGACTGTATCATGCAATTATTTGGCAATGCAGAAACTTTAAAGCAGTCTAAATGAAATGTTTTGGTGGCAAAATTGGGTTCAGGATCTTCCCTTGGGGTGCATCTAACATGTGAAATGGAGAAGTAAGGGGGTTTGAACCAGCAACATCCTGGTGAAGAATAGCTGCTGCAGCTTTTGAGCTACAGCCACCCCCACAAGGTGAAGGCGATACATGACTTACAGAATATATTAAGATGTGAAAGCCTAATTATAGCAGTACATGGTACTATTGTAGAAAAGACCTTGTACAGGTCATCAGGAGCTCCAGCTCTGTCCCGCTCGTATCTCAACAGGGTGCAGTGGTTTGGCAGCTGAATGGACATCTTGATCGGCCGCTGTTCACCGGGGCGAGCCTATTAACACGGGAAGAATGGCAGGGTGACTGGGTCAAGTGGGACAGAAGATAAGAAAAATAAAGCATAAAAGATTAAATAAAAGGGAAGGAACTTTAAATGAAATGAAATTAGGTGAAATAAGGTATAATTATAAGAGGACATGATGGATCTGTAGCTGCTCTTTCACTCCAATAGATATATATTCACAGCTTCTGTTTTTAAAGATTTAAGAGTTATATTTGGTACGTTGGGGTTCTTGGGTCCTCTTGACACCCGGTATTCACGAGGAGCAAATAGAAAACTGTTATCTAGACTGGACTATTGCAATGGTTTATTGGTGTCCAAATTCTTCTTTTAAAAGTCTTCAGTTAATCCAAAATGCTGCTCCCAGAGTCTTAACTGGAGTTAGTAGGAGATATCATATCAATCAATCAATCAATCAAACAATCAATTTTATTGATCCAAAGGGAAAAATATCTTTCTAGTTTTAGCTTCTCCCCGTTTGGCTCCCTGTCAAGTCCAGAATTGAATTCAAAATCTTACTGCTAACCAGTGGTGTAGTCTACATTTTTGTACTGGGTATACTGTGCTTAGAACCCGAAGTACACCGGTTAATACAATGTAATCGTCATTTTATTTATTTTTAAGTACATTGAATGTTTTAACATTTCTCTTATGCTTATATTTGAATAAATGTACAACAAACTTTGTACAACAGTTGGCTTTGTATTAAAAACGTTATAGAATTTATAAAACAGTATCAAAGTAAAACATGTTCAAGTATTAAGTAATAAGTACTGAAGTAGTAATTATACAAAAAATAGGTCGAATCAACTCATTCTATCTATAAAATGTTCCAAATGTGTTGACAATGACACATGACCAATAATATGTCACATTGGACACTTTTAAGTGGGTATACTGAACTTCTCAAACTTTTCTAGTGGGTATACTCTGTATACCTGCGTATCACATACACTACACCATTGCTTCTAACCTACAAAGCTCTCAACAACCTAGCTCCATCTTATATTAGCCATCTTATTGTTTCATATTTTCCTAACAGAGCACTTCACTCTCAGACTGCAGGCTTACTCGCGGTTCCCAGAGTTTCCAAAAACAGAATGGGAGGAAGATCTTTCAGTTATCAGGCTCCTCTCTTGTGGAACTAACTTCCAGTTTCTGTCCGTAAGGCTGACACATTGTCCAGTATTAAGACTGGGCTTAAGACTTTCCTTTTTGATAAATCCTATAGTTAGGGTTGGCTCGTTATGCTGTCATAGACTTACACTACTAGAGGACAAACTGGCCTCATTTCCTTAAATGAATTGTGAAAATGTAAAAGTTTTCATTGTTACTGGTTCTGTCTTAACATGTGATTCTTGACCTGCCATTATGTACAGTATCTGTTCCTCCTTCCTGTTCCTCTCAAACCCAGCTGGTCGAAGCAGATGACCGCTTGTCCTGAGCCTGGTTTTGCTAAAGGTTTCTTCCTCATGAGGGAGTTTTTCTTTTACACTGTTGCCTTCATGCTTGCTCAAGATGAGAGTCAGTGATGGAGTTAAATTCAAAGCAGTCTGCTCCTCAGATAAATAAATAAATAAATAAATAAATAAATAAATAAATAAATATATATATAT
>NC_056500.1:29580573-29640771 GCF_014905685.2 Nematolebias whitei
ATATATTCATAAAGAAATCTTTGGGTTGACAAACTGCAGCTGATCAACATTTGGAGTCAACACAATACAAGATAGCTGCCACAGCTAACTGACCTTAGATGACACAAAACTGTCTATGACCAAATTTAAAGACACTGAGCTAAAGTTTGTTGTTGTTAAATGATAATCTAGTTATTGGCATAATCAAAATTTGATCCAATGGATATAACTTCATTGTTTTATACAATATGATCTTATTCTTTAAGGGTTAAAGGCCTTGTTGGGAAGACAAAACTTTGGATGTAGTTTTTATTCTTTTTAATTATTCTATACTGTAGCTGTTTCCATAAATTGACCAAACGGGACTGCTCTCCTTTAGAACCAAAACTCCGTTCAACTACTGACCCTGGAACTCTAGTTTGATGTGAGAGGCCCACAGTGCAGCTACTACAGTTACTATCACTTCAACTACTGCCTATATGTAGACGTGAGCTCCCCACAGCACTGCTAAGCTTTGGAAGCTTTGGAAAATGAATTTGCTTGATGATGGAGAGGATGCATTATCTGTGGTACAGTAGAGTGCGTGTGGCCTGAGCAGACTAGCTGCCTCGAGCCTTCAAAGTAGAAGCCGAAGTCTCCTGGGTCCTGGTAGGAGAATGGGCTGAATCTGCAGTCTAATTCATCACAGCTTTGCAAGAAACAAGTAATCGCAGGGAGTCTTCTTTAAAAAAAAAAAAAAAAAAAAAAGAGGAGAAAAAGAGAAAGAAAACCTGTGCAAAAGACACAAAAGCCACAACAGCTCTTGCTGGACTGGAGCAATTCCCCTGGTCACCCCAGTTGTTTGAGCAACTGTCAGCCTCCTCAATGGCTTATATGCTGAAAAAGAAAGATAAGGAGCAGAGAAAAGTAAAGAATAAGTGGAATCGTGTGTAGAGAATAAGAACAGCAAGCCCACACAGTCCTTAGTGTGATGAAAGCTTTGGGTGTGTTTTTATACAGCTTATTTACAGTTCCATCCCAGCATACGTTTTGTCTGTATTGGAAGAGATTGTTTAGCATTTCTGAACTGCCACTCACAGCGGGGTCCTTACTGAGGTACCAGATTGTGGGGATATGACATGCTGACGGGTTTCCGTGACAACCTGGTTTGCTTGTCCAATCAGGGTGAGGCTTTCCAGATTGAGAAGTGGTCCTCTGGGGAGCCATGCTTCAACTAGCTCTGAGGCTTTGCCACAAAGAAGATCCTTTAGAGAGGCCATCACAAAGTGGGATTCTGCTCAGAATGGGCACTTCAATATTCCCAGCATAATTGGAAGCACTTCCTAACCGGGAGTTGTTTTAAAATGCATTGAATGACAGAGAGCAGGAGGCATTCTATTCTGATTCCACTCGTGAACGTCTCTGCGGCAGCCTGTCAGGTGTGTACCATATATGTTATGACCCACCCATTTGTCAAACTGCCAACTGTTGTTGTTTTGGCTTGTTGTTATTATATAATGTATAAAAGTATAAGAGGCTTCTTTGAATACAAGCCACACCTGCTCATTGAAGCAAATCTCTCTCTGTAATCTGCTGCTATCTAGACCAGATCATTTTCTATGTTTTCTTTCCTATCCTCCTCCCCCCCCCCCCCATTTTTTTTTTTCTTTCTGAAGTTGCATAGTGGTTTCATCATCTTGAGCAATAGGAGCCAGCAGGGTATCGCACAAACACAACAGACAGGCTCATTTTTCACAGGTTGACTTCCAAGCTATTCAGCAGGATGTGTTACGACAAACGGCAGATTTGTGACAGACTCACATCGCACATGTGTCCTTGCATTAGAGAGAGGATGCAATATATCTTGTGTGTGTGTGTGTAATGGGTTTCGGTTAGTGTGTGCTTGCATGTGGATTAGTGCATTAAAACCGTAGTGTGTGTGTGTGTTTGTGTCATACAAGTCCATGCAGACGGCAAGCTCCATGACGCAATAACGGCAAACCTTCCTTCCAGCAGGCCTCAGCTCTCCACCAGCCAACATCACCACCTCCGCTGTTCCCAGCATCGTCACGCCCATTGTCAACGGCTTCACCGGCATCCCTCATCAGCCCAATGGGCATCCTGCTGTGGAAACTGTGTACACCAACGGCTTGCCGCCCTACTCCACCCAGAGCCCAACCGCAGCTGACACCCTCCAGCAAGCTTTCACCGGTGTGCAGCAATACACAGGTGAGAGGTGCTACAAAAAGCTACAAGATAATTACCGCAGGATGTTTACAAAATGAGGTTGTACGTATTCAGATAGTGTTGAACAGCGCAACCTCAGAGTCTTTGATTCCTCACATTGCACCTGTATGATCGACTTTAAGCATCCTTGACACCATTCTCTGCAGGATCTCTGTTTTTACACTCCTCTCTCCCTCATTTCTTCGCCCATTCTGCAGCCATCTACCCAGCCACCACACTGACTCCCATTGGCCAAACACTGCCCCAACCACCCCAGGTCATCCAGCAGCAGCAGAGAGAAGGTGAGGGTGAGAGAACATTATTACTTTTACACTTCACACACCTCATATCCATTGTAATGGATATAAGAGCAGAGATGAACTTGAGAGACCAATATTGCTTTTTTTTTTTTTTTTACACTGACTGTACACATCAGTTCCACAGGACGAGTAAACAGAGTGAAAGAGTTTAGTTCACACTGATTCTGAGCTAACGCTTACATTATATTGAACATAAAGGTTCTGTTGAATAATTTAATTATCCTACCATCAACTCATTAATCAAATAAGCCTCACAGAGAGGATCCAAGAAGATTGTTTTTCAACCCAGGTTTACTTCTTGCAAGGGGTGCAGCATTGGAAACAGGCTTACAATGGTGTTATATGAAGCTCTAGTCCAAGGCCTGCCCACAGACAAAGAGTTAGGAAAAGCTTAAATACCCATTATCAGACAGAGGCGAGGTCAACACAACCTCTGCATCACAGCTCACAGTTCTTGAAGGTGTCAGAAGTTATCAGTTTTCAGACTTTTCTCTGAGTGGACAAAGAGACATCTTGACTTTACATACATGGTTTTATATCAGTGTAACATTAGTGAAAACATCCATGACCTTTACATAAAGTCCCCAACAGGTGCACTAAATATCCATTCATCCATCCATTTTCTTCCGCTTATCCGGGGTCGGGTCGCAAGGGTAGCAGCCTAAGTAGGGAGGCCCAGATTTCCCTCTCCCCAGCCACTTGGGCCAGCTCTTCCGGGGGAATCCCGAGGCGTTCCCAGGCCAGCCGAGAAACAAAGTCGCTCCAGCGTGTCCTGGGTCTTCCTCTGGGCCTCCTTCCGGTGGGACGTGTCCGGAACACCTCACCAGGGAGGCGTCCAGAAGGCATCCTAAAAAGATGCCCAAGCCACCTCAACTGGCTCCTCTCGACGTGGAGAAGCAGCGGCTCTACTCTGAGTCTCTCCCGGATGATCGAGCTTCTCACCCTTTCTCTAAGGGAGAGCCCAGACACCCTGCGGAGAAAACTCATTTCGGCAGCTTGTATCCGAGATCTCATTCTTTCGGTCACAACCCAAAACTTGTGACCATAGATGAGGGTGGGAACGTAGATCGATCGGTAAATTGAGAGCTTCGCCTTTTTACTCAGCTCTCTCTTCACCACGACAGACCTGTGCAGCGCCTGCTTCACTGCAGACGCTGCACCTATCTGCCTATCGATCTCGCGCTCCATTTTTCCCTCATTCGTGAACAAGACCCCAAGATACTTAAACTCCTCCACTTGGGGTAGGACCTCCTCCCTGACCCGGAGAGGGCACTCTACCCTTTTTCGGCTCAAGACCATGGCCTCGGATTTGGAGGAACTGATCTTCATCCCGGCCGCGTCGCATTCGGCTGCGAACCGCTCCAGTGAAAGCTGTAGATCATGCACTAAATATATGAAGCATAATTTATATATATATTTTAAAATCCTTTATGAAACCCAATACAGGTTTTGGTTTTAGTCAGATTAACAGACCTTTATGAAAATAAATTATAAAGCTGTAAGAAATGGGTTGCTGCTCCTAACACGAACAACAGCTATGACCTCGTTGAAATGATAGTAGTATGAAAACTGGGGCATCTTTTGAACGAAAAGTGAATTGGTTTGTTGGAAATTTTGCCCATATTGGCTACATGCCAAAAATAAGGGGGGAAAAAGCTATGTCAAAAAGAAAAAAATGAGGTTATTACTAAAGACATAATTTGAAACAATTGGGGACGCAGAATCGCACATAATACACGTCAGTATTGAGTTTTGCACCAACACAGGTTTGACATAGGAATACGTTTTAAGTAAAACATGGAGCAATATAGAAAAGCATCTTGAAAAGCAAATGTTCTGAGAGTAAAACTCGTTTTTATGTCGACAAAGTTCATGCTCAATCCAGGTACCAAATCCAATAATTCTCAGTCGGGTCATCTGGACAGTTTCTTTTTTATAGAGACGTTTCGCCCTCTATGAGGAGCCCTCTAGCCCTCCGGATAGAGGGCGAAACGTCTCTATAAAAAAGAAACTGTCCAGATGACCCGACTGAGAATTATTGGATCATTTTTAAGTCATTACAAGTTACTTCAAAGGCTTTTTGGTTAGCATTTTATCAGCAAAATCACAAGAAAATGTAGCAGACTAATGTATGTATTTATTTTGCATAGCTAGTTGGATCTTTTTGTGTTTGAGAACTGTGATATTTTAGTCTTACTGTATATATTTAACAAAAACAGCAAAAATAAAAGATGCATAAAAATAACACTGACAAATGTTTCCTTTTTTAAATACATATATATATATATATGTATATATATATATATATATATATATACATATATATATATATATTCAGGTCCAGAGGGCTGTAACCTGTTCATCTACCACCTGCCACAAGAGTTTGGAGACAATGAACTCATGCAGATGTTTTTGCCCTTCGGTACGGTCATTTCTTCTAAAGTCTTCATGGACCGGGCAACCAACCAGAGCAAATGTTTTGGTGAGTTACTCATTTTCACATATGCACAAGAAGCACAAGGGACAAAGATGTACAATTATATAATAATAACAACCATGTTTAGAAAAGCCATGTAACTGCTGAGTGCTGAATGATTTTTCTGACAATTGCTGAAGAAGCTGAAACTAAGCTGATAAAGCTAAAATAAATGGAACTCTAGCTAAAAGCTTAAATAATCAAAATGCAAGCTAAATGCCAAAAAAAAATCTAGCTAGCTAAAAGCTAAGAGTAGCAGAATGGTAAAGCCAAACCAAACGTAGCCACAGTTTCCCAAGAGTTTTTCAAGGAAATGAAGAGCTCTCAATGGATGTCTTCAAGAAAACGTTTTTAAATATAGTTAAATGTTTTTAATATTTTAAAAGTTACTAAAATGAAAAGTCATAGCACTCATTTCCTGAATGAACATTTTGATAAATGAATGATTAGAATAGCACAAAGTTTGCATAAGTACTAAAAACTTAGTATTTAAAATGCCTTCGGGGGGAAAAACAGGAAAACACTAGTGTGAGTGCTGGTTTTCAAATTTAAAGGTAAAGAGGAACAGTTTTCTTGTTTATTTTAGACATATAGTACATCCAGCATAAATGCCCATCAGTATACCCCTGCACAAAACATTGTGAATGCTTATAGTTTAAATTATTATTTTGACCTTTTGGGGTAGGATGTGTGAAAAAAAAACTAATTTTTCCAGAGTTAAAAAAGATAGTCAAACGTATTTGACTATGCGACTGAATTCGGATCTTGATCTCTTGTCACATTTTTGCCTACTAGCCAAATAATCAATCATATGTTTTTTTCTGCTTTACAAATGTTTGACCCAGAAACCCTGAGGTGCTTTATCAGCATCCTCATCACTGTTCTGTAACCCTCACCCCTAAGCTTTTACTGCTGAAGCTGATCCATACATCTGACCAAGTTATGACCAATGTATAGCTCCACAGGCTAACCACACAGGTGCAGAAAAGCTTGGCAATGATGGTTGGTGGGAGGCTAAAAAACAGGACAGGAAACAAAGATGTGTAATTATTCTAAAAAAGACAAAAGAAGGGATAAACTGAGACAGAAAATGTGAGAGACAGAGAAAAAGTGGGTGTATGTTCCGTGATGAGATTGTAAGAGTAGTTCATTTCTGCCTCTACTTCCTTCCACCCCAAACTTAAACACATTGAGTTGATGGTAGATCACCTCTGTTTTCTACCTCTATTCCTTTTTTCCGGCATTTCATGCTAGCCTCATCTTTGCCGCCAAGCCCTAATGGGCCAAACCAGACCCAGGATGGCCAGGCACACTGTCTCCCAGGTGGCAAGGACGTGGAGGGGCCCCTGTTGTTTTTCATGGGTCATTAACTGTACCTAATGGCTCTACAGACACAGGGGAGCACATCAAGCAAAGATGCACTCAGTTGCAGTTTCTGGTCACTGAAATCTCAAGGCTTTATTTTTATACATGATAAACACAAGATGTTCAGTGTAGGTTTGAAGAGGGATCTTGGAAAAATGCACTGATGGGTTTGTCTCTGCAGAAAACTGGTTTTCCCGTGCTTGCATTTTGTTTTGATCAGACTATTTTTTTGTGCAGTGAGATGTACGTAAATGTTTTTAATACTGCAATCGAATTTGTGTTTCCATTAAATGTGGGAAATTTAGAGATGGTCCAACTTTGTCTATAAATGCGGGCAGTTTCAAAGACTGTACAATCATTCGGTTAAATTTTTTTATCCCCCCATAGTTCATGACTATACATATTTACAGTGGTTTACTTCCCCGTTACATTATTTAATTGGGCCCTCTAAAATAAGCTGTTCCTTTTATTCCCCTGCAAAATTCAAGACAAGGGCGACAAAAGCAGCTTAATATCACATCTCTTCCAGAGATAGAAAATTCTAATAATAATAATATAGAGTGTAGTCGTGTAACTGCCCACTATGAAGTTGGACTAATATTTCAACAAGTCATAAATAAATTCTAAAAACAGTTCCAGTCTATTTTATTTTATTTTATTTTATTTTATTTTTTTATCAACTCATAGCACTGAAAAAGCTTGTGTTAAAATTACCAATAACTTCCTCGTGGCTGCTGATACTTGATTACTTTTTATTTTCACCCTCCTCAAGTTGAGTGCAGCATGTCACACAATTACAGTCTTCATTGACAGCCTAGCCTCTTTGGAACGTCTGACGCAACCTTAATTGGTTTAGGACTAATCTCTCTGGACATAGTTTATTCAACTCAAAACAATCTCATCCCAACCTTCCCCCCGTCCTTTGGTGTACCCCAAGGTTCCATTCTTGGATCTCTCCTATTTATCATCTACATCCTTCCTCTTGAGTGCATATCCTGAAAAAATATAAACAAATACAATTTTAAAAGTCCATGACTTTGCTATTGCTATTTTTTCCTTTGTACTATTTTATACTATTAATTGTTTTTCTTGTTTTTTCATTGGGTTTATTGTTCTATTTGCTGTATTTTTTATTATATTTATATAACGTATCTTTATTATTATTATTATTATTATTATTAGAAGTAGTAGTAGTAGTAGTAGTAGTAGTAGTAGTAGAAGTAGTAGTAGTAGTAATAGTAGTAGTAGTAGTAGTAGTAGTATAGAGTAGATATTGCATTCTAATTGCATGCAGCATTTTGCAAGATTGTTAAGGCACAAAGATCACATTTATTTTTTTGTATACATGTTTGGTTTCATGAGATTGTCATTTTTACTTGCAGGTTTTGTAAGCTTCGACAACCCTGCCAGTGCACAGGCAGCTATTCAGGCTATGAACGGCTTTCAGATTGGGATGAAGAGACTAAAAGTCCAACTAAAGAGACCGAAGGATGCTAGTCGCCCTTACTGACACAGCCTATCGTCAGTATTCTCTGCAGCAGCACAGGTGAGGCCAAAAAAATGTCAGAGAGCTGGCTCAAATCAGTGGTTCAGCAATTTTTAAAGATTGAACTCTCATTTTGTGTGATTTGGCTGGGCAAATTAAAGTTCAAGCACTATTTTTGCAACTTCATAGACCATTCAAAACTGAAAAGCTACATTAATTACTGTGTATGTTTAGAAAATGTTGGGATTAATGAAGTATTTTTGAATAGAATTTAATTGAAAATGAGCTGATCTCTAAAAAGCCTGAAGTCAAAGATTAAATATTTGTAATTCAAAATAAAATGTCTAATTTTGGTCTAAACGTCTAATAAAAATAATAATAATAATAATTAAACAATTGTTTTGCAAAGGTAAAAATGCACTTCTATCATATTTCTGCTGCTCTTTTAGTATTATTAATTTTTAAGAAAGGAAGGAGCAGCATACATGTTTTGGTACTCTGTGTGTCATAATTCAAGCACAAAAGAACTAAACAGTGGATAAATGAAGCAAAAATGTTCTGACCTTTCAGGTCTTGTCCCAACAACCAGCAGCCACAGATTCCTGTATGTAGCTGCCTATGGCTCCCTGAACATGTACATTAAGAATCCCCATAAAGCAGGCGAAAACTAAAAGAATAAATCAATCTTTTGACTATTAATTTTCTAGATTTGTTGTGAAAAAATTTTTTAATTTACATAAAAACAACAGAGATCACGTTAAGCCCAAAAATGAACAAACATCTTGAGGAACTACAGCTGTCATGTTGTAAACGTCTTGCAAATAATAATCAGAAACTATTTAAAACTGAATTTACAAAGAAGCCTGACACATTTTGGAATTGGCCCCCAGAGAGAAGATCAAATGCATTAAGCTCAGGTCTGTTTGTACATTTCCATGAACACCACAGTTATCTCACTGTTACGCACTAATGTGGATTCTTTGGACTCGCACAGAATGCATTATTTATTTATTAACCTTTATTTAACCAGGCAAATCCCATTGAAATCACACATTTCTTTTGCAAGGGAGGCCTGGGCCTGAAAGCAGCCTAACATGCATTTTTATTCTGTGGGAGGAAACCGGAGTACCCGGAGAAAACCCACGCAAGCACAAAAAGAACATGCAAACTCCACACAGAAAGTCCCCTGGTTTAACAGGGAATTGAACCCAGGACATTCTTGCTGTGAGGCAACAGTGCTAACCACCGAGCCGTTGTAATGCCAAAGAAAACATTCTACCGACTCTAGGAGGAGCAAATTATTAAAATATTTTGTACAAATTGAGTAAGAAAACTTTACTGAACTGCAAAGGGCACGCATCACACCCTTCAACCTGATATTTATCTGCCCATTTATCTGCCCACACATTTCAAATAGCTTTGTATACAGGGTTGAATAATAATCTTTGCAGGAAAAATAAAGCTAGCTACAAAAAGTCTTGAAAATGTGCGGTACTTAGCAGCCTGACTAAACTGCAGTAAATTTAAATAAAATTAAATACTTTTTCTTTAGTACTTTTTGTAACGTTAAGAAAAGATGGGCTCATTTTACTTTGAACATTTAAACATTGTGTCAGCTCTACTTCATGCCTTTTGAAGACCAGAATATCTAGTGTGGATATTCACACACTGGTATATATTTTTTGAAAAGGTTTTGTTTACTCCTGAACATATTAAGGCCAAATGTTAAGGGTTGCGCAGCAATGATGCATGTGCAGTATTGTAGAAACTGCGAGGAGTTGGTTCTATATTGGTGCAGATCAGGCATGCTTCTAATTGTGGGAAAATCTGTCATCATTGTGATTGACAAAGACTGATTGGTCTGCCAATGGAGGTTAGCACTCTTCAGACCATTACACTGATATAATGGAGCCATACTGAAAAATTCAAAAGTTTAAAGAAATAGATTGTTGGATTGACAGTTTAATGAGCAGTGAAATTTGAAATTGCACCCCCTCCCTCTTCTGTTTTACAGGTTTCAGAGGACACGTAAAGATATCTTGGAAGAGTTCCACTTTTTTTTCTTTGAAAGCAAAATATGTTTTTAAAAAAAAAAAAAAAAATTATCAACACGCAAGGTATTTTTCGGAGACATATCAACATAAACACACGAAGATGTAGGATAGAGGAGGAAAAGGAGATGCGGGGGGAACATAGGAGGAGCCGCTTCAATGGGGGACGCATCAGCAACAAACTGCAGGAACAGCAAGAAGAAGGAGAAACAAGCAGAAAGAGACGGGACGCAACGGAACAACAGAACTTTTTTTTTTTGTTAAGACTTGAATTAAGTAAGCAACAAACTAACAAACGGGGGGAAAAAAAGCAGCCACAGCAAATAGATTTCTATATACATATTATATACACACATATATATTTAAGGAAAGAGGCGCTTGTGGCTTTTACTGGACAAATGAGGGTTAAAACTTGAAAATAAAATAAACAGTGGAGAAAAGAACCTCTCTTTACATCCACTGACGGACTTTCTTTCTCTGTCCCTCTTTCTCTTATTCTCTCACCGTCTCTCAGCAAGCGCAAAGCTAGGACTCGTGGAGGTCACTGAGGTTTCCATTAGCAAAGTAGAACTGCAATTCTTTCACCCCTAAGGGACCAAAGGACCAAACATTTTTATTCTTCTGAGCAGTAATATATATATAGTATTAATGATACTAATACTACATACTACTAATAATAATATTAAACTTAAAAAAGAAATAATAGCTTCAGGTTGAAAAAAACAGCAAGGATTTTTTTTTATTTGTTTTCCTTTTAACTTTAAAGCTACTGAGTTTGAGAATATTAAAGCAAAACTACAAAAAAAGTATTAAAAAAATAAAGCTGTATTGTTTAAGCAGCATAGAAAATATGAGTTAGTTTCGGGCATGTTCAGATATGTAATTTTTTACCACTTCATCCCAGCATTTCATCTTGGAAGTGTGATCTGTCCGCGTTATTGAATCGCAGGGAGAAGAAAAGAGCCCCGCAGTGCCAAAAGAGACACAAAAGCACTAAAATTCAAAGAACTACAAACCAAATGTTTTCCCAGCATGCTGCTGTTCCATGACTGATCATCAATGGGAATAGTTTTATGTTGGTGTTAAAGGGAGAGCCCAGACTTCTGCAGTGGGGTTCAGCTGAAAGGTTATGAGCAATTAATATCTTACATGTAGATGAATTTTTGAACAGCCTCAGTTCAGAGAAAAAGAGTTTGCAACTGCCTGGTTTGATGAGCTAACGGTGGCTAAAGGGGGACTAGGGGTCACTGCTGTCCTAAACAACTCCAATGTCATAAATATAGTTCATACAAAAGCGTACTTATGTTTTTATACATATATAAACATTTACTCCATTGGTAATTTTGCATTACATAGTTATTCAGCAGAAACAATAAGAAATCGGTGCTTGAACTGCCCTGTGCTGCTAGCATAGCTGCAGCCACTACTTGTGCTTGCAAACAACCATAAAGGTTTATGTAAAAAAAAAAAAAAAAAAAAAAGATGTAATGTGAAATTAATGGTGAAGGTTTATAGGAAAACGTTTGTGTGCACCGCTTTGAAATTTTAGATATTGGAGCTGTTTTAACCTGTGAAAATCCACTTTTGTTTGGGCCCTGCTCAGGTTAGCTGTTAGCGCAGAATCAGACTCTATTTCTCCAAACTGAGATTGTTCACAGACGTATCTACACACATAGAATTCAACTTCAAAATATCCTATTACCGTCATTTCTGGACTGTAAGCCGCTACTTTTTTCACACGCTTTGAACTCCACAGCTTATACAATGCTGCAGCTAATATAAGGATTTTAAAAATGTATTTATTTTTGATGGGCTAACAAGCTTCATCCTGCCAAAACATTTAGCCTCGTCACACTCAGGCACTCACATAGCTGCCCAATACATGTCTTTCTTGGGAGGTGGGGGGTGTCCTCATGACTCAGTGAGACTACCTGTATAAATAAAGATTTTTTTTTTTAATCTGACCAATGAGATTACCGAACAGGTCAAAATGAAACAATGAAACTTGATTTCATTGGTCTCTTGGTTTCATTGCAGCCACTCGAAATTAGGTCAAGGTTTTCTTTATTGTCATTTGCATCTCATGTGATCAAATAAGTGTGACTCGTGCATTAATGTGGCACTCCGAGCTCGGTGGGAGACTTGGATGATTGGCAGTGAGAAATCATTTAACTAAACTAGCCGCATGCGAAAAGCAACTTTTGCTCAAATCTGCCAGTGGATCCTGACAAAGGAGCAGTGTAAAAAAAATCCTCTATTACCAACGAGTTTCAAAAGGCAGATGCGTGATGACCTGCGGCTTATAGACAAGTGCAGACTATATATATGTACAATGTATTTATTTATTTATTTAGTGGGCGCGGCTTATATTCAGGTGCACTCAATAGTCCGGAAATTACGGTAACTGGTTTGAAGCCTCGGTTTTACAGATCTCAAGTAAAGGACTGTGGTACAAATGCAGCCAGGGTGATCTGGATACACAGCAGTGAAATAACAACTGGATCTCATGAAAAAACTCCAGTGGTGCCCCTTCCCTACTGCCAAAACACCCACCCCTTTCTCTCATTTTTACCTCTAAGTGCCAGCAAATTTGTCTCCACAGGGACCATGAGTTCAGGGGGGGGCCCAAAGCTTAACATAATTACCATAATGACAGTATTGATCAGATGGAAAGCAGCACCCCAGGGCAGGAGATGCACAATCTATTACACATTGGCATTTCGAACGAACTGATTGAGTGACAGAGTTGATCATCCTCGCGCTGGTTTGGCAGGAATCTTTTTCTTTCCCATTTTACTTCCCACATCTGACAGTGGCACCGTGTTCTCTTTAAAGGCACTTAAAGTGTCTGATGCTGCAACAAGGTCTGTATATAGAGTTTAGAGTAGATTGTCCAAGTTCTTCAGTGAAGAGCAGCTGTATTTTTTAATAATTTTTTGAAGGGTATAATAGCACACTAAGAGCTTGTACACAGTGAGGGGCGGCCTGGCATTACAAACCTTAGGAGGTCAAATTAGGAGCAAAATGATCCATCAATTAGACGGCAGGATGCCTGTGAGAGAGGACGCTGCTTTGATGGGACAGCTAACCATTAGCGCCAGTCACATGGCTCCTGTGTGATGTGGTTGTGGCACGTCGTGCTATACTGTAAGTGATTAATGAAGTATGTGATGTTTTCTGCTCTGAGGCACACATTCAAAACATCCCAGATGAAATCTTGCTTGTGATTTGCTTGTTTTTACCGATTTCCCCACAACCTATTGTAGGTTTTAATTTAGTGTACATTTCTAATTTAAAATTCCACATATTTTTTATTTATTTCTTCTCTGAAGTATCTCGCCCCCTCCATATTCAACAAGACTTCAACGTTCTCTTCTAAACTTTTGACACAGTGATGCTTCAGATGCCTGACCCACGCACTGAAGCAGAGTTCATAATGCCTTTCTGGTTTGGTACAAAAAAAAAAGAAAAGTTTCCTGTACTCTATAGATCTTGACAACTGTGCCCCTGCATTTTGATTTCACTTTGGCTCTGTTGCTCTATTTTCCTTGTGTGATTACCGATTCATCAGTGTTAGAAAGAGGAAGCAGAACTATTTAAATCTTGTAAAAAATACTTTTTTTCTTTTTAGCTATGCCTTTTCTCATCATGTTGCCAATTTATGCAATCATACCCATGCAGTTCCTCATCAGTCCTTAAACATGTGCCAGATTCCATTTATAGTCTTAGAACTATGCTAACTTTCAGGAATTCTTTAGCGAGAATGAAAGATTTGATGTTGTGAAACATTGCAGGAAAAAGTGTCAGCTGGAGCTGTAATGATATACAGTATAGATTTCCAGTGAAAAGGTTAGATTTCTTATATATTTGCCAGGAGACAGCTTCTTTCCCTCGGCGAGAGAATGTGAGTTTCCCTGCTGCTGTCAGGGCGCAGCAGCTTTAGGACGCTGTGATATACGCCCTCCTTCCTCCAGGCCATGCAGGGTCTTGTAAACCCTGTCAAAATATCTTTACTCCTGGGGCTTAAGGAGGACGTTTTGTTCCTTTAATTATTCAAATCAAATTTAATTTCTCCGTCACAACAAAGCAAATTAAAGACGACAGCTGTAGCTGAAATGCAACGGGTTTGAAAAATGTAACTTTATTTTTGCACCCTGACAAACAAAATGAAAAAAAGAAACAAATACAAACTATTACATTTTGATTAAATGTAATTAAAACAGCTTTTTAAAAAAAGTGGAAGCTTCAAGGAAAAGGAGAGGCTGCGAAACATCTGTGTGTGGTTTGAAAAACAAAAAAGGGAACTGGCAGTAATGGTTTTTGTAGTCTTACAATTAAGTTGCATGTTCTTGAGCTAAAGCGTATCTTTTTACTCAATTTTCACTCTTGTATGCATTATTTTCAAACGTCCATTATTCCATCCGTTATCTTTAACATTTATCATGCTACCATTGTGCCCTTTTAGTCTCTGAGCATGTTCAATGAGGAGTGGGGCCAGGAGGGTTCAAAATTATGAATCTGGTATTGCTCGTATTAACAAATATGAATCTTTACCGATTGTTTGAATGCTAAGGATAGTAGCTTATTATAAATATGAAATCTTGTATATTATGGAAAATCAGCACAGGACCTTTCTTTGTATGGGTTTTAAGGGTTTTGAAGAGGGAGGGGGAAGGTGGGGGAGGTGGGTGGGGTTGGGTCTTGCTTTATAAAGATGCTAACTTTCTGGTTTCTCAGCACAACAAGCGTACAGAAACATGAATACGGCTGTATAACAAAGTCTCTGAGGAGACTTGACTGAAATACAGGGAGCAAAAAGAGGAATCTCAGAACTATTCTTCAAAGCTGAATAGAAAAATGCAGTTTACATGTAGATTTATTTTATTTATTTATTTATTCTTTTAATTGAAGAGAGCGCCACCTGTTTTTGTGGCAGCATCTATACAGCATGGATTAACTGACAGGGAAGCAGTACCTTTTTTATAAATATTAATAAGAAACAATACCAATAATATTAATAATAATAACGATAATTGAATAATGTATTCTGCATTAGCCTGAGAAACCAAATTTTTGTCCCCTGTTGAAATATCTTAATACTTGCTGCTTAGATTACTTCATATTAATGATGATTTTAATAATTTTATAATTATTTGCCTAATGTAACTTGATGTTTATTTATTTATGCATTTAAATTATTTATTTATTTATTTATGAATTTATTTATTTTACCTTATTTTATGTTTACGGTAAGATAGAAATATGTGTCAAAAAACAAAAAAGACTTGGTTCTTGGGACTTTTCTCTTGTTCTTCTCTCTTTTTTTCCAATTTTACAATAAAAATCAAACTGGATGAGTTTGTTTTTGTCACCGTTCTGTTGCGCAGAATAAAGTGTTGAGCCACGGTGCCAAGAGAGGGGGAGTTGTTGCACCATAAAAACACCTCCGAGTCCAAAGACCTTGAAAGTTCACATGATGCTGCAACCTTTTAGTCATCTCACTGCCTCAGAGCATTTCACCGACAACCTTTCCATGTTAAATGATGAAGCTGCCATCTTTGTGTACTAGTACTTTAAATGACAACTGGACTGTTGTTTCATTGCTTTATACTTTCATTATTTTTAATATAAACATAAAACATAAAAAATAGTCTGCAGCTTTCACATCATTGAATGTTGAAGGCATCGTAAAATGTTTTAGGGGTGGAAATGCAGCTATTCAATGCTCAGGGACCCTCAGTCAAAAAGTATACGAGTAGATTTTGGATCATCTGTGAAGACTGAAATTTTAATGGAAAGAGCTGATGCTTTCCTGCTGCAGGGAAACTTCTGGAACATGTATAAGAACACAGACCAAGACTGAAAACGTCCAGAAAGTGTCTCAGAAACTTTGCAAGATGCTAAAAAAAACCAAAAAGGATAAAAAACATCACCCTCGATTTTAAAAAGCAGGGCGCAATACATTTATTTAAGGTGGACAGCAAGAATCTGTCATTTGCTGCTTTGCCTGCATGCCATGAGCTAAATTTGATGCAACGTCTGTCGACAAGTGAGTTGCTGCTACTTGCACACATTGCGATCGCCGTTTTGTTACGTGAGGAGCAACAAAAGCAGCAGTTGAGACACAACCCTCATTTTTTCAAAAAGAAGCTTAAAAATATGCCACACCACAGAAGATAAATAAATAAATAACTACAGAGAGCCACCGGCTCATGAAATAAATTGTCCCAATTACAATAAAGTGTGGCTCTTGGTCAGTGTGAGCGGCAGGCAGTTCATCTTTATTACAATCAGTTAATGAAAATCAATCCCCCTCCTGATAAACTCTTATCTCCACGGCCTTTGCACACCCCACCCTGAGCAGGGAGATAATAAATTAGGCTAATATTGCCTTTGATGAGGGAGTGAATTGCAAATTATTGTAACTTTCCAAGATTTATGATGCAGATGCTTAATTTCCGAGCTGGGCTTTTCAGGGCGTTGGGGTTCCTGGGGGCCATTTGTTAAAAGTTTGGCGACTCGGGCTCGTTAATAAGAATACACACTCAGACAAGCAGGTGTTACAGTACCTGCAGAGCTACAGGAACTCTATACGGACTGGAGGACAATATTCTTCGACACGGTGCTTCATCAGAGAACACATCAGCGGAAGCAGAAGCCCATGGGATGCAATGTGTTTACTGAAGTAGCACTGTCAATCATAATCATAACCCTACCACCCCCCCCCCCCCCCCACACACACACACACACACACACACACAGTCCTCTTCCATCACTATCACGTAAGCCAGGAGTGTATGATTTGATATGTAGGTCAGTTCTGCAGTGAACCAGTGGGTGAGATATGTCTGGTTGCTCACTGTCACTCTGATTATTGAGGAGACACAGAAAGATTGAGTTGGTCAGGTATGAGAGAGCCTGCATCATAAGAGAGCTGCATGACTGCTGACACACACGCACACACAACATATTCTGACAAACACAAGGGAAAACTTTCCTAAAAAAATGAGCGACTTGTCTCTCTTTGTTCCGCAGCGGTGACCCATGTAACAGGGTGCAATGTATGTGTGTGTTGGACGTGTTCTGCTCGGTGCAACAATCAGGCTGTGAGTGCGTCATTAAGCAAAAACACTTCAGCAGCCGAGGAAGGCTGGGGTTACGAGTCGTGGCAGAGCGCGGGAGTGATGCAAGGTGGATCGTTTCAGGAGCAAACACAATCTCACAAGAGCAGGTGAACGTTGGTTCCAGCATCCCCTGCATCATTTAGCACGGATAAATCAAGCATGTGTCCAAACTGGTGCATGGATCCCACGCAGGACGTTTTCCACGCGTGCCACCTTCTGCGCTCCTCTGTCGTTAAAGGTGTGCTTTCATAATTATATTGAACTCTTGTTTCAAGGCTTACCTTCAAAGTAAATCACCTCATGCTGTATACATTTGATTAACTCCTCCTCATCATCACCATCAAGGCCTCATTTCTGTCCAATGAACAACTCTCATTAAGACAGCCATCAGTCTATCTATTATCAATCATGGAGCAAGCTAACACACCACTATCTATTTATCTTGCCAAGTGTTTTATTATTACTAAATTAATTTCCCCATTGAGCGTATCAATCACTTGCCACTTTTTCCCCCTCAACTCATTAGCTTGGTAATTGTCCTTGTTTACAGGGAAAGTCAAGACAGGACGCCTCAAAGAAGGTGGGCGAACAATCTTTAAAGGCTTCAGTAACTTTAACTACGTCCATTGGATTCCCTTTTTAAGGCTTGTCAGACTTGACTCCTATAAGTTTTCAGTTTTTAAATGCACATTCACATTCAGAACGAGCTACGGTCCTATATGTGACGTGTTCCCAAGTTTTCAGACAGCTCACCACCTTTCATCAGACTGGCGGAGCTCTTCGTGAAGAGTTCATTGTGCCAGCTTTGTCAGACGGCTGCATCTCAACAGATGAGATGAATCATGAGCGGGAGCTTGAAGATTTATAATTTTGTTTAACGTGATAAAGCCAATGAGGTGGTAATAAAAGTGCTTAACTGTCATCATTGCAGTTAAGCTGTTGAGAAGCTGAATTTAAAAACTCTGAGAGAAATTGATGCAACTTAGATTAGTCTGTCAGGTGGAGGAGGGTTAGTGCTGAAAAATCCCCAGACAACAACAAAATTGGTTACAAGAAATCTATCCATCCATCCATCCATTATCTTCCCTGCTTCTTTGTTTTCGGGTCGCGGGGGTCACTGGTTCTCGTGTCCAGCCATCACTGTGTGAGAAGCGGGGGACACCTTGGACAGGTCTCCAGTCCATCATAGGGGACATACAAAGACAAATAAGACAAACAACCATTCACTCTCTCACTCACACCTAGGAACAATTTAGAATTACCAATCAGTCTAACATGCATGTTTTTGGTCTGTGGGAGGAAACCGGAGTACCCGGAAAAAACCCACGCATGCACAGAGAGAACATGCAAACTCCACCCAGAAAGGTCCCGGGCCGGGATTCGATCCGGCAACCTTCTCGCCAACAGGTCTCTCTTGTAAAAGAGTCCTTGTGACTCAATGAGGCTAACTTGTATAAAAAAAGGTTGAATGGAAAGAAGCAACAGCTCTAGTACCAACTGAGCCACAGCGCTGCCCGTTACAGGAACTAGTGCATACATTTAAATTCCTTTCTATGGCAGAGCATACAAGAAACTTTAAGGATAAAGTTGCCTGTTTGTCTTTTTTTCCAACAAAGCCAAAAGTCTCTAAATAAAATGCTGCATCTGTGTTAATTAAGCGTGCCAATGCAACAGCATTAAAACACAATGAACACTAGTCGGTCATTCGTCTGTTTCTGTCATAATACTTGATTTGTTATTCTTTCCACAGTTTTGGATAAAAGCATGAAACTGTTTGATTAGGAAAGGTGACCTATGACTTTTAGTACATAATATCCATCCATCCTTCATCCTTACCTGCTTCTTCCTTTTCGAGTCACGGGGTTCGCTGGCGCCCATGTCCACCCATCACTGTGTGAGAGGCGGGGGACACCCTGGACACGTCTCCAGTCCATCACAGGGACAAACAACCATTCACTCTCTCACTCACACCTAGGGAGAAGTTAGAGTTACCAATCAGCCTAACATGCATGTTTTTGGTCTGTGGGAGGAAACTGGAGTACCTGGCTAAAACCCACACATGCACGGAGAGAACATGTAAACTCCACCCAGAAAGGACCCTGGACCAGGATTTGAACCAGTGTAACCTGCTCACTGAGAGGCAGCAGCTCTACCAGTTGCGCCACCGTGCTGCCCGAGTACATAATACTGCTATCAAAATATATTTTTTACTATTTGTACCATGAAAACTTGCGTCAAATTTGAAATAAAATTAAAAAAAAATCACCACTTGAGCAACATGACGTTGCGATGAGTGAAAACCCATTTGTCTAAGAGCACAGAATTATAATTTTAAGTTCGAACAGGTCACAGAAAGTGAAAGTTTATTTGACTGAAAATGACGTTTTATTATCTTTTGCAAGATTTTACACAATTCACAGTTTGGCTTTTTAGAGGCAGGGCAGCCGGCTTGGGACCCGAAAGTCCCAGGTTCGATCCCCAGTCACTGCACATCACGTGGCGTCTCTGGGCAGCACGCCTCACCCCCAAAATGCCCCCCCGGGTGCTTTCAATAGCTGCCCACTGCACCACCTGGTGGTGGATGGGTTAAATGCAGAGACTAATTTCGCCATTGTATGGAAACATACAGTGCTGACATTGTGATGACATTATTATTATTATTATTATTATTTATGGAAATTTGACACTGAAATGTTCAACTTAATAATCATGATAATGTCACACTTCATTTCGGAGCTGGTTAATTTTTCTAAAAGGTTTGGAAACAAACGTAAAAAATGTCTTTTTTCATCCAGTGCTGCTGTTAGATGTTTGTGGATTTCTTTCGAGAACGCATCAAAACTCTCAAACTTCCATATCTGAATTCCAAATGTTATATTTGGGAGTAAATATGCAGATGATGATGACCTCTAATGACCCACTGGCATTTCGTTTGTTCTTGGTTCTCTCTTCTACAGCTTTAACAGACAAACGTCACAACTTTTTCCACTTAGTGTGATGCATGCTCAATATTCCAGGTAGATCAATCAGGGATGCACCAATGTCACTGCTTTTTACTTTCAATTAGTTTTTAAGAAGTATTTTGCAGTTTTAGTTTATTGTGAATATAAAGTATTTATAGCATTTTGTTCTGTAGTTGTACTGCAGTGATTGGGCTGGCATCAAAGGCTCGAATAAAAAATGGAAATTAAGAAAATGAACAATTATTTGGATGATTGTCCATAATTTTGATGAGGAACCTACTGGTTAGAAGCATTAATAATAATAATAATTTCTGTCTTTTGAAAAAAAAAATCAACTAAATGGTTTTTGAGTTTTAGGCATTTTGCATGGAAAAATATAGCACCACCAAGTGAATTTATCAGACTAATAAGTTCAAAACTGACCCAAAAAAAACAAAAATGACAATCAAATTCATCACAAGCCTTCGTAAAATTATATTGTTCCAAATCCTGATCTCAAGTAAGCAACAAAACAAAGTCAAATATGAAGCACAAATGAATACATAACTTTTCTGTAAAATGCTGAGGAGAAAAAGTAGCAAGGTGTGGAAAGAGTTTAAAAATATTAGCCTCGTATCTAATTACACCATAGAGTAAAAGTACTTAATTTCACCCGTGGATCCCCAAGACAAGAACTGTGACAGTTTCCCGTCTTCCTTGACCTCAGTCCCTTTCAATCTTCATCCTACTTCCATCTCATGAAGTGATGGAGTCACCCAGGAGAGAGAGAGACCATATATAGGCCATCTGGAATGTGCTTCACGTGTGAAAGAGTAAAAAATGGCACCTTTCATCTGTCGTCTCCCCACATCCAGCAGCTCTTCATCACGTTGCCTTTGACTGGGACCATAAAGCACATGTGTGATGAAACATGTTGTCAATCAAGAGAATGGTCAGAATCAGGTTACCTTTAACTCTATCCAAGATATAAATCATATCCACGTCTGCTGGTTATGGTGCATTAATTCTTAATGTCTTTATAGGGAGTGTGTGCAGGCTTTCTTAATTGCATTTTTAATGGAAATTAAAACTGATCACAGCCCTCCCTCCCTCCCTCTCTCTCTCTCCCTCTCTCTCGCTCTCTCTCCAGTCTTAGCACTCACTCATTCATAGAGCTCAAACCTCGTCGGTGTATGCTGATGTTGACTCCAACCTGGTGTTGACCGCCGACCAAATCCTATTTGGAGCCATGCAGCGCTCTGGCAGACAAAAGCAAAGCCAGCAGCCAGCTCAGCACTCAAAAGTAACATTTGCACAGGGGACTGAGAACATACTGTGGAACCCTACAGCTACACAGCCAGCTTGTCAAAGCTGTCTTCATACTCCTGGCTGTCAAAGCCTGATAGGCCGAGGACACCAGCAGGACGCAAGAGGCATTGCAAGAACATGGTTTTTTTTTTTAAATGCTGCTGATTAACAATCTCCCAATTTACAGATGATCTGATGAGCAGTTTCACCTGCAAACATGTCTTTTTTTATAATTAATTATGTGGAAAAAAATTAATAAGCTAATGGTATAGTTTCATCAACAGTCCAGGCAATGCCAAAATTGGGAGCAACACTGCAAGGTTCAATGAGCTCACTGAAAATTTAATCTTTTTTCATTTAAATTGTATTTTTTGGGGACTGCCTATAGACAGATCCCTATTATTATCCACCTGAAAAGGGTCTTACTCGTCCTGCAACTTTAATGCATCCTGAAATGCAATGTGTACGCCCACAGATGTTATATCAAAACGACCGGCTCAGCACCGTGATGCGTGCTATTACTTTTATTGGCGTTTCACGTTACCATGACGATGTAATTTGCAAACGGATGCCATTTTTCCTCATTGAAATAAACTACAAATCAGCCATTTTTAGAGATGGCAAGCTAAAATTTGATGTGGTGGCAGCTGAGAGCAATGCCCCATAAATACTGAATTCAAATTAAAAATTCAAGATTGCCGCCAAAGCTACATTTAAATGGCTTTAACGCAGCTATTTTTACACAGAGCTGAAATTTGGTGTGGTTATAGCTGAGAAGGTTCCCCATCACATACTGAATACAAATCAAAATTCCAAGATGGCCACCAAAGCTTAAAAGAAAAAAAAAACTATAAGTCATTGATTTTATTTTTGCCATATTGAGCTGTATATTGGTATAGTGGTAGCTGAGAGCGAATCCCAACACAAAGTACTGGGAACTTTCTTGTTGCGCACTTCCATCCATTATCTTTTACCTGCTTCTTCCATTTTGGGTCACAGGGTTCACCTGTGACCATGTCCAGCAGTCACTGTGCGAGGGTCGGGGTACACCCTGGACAGGTCGCAAGTCCATCACAGGGTCTTGACAGAATCCCTTCTGCATAAATATTTGCCATCCCTTATGATGGTGAAGGTGGATTGTCAAAAATATTCAGTCACAAAGAAACAGTCAGAACCACAATATGGAGTGTCCACCACTTTAATACAAAACAAATTAAAGGTACAACACAACACATATTAGTTGACTTTTCATACAACTCAAAATAACCTACTAAACAAAACAGAATGCAGAACATGTTACAGTTAAAACATCTATACACCGGCAAATTTACACAATAATAAACACATATATACACTCTTTCAATATATTATTATATCCAAGTTTTACTTTTATGTTTAAAAGTGGAAGCCAAACAGCTTGAAGAGAGTTTTACATACTAAACAACGAGAACTCATGACACATTACTCATAAGGCATAGGTAGTTTTTACAAACAGTTGTTGGATCCTGTGTATTCAGTATGCCAATTTCTGAAATGACACATAAGTTTGGTATATACACAAACACAACGCATGCTGCTAAAACTGTTAAGTGCTACTGAGACAAAACTTGGAAGGTTTATTTATTACACAACTAATACGTACGCAGTCTTACTACTACGTAAGCTTAAATAAAGCTTAAGTAGTGCAAAACTGTGTGACATGATATTCAGCTTAATTAACTGTGGAGTGTTTAGTAATTTTGCACATTTTAAATAAAATAAAAAGGATAGCTCAGACAAATCGGGGCCGTTAACGATTCTCGTTAAAAACTTTGATAAACCGAGCAATAGTCTCCACGTAAAATCACTTTGTTCTGGATCCCTAACATGAATTTCAAACTTTTTTTTCTTTCTTTCTTTAAATTAAGAAATGCATGCACGAATCAAACAAAAAATACAATCAAATAAAATCAATGCAGGCAAATATCTTCTCTATCTTTTTAAACCAAAATCCTTCAAATGAAAAAATGTCCTCGAATCATCTCCCCCCACATCTCAACCATGAAAAAATAAAACTACGACTATAAAATGTTGGTGCTCTAGTCACTCTTTTGTCAAGCTGATAATGCTTCCACGACTCATGTCCATGTCCTATTACTTATTTATCTTTTTTACAACAGCAGCAGAATGAAAAGGAGCAGTGAGAGCAGGGAGCTGTGGGCTCCTGTTGTAGCCAGCGTCTGTGATGCACTTCGATTAAAAACCCGAGGAGTCCTTGGAGAGTTCTGTTTCAGTTTACTGGGCGGCAGCGCCTTTAAGTCCTCCAGAGCTCCATAGGCTGCCATAGAAAACTCCGGATCTCCCGTAGTCAACAAGTCAAACACACAAGACTGAAAGTAAACGTCTTCCACCTGCAGAGTCTCTCGACACTTCGCTGTAGCCCTCTCCACCGTGTATATCTGGTGGGGAGGCCGCAGAAGTCCTAGGTCAGTGTTTGTGCCTTGCAGGTGTGGCTGCGGGCTCTGACGGCTCAGCGTGTGCTCTTTGATGAGCTCATTGCGTGGGCAGCCGTGCAGGCACAGCTGCAGGCCGCTGTTGTCCTCAGAAAAGTCCAGAGTGTCTTCCGGCATGCGGATAGCGAAGGTCAGGTAGCTGCCTACGCGTCTAATGATGATGGAGGTGCCAATGTAACGGGCCTGTATCTTCACGTGGCGACCCACGCCGGAGCCGCCTCGCTCTGTGATGGTCAGGCTGCCGCTATCGCCGCCACTCCGAGTCCCGTCCTGAAAGGCCAGTGGCAGATCTTCAGTGGTGGCCTGGTAAACCTTTTGCTCTGTACAACCATGATACGACTTGAAGATAACTGTAATCTAAAACAAAAAGAAGAAAAAACATCAAATTTAACACATGAAACAATAAAAGTGTTTGTGAACATGTAATACATCAAAAAGCCACAAGGTGGCAGCAGAAAACTAAAAACTCCCACGTTGGGACAGCTGTGTTGCTGCATCACCTTTACTTTTTCTTTAAACAATAAAGAAGTGTTGCTTACTTTGATTTATTGTTAAATGAAAGCTATAATCTGTTCTCCTTTCTTGACTTTTAAAACTAATAAAAATATGCAGTCTGCTGACTGTGCTGCCAGATGCTCTTTAGATGCCTGCAACTTCTTTTTCAGCAAAACCTTTTGAGTTTAGGGTAACTCCTCTGTCTTTCAAATATCTTGACAGAATGGTAGCTTTGGTTACATTTTATACTTATGAGGAATACTGTGTTTCGCAGAATCCCCATGTTGGGTCTAGCAATAAAAATTAAAAAAACTCAAAAAGCTTAGGTTGACTTCAGGCTTGAAGTTAAACACGAGTGGTTTTATGTGAGCAGAATTTAAATCAGCATGTTTGGGAAAGAAAAAGAAAGAAGTTAGATGAATTCATAGTTAGACTAATTTAAATTACTCAAAAATACTTGCCTGAAACGTATTTATTAACAAAATCAAACGAGCCTTCACTGCTGGCCAATTATTTCTTTATTTTTCCAAATGATTCCATATTTACACAAAAAGCACCAAGTTAATTATTTGACCAGAGGGGTGAAAAAACATTCCAGATCGTGGCGGTGGGGGAAAATGTTTGAGCGAACGTTAATCACTACCATATGACCACCCATGTGTTAAAGGTAGAGCACTCATGCATGTCTGTGATTCAACACCAGTGAAGGAGACCCCCCCCACCCCCACCCTCCTCACAGATCTGAAGGAGCTGCAAGACACATGGAATGCTGGAGACCAGAGAGGCACCATGGAATCACGATTAACTTCACACGTTTGACTCTTTACGGCATTAATGGCAGTGTTTGAGCTAGAGAGCTAGCATTCAAAAGTTGTGTATTTGTGTAGGTCACTTGTTTCAAACACACCGACAAGTGAGTGGCTGTTTCTGTTCATTTGGGTTTACAGCTGAAGCAGATTTCTGCTTATTGTGCAATAAATGAACACATATGACAAGTGATTATTTTATTCAAGTCTGCTTGTATATTTGACTGTTTCTTATTAAATTAAAATGAACAGATGTATTTAATCTGTGCATTGAGGTCAAATGTTTTTAAAGGGTCAGAAACCAGACAGTTAATTCCACTCCAGACTGAGCCTTACCTTGCTGGTTGCCGTTGCGCTAGACCCTAAGACAACAGGGACATTGGTCACCTGCACTGACAGGAAGCGGTTATCAATCAGAGGCCACGCCCCTTCCACCTTGCAGGTCTGAAACTCATCTCGAAACGTCCGTAGGTGTGGGTCACCAAATAATCCACAGTGGGCGTACTTCTTCTGCTGACCAGCCGAGCTCGACACGAGGACCCGACTCTCATAGTTGCAAAGCTCTGGCACCGCTGGTCGGGATGTACTGGAGGCCTTGGCCGAGGAAGTGGGTCCGTCGCTGGAGCAGTTGTGCTGCGAGAATAACTCCTTAATGCGAAAGACTGCCGAGTGGTAAACTAGGTTCCCCCTGCAGCTGCGGGCTTGTCTCCGTGTGCACAGGTTATAGGCCCGTAGGGCAGTGCAGTAGTCCACGTCCAGAGCTGCGTCCTCCTGTAGACCATTGGCTGGTGAGGTCGACGCCACATACTCTGCATTACAGCGCTGGATCCGACACTGCTGGCAGTGAGCTGGGAAAAACAACAAAACAGAAACAACCGTCAGTGATGTCATTACAAATATCTGCTAAAAGTGTTTTAAGTTACTTTTCATCTACTACTGCCTGAGACAGGAGACAAAACGATTGCACTGTCAAGTTTAGTTGAATCAGGAGAGCCATCAAAACACAAAAGTTCACTGCTGAGGGAAACTAGCCGATGTTAGTTTGATGGTAGTAAAGATGATAATAAGAATATCACAACACAACAACTTGAAGTCCAAACATGGAGCAGGCAGCAAGGAGTGGTGCAACTTAAATCACGTGCTTCACTTTACGTAATGGCCCACAGGTGGATTATGTGTTCCTAAAAATCACAAAGAAGCTAAATATTGCGTTGATACGTTGAAGAGATGTCTGTAATAACTGGCATAACTGTGCCTGTAAGGTGGAAGTACCGACTAAGACTCTACCAGAATCTACAACACTTTTTACAGTAAACCTGGGAGAAAGTGCAACAGAGTGCTCTCCAAACAGCGCAATAAAAGAATCTGCTGTTTACTGCACAGCATCGTCTAATCCTCCCAACAGCTCAGACAGTGAAAACTAAATAAACACGGAGATTTCACACCGGTGCACATAAACAGTATTGCACAGTTGTTGGGGTTTCTTTTTTCCTCATTCACACGTCTGTCGCACTGACAGGGCAGCGAAGATGATTAATGAATCTCACAGCCAGGGCACTTAAAAACAAGCTCGAATGCATCAGAGGTCAAATTAGACCTGAATCCCAGCCTTGTTGTGGGGTCACTCGAGTCCGCCCACGACTGACACTTTCTGACAATCACTGCCATCAACAAATGTGCATCTCCCTGAAGGGTCTTTATGCTCCAACACTTTTAAAGACCTACTACTAACAAGTGTGAAAGAACAGCAAGAGTAGCACAAAATCACCTCATATTTGCATTAGTAGATCTGAGTTAGCTAAAACCAGACAGTTTTAGTTATTTGGATCAAAGAGTGGGGGTTAATATGTCACCTTTCAATTACGTAAAAGCAATTTTAATACAGTAAGTCCAGTAGATCCAGAGGACCTAAACTTTTTTTGGCTTTTTCTACCTGGATTATTGAGCACGCATCAGGATATTTAACACAGTAAGTTGAAATAAACACTCATGTCAGTTTCTTTTTGCTCTAACAATCAGCACTCGAATGCTTATAAACACAAAAAGGAAATCAAGTCAAGTCGATAAGACCACAGATCTTTAAAAACCTTGACTCTGCAGCTGATGTTTCTACCGTTTCATCAACTTTTCTTATCATATAAACATCCAGCAGAGCTGTGATGTAATCGCCTGATCTTAAGCTTCTCAAGAGACCCCAATTCATGTGCAACACTGTTACTTTTTGTCAGCGTTTGTGTGCAACAAATGAAGTCAAGAGTGACAACAAAGCAGGGCTAAGAACACCAGTTCAACACTTGATCTCGTTTTAAGATAAAAACAGACACATCAGGAACAGGTTACAAAGAAGTGCACTCTTTATCTTCCACCTGTAAAGCTACATTATCCCATCCATCTTCTCACATTAACACTTAAGAGTCAGCTGCAACTTATTTTACAAATGGCCAAATCAAGAAGAAACCTTACAATTTACACCCCATGTAAAATGATCAGTGTCTTATAAACCAATATATAATTGATGCATGCTCAATAATCCAGGTATGAACCAATATAAATGAATGAATAGCAGATACTCACAAATCAGCACTGACACAAGTTACTTTAGCTTTTCCTCCAGCTTCATCCAAATAAACGTATGCATCCCAGATCTCTTTTCAAAATGCCTGTTTTGACTCACTTCTCAGACAAAACTATGAAAACTATGTTGCATGCAATATAAGACATTTATCGTTCTAAACAAAGCACAAGCTTGGAGTTAGGTAGAGATATTTACGACCCCAGGCCAGAAAGTTGAGCCCTGATGCGTGACGGCTAACAGGTAATAAATGACAAGAATACTGAAACAATGTGGAGGGATTTTAGCTGCAGCCAAAATAAAAGAGCAGGACCTTGTTGGGGAACTTGTAACTTGCTTATATGTGTCATACTCGCCCAAACAGCTGTACTGTCGTGGTTTAAAACAAAGCAAAAACTTTTCGCTCCGGCTCGTCTGCGGGAGCAGGACGCCTGTTGCTAGCGGAGCTAATGCTAACTAGAAGCTAACTCCGAAATTAAAACGCTTTCAGAAAGAGAAATACGACTTGCCCTCATGGGAGTAGCTGGTCAGAGCGTGGTAATTGATGAGTACGTGGTGACATGTTGTGTAGTGGTGGAAAAATAAATAAAAAAAATAAATAAAAGCAGGAGATGTTTACACTGAGGTCGGTAAAGTGTGTTAACTCGTGCTGTTTGGCTAGCAGCGATCCTGTCGGAGCGGACTTTTCAACTTCACCCCTTTAAACGAGGCTAAAACGAGAAAATATTAGTAAGCACTACTAACAAAAGTACCAAAACGGGAGACTAAAAAAAAAAAAAAAAAGTTGAACCGCACAACAACAGAAAAAAAAGTTTCCAATCTCCACGTCCATTCCCGGGAGTGCGGGTCGCAGCGTCGTGCAGCAGAAGAAGGAGCCACTTACCTGCTCGGAGCAGCAGAGACAGGAAAACCATCGTCCACGACAAACAGTCCCGAAGCTGCCGCTTAGCCGTGATCTGGGGTCCGCTTCTCCCCATACCAATCCATCCAGTTAGAATGGAGACCCTCGACTGCTTCTCTTGGACGCTGCGGGGGGAAATCACACCAAACTTCGTCTTCCTTCGCCAAGCAAAGGGCTGTCATTCAAAAAGGGGCCCCTGTCTTCAGGAGGGCGGGGTCTAAGAGCGGAGCCGGGCCCCCGAGGTGCCGGCCGGCCAATGAAACACTAACTATTCTCCCCAAACTTGAGTTTTACATGTAATTACTGGAGATGAAAACAGTGGAGAACAGAGAGCATTGTGAAATTATAATCCCCCTGAACCAAACCAGGAATCACAGTGTTTTAAGGATAAAGCTTAGAAATACTCAGCGTCAGAAAAAAATAAATAAAAAATCACTGTAACGCCACTTTGATTGGTGATAAGTGCTGCTTATTCATGCTGCTGATCTCATGCTGCTGATTATTTCATGCTGCTGTGTTCATCTGCTCACACAGACTCATGTTCGTGCTGCTATTGTTCCGGCGTATTGTTTTGCACTATTAGTGTTTAACGTATTTCTTAGTTTATATCGTAGATCCTTAATACGGTTTCTTTTAACAATTTATATTTTTCTATTGTTGGATGTAACTGGGACCCTGTGTACACAGTTTTGTTCCACCTCGTGTACCACGTGTGGTGCGAATGATAATAAAACCTACTTGAACTTGATTTTGTATGTAATACAGTTGGTGCCTTTGACCATATTGCAGTGCCATCAACAGTACAGGAGTCCCTCGATGCTTCGCGGCTCGACATTCACGTGCTCGGCTTTCTTGGGTTTTCAACGTAAGATTGTACACGGCACACGATTGTCAACTAATATTACGCACGTGAAAAACAAAAATAGAACAAAAAATTCGGACAGGCGCCGCCAATTTAGTTTTCATTCAATAAGCCTACACTGTAACGCAAGTCAAAAGAACTACACAGCCCAGAAGCCAACAGTGCTTCCGGACGCTGCTTTCTGCCAAAATTCAAAGAACAGCAATGGAGGTAGCAAACACTAACGGAGAAACCAAACCAATGTACTTTGGACAGGTGAACCGAACCAAACCAAATGTACTTCAGACATGCGCTGCCATTCTGTAGTTTTCTTTCACTAAGCCTATTCTGTAATGCAAGTCAAAAGAATTACATGACCCAGAAGCCAACAGTGCTTCCGGCCGCTGCTTTCTGCCGAAATTCCAAGAACAGCAGTGGATGTAGCAAACAGTAACGGAGAAACCGAACCAAATGTACTTTAGACATGCACCGCTATTTTAGTTGTTTTTTTTCCTGTAATGCAAGTCAAAAGAACTACATGTCCCAGAAGCCAACAGTGCTTCCAACCGCTGCTTTGCCGAAATTCAAAAAACCTCAATGGAGGTAACAAACACGAGCGGAGAAAAATAATGGGTGGTAAAAAACAGTTTTGCAACGCAAAGTCAGAAGTCACAATCTATCTATTGAGCTCAAAGAGGTGGCAGGAAAGTTGCAAATAATCCTGAAGCTGAACTCATCCTTCAAGTTCTAGTATCTTCACTGGTGAGTATATAAAATTTTGCAGTACTGTAGAGTACATATACGTATGTTGTTAATATTACGTAGGTTGAAGAGTTTAGAACGTTGTTAAGAACACTGCAAGAGTGTGGGAAGGTTGTATAAAACCTTAATATATTTATAATATAAATACTAAAGTAAATATAGCGTTCCTAGCAGTTTTTCTCCTGTCGCGGTGGTGTTTGGAACATAACCCCCTCGATAATCGAAGGACTACTGTACTGTATTCACATACAAATTTAAAACTTATTCCAGCCCAAACATCCCATTTTGACTTCCCCTCCCCCCTCAAGAACAAATGCCAGTTTTCAGCATCAAGCAGGACTTTGTCACCTGTTGTTTTCACACACAGGACTTAGTGCTAAAATAATTGGGCTTGACTGACAATTGTGGGTGCAAAATGCCAAGCATGGCTATTTGAGTTGAAATGCAAGCAGTTTAAAAATAGTTTGACTTGTGATGTGTCTCATACGAGGGGCTAGACACGGCCATTGTTTGCATTTATCTCTTCTCAAATAACACCAACAAAAAAAGTTCTCCACCCTATGATATTCCCTCGCACCATAAAATGTTCCATTACATTTTTGGTTAGCAGCTTGTGCGTTACTTTTTTCCCCCCTTTGTAGCCAACTTTCCATCCCTCTCACTCCTTCAACAGCACTCTGCCTTTCATTTACACAGCTGCTGAGGCCGGACCATCTGCAAGGCAACACCGACTCACCAGATTTCTGCCATTTGCCTGAGACACATCGTGGGGCTTTTATTTGTGCCATGCAAGTGAAGAATTTTAATGCGCGGGGCAATTACTGCCTAAAATGCTGATATTAAGAAAATAGCTTGGTTCTGTGATTAGATTTAATGTTAAGGATTTGTTTGGGTGCAACTGGAACTTTTTGAGTTATAGCTATGGGTCTCCCTCTGCCCTTTCCTCCTGATTTTATGAGAGAGAAGTGAACCCAGACAGTTACTGGATCACTGGTTTTTCTGCAGGCTCCTCCAGCCGAACAATTGTGTGATTCAGGTGGCCTGTCATTCTTGTGAAAGGTCTTCACTGGACCCTGTTTGTGTGGGGGTTGATATGTACACACATGCAGAATTAATCAAAAAAAAAAACTGAACACAGCTATGCATGTCTCCAAACCATACAATGCTGTATGCTTTGTTGATATGAGACGGATGAAAATGGCTCAGCCTGAGTGGAACGTTTGGATCCTTCTTGGAGTCCTCCGTCACACTGGGTCTACTGTGGTGAGTTTATCGCCCCAGAGGGATCAACCTTACTCTGTTTGCTCAGCTAATTTTGGAGGCTTGCTTATGGGGAGGTGTGTTATAGTCATATTTTTAATCTGCTCAACAGCTTGTCCATTTTTCCTCTATTATTTTTTTAATTTTTATTTTATTTTTTTAATTATTTTTGTGATTGATTGACTTATCTGGCAACAACTTCAAGCAAATGTCCTCACCTGATGCAACGTGTGTCTTCAAAAGCAAGATATGTCATTTCCTGGGAAACAAAGCACATTGTTTACCTAACGTAGTAACAGGTTCACATTATCTGTTAAAACGAGTAAAAATTATATAAAAAAAATGGTGTCACATAAAAACAAAAGCCAACAAAATCAAAGCCCTTGTACTCGGTAAGCTGTTTGCTGAATGACCCGCAGCGCCTGTAGTCACTGAGGCAAACAGTGAATTGATCCAGGTGGATGGTAGGGATGAATTCAGCACATGAAAGAAACTCTGAGACTGCTTGTCAGGCTTGATGTGTGGAGAAAGAGCTCTTTCTTTGTGTCTTTCCTTACGAGTGTATTGCATTGCATGGCCCTGCACATATGTATAGGCTATTAAGGCTTAAAAACGAGTAGGAAGGAATGAAGCGGCGAGCGAACGGCATGAATGTGCATCGGATAAAAAGCAAAGGCGAGCGACTCGCTAACTGTTGGGAACTTGTTTTAATACAAAAGAGGAAAAGGAATTCGAAAAATCTTCAGAAAAATGGGGAGAACCTAATTCTTGGGTAAATATTGGAGATGTTTTAAGTTAAAAAACAAAAAAAAACAAATGCATTGTTCAAAAAACAACAAATCTTAAAGAATGTAGAGCAAAGTGAAGGGGGAGTGAGGAGGAGAGAATAGAATAAGGGGGAAGGAAGGAGAAAAGAGGGAGAAAAAGAGGGAACGAGGGATTGGGTTTCCTCTGACAGTGTGTCTGGGCAGCTCCACATGTTCCTCATTAAGGTCCTCACACTGTGGGACCAGCTCCACACCAGGATGCTTGTTTTTATTATTAGGCTCAATGTGCTGTGGTCTGGTGGAAGCCTAAAAAACAAGGCTGGTGCTGAACCATCGCCACAACCTTCTGTCATCAAATAAACCCAAGAAAATAACTAACAAACAACGGCCTGCGCCTTTAAATGACTTTTCTTAATCACACAACCCATAACTGTTCATTCACACTTGTTATGAGCGAAAAACACATCATGAAAATGAGTTGTTTACTAAAAAAAAATGATTAAAAAGTATGTAAAGTGGAAGGAAACTGACATGGCTCCATGCCTCTGATTTTTGTTGAATTTCACGCCCATCTAGATTTGTCAACTGTGCTGCGTCTCGTGTTTCTTCTGGGGGCCGATAGCATCAGAGATTGGAATCAGAGGCAACACGTGCCCTTTGTGGCCTCGGCTAGCACCACGCGGATGCAATAAGAGACACGCTTATTGAATTTTACACAGGAACCTGGAGCAAATTGACTGTTTTTGTTTTGCTTTACTTTTTCTTAGTGCCCCCGAAATGAAGTGTCTCAGGGCCCAGCTGAGGCCCAGAATGAGATGTAGAAGGAAAGTGGTACAGGCTGCTTGCTGTTTGAGGGAGGGGGGGCAATCTGTTATCTCCACAGAGATAAGGGAAACTGTGGTGTGAGTGTATATGAGGCGAAGCTGATAGCATCTCCTCTCAAGGATCCCACTTACGGCGCCCTGATTGATAGCTGACAGAACAAACTGGGAGGCTTTGAAAGTGTTTTTTTTTTTTTTAGGTACCTCTCTCTAAGCATCCGCACAGGCATCTGTTTACTGTGCTCCTTGGGATCTTTTGTCTTTGAGTAAACAGGAATTATCACGCATGCTTGTCATCTGTGGAGAGAATGCACCAGCCCTGAAGCGAAGCTGCTCAAAAAAATAAACAACTAAATAATAGATTCTTTAACTGAGCATGAATTTGATCTGATTGTATCTGCACAACTTTATTACAATTCTGCATCTAATCCTTTTTTTTTTTTTTTTTTTTTCACAGAACAAATATTGACTCAGAAAATAGACAGTCAACTGACAAGTAACCCTAGCTCTGGGGTCACGGGGTCATCCCAGCCTGATGAGGGATGATGAGTAAAATAAATGGAGAGCAGCACACAGAGGAACCTCTGATGTCTTCCGTCTAAAGGGAGAGAAAGAGTTCAGGGCTTTTTGACCTCTGACCCACACCCCGCTTACACGATTCTGTTTGTAGAGTTCAACCTCTCTCCACTCGAATTTGTCATTTTTTCCATCTTTTTTTTTTAGTTTTTCTTAAACTAGTAGCTTTGCTGCAAAGCCCCACGAGGCTTATTCCAAAAGCATAACTTTGTTTGAACACGCCTTGTCTTTCTCCTGTCAGCTGTCCTCACTCGCAGAAATCAAAAATATACTTACACGCCTCTGCACACGTCAGCTCGGAGCGTGTGTGTGTGTGTTCCGACTGTCAGATCAGGTGGAGGTGTTAGAACGACGTAAAAGTAAACGTGGAGAACATTTACAACGCAGCACATTGCTGAATTGTGCTAAGTCTTTATTGCCTGTGACACCAGTGACGTTTACTGTCTTGAGTGCACTTTTACATTGCATCTGTAATGTTCTGCCCAGGTTGTAAACTTCTTTGCCACCTTTCTCTTGATGCGGCATGTTTTTGAAGCTGGTTAAAGAATACTCTGTGTGCTTTGGATTCTATATCTGAAGCGTATTCGGCATTTGTGTCAAAGCCCCCATTTAGTCGGCAACAGTTGAGTTGGCTGCCTGTTGTTTCTGCCCTTGCCCCCCAGACAGCTGTCCTGAACCAGTTTTAGACAGAACCACCATAACAAGTGCAAAATTACTCATGTTGAACTATCCGGGGTTTTTTTTACAGAGTTTTTTTTTTTTTTTTTTTTGTCTATTTGCTTTAATCCTCTTATGTTCAGGAGGAAAACAGATTTTATCACCTGAGAATTTGGGATATCAAAATGGCAGTTTTGGGTTTTATTTTTTTTTTGCTTTTGTTTTCATTGTAGCAGACGTTTCCCACGTTCAAAGTGGAAATACTGTGTTATGGAATCATGCAAATTCAAGACGCAACCCATCATCACCCATTATAAAAATGAAGATTCTATCAACGCACTGTTGTCTCGGAACGTGTTCGATTTATTGCTGCAGATGGTCTTTTCAAACTTATAAAGTGTTTTATCATCATTTTTATCACCTGGAACTATCTAAAAATCTTAATTAACAGCCTCAGGTGTGAGAGGATCTGGGAATGTCATCATGAGTCATGCCAGAGAGGAACGCACACACAACAAACGAGAAACTTACCTCGGGTATGCTTGTGGTGAATTCTGCAACTGGAACACAGACACTAGCGCCTCACTCCCCTTACAACCTCAGTCGACCAAATAAGAACCCAGGCAACATGAGGGGCAGATAGCCATTGGAATCGAGGCACATGACAACAGCTGTCTAGTTCACGATTCGGCACTTTGATTAGAGAAAGATGGTAGTGAGTGATGGGGCCTAATTCCTACATATCTGGGTAGGGCACTTCTGAGAAGAGAACGCATTGAGTGGAAAAAAGATTGGAGCACGATCACATGCTGCGCACACATGCAACACACCCATTCTGATTTAACGTTAAAAATGCCACTTTTAGAGATATTTATAGGCCTGAATAACCGTGTCAAACAAGCATCTTGTATTCTCCAAGATCCACCATAGACACATGCAATCTTTGGCTTAGTTTTAAACTCGGTTGATTATCATTTATAAAATCAGTTGCATCTACACAACACTAATCTGACTCATGTGTTTTGGCTTTATTTTTCAAACACCTGAGAAATTGCAGTTTAAGCTTGGATCAACAAAACAGAAAGCAGACGCAGCTTTTCCCCTTTCATGTGGGAGCGTCGCTAAAACTCAATATGAGTAGAATTTGCAAACAAGAGAGATCATGCCCCGTAATGTGTGTTTGGTTATCAGTTGGCTCCTGCAAGCAGGCTGAGGGAGAAGTGAGTGTGATTTCCCAGACTTGACTTAGCGTGCTCGCGTTGGGATTTGTGCATATGTTCCCAGTGATTTATAGATGTGGAGCAGTCAGCTACAAGGCCTTGGGCTGAAGCAGACTGGGGGGTGGGTGGGTGGGGGGGGGGGGGGTGTAAGTCTGACAATTTTTTTTTTCTTTTCTGCAGGAAACCCACACAGATTGCTCCATCAAACCTTTCAGATGTCCTGTTGTTTTTTGTAAATTGTTGCAAGCAAATACAAATTTCACATGATACCGGCTGAAAGATGTAAATAAAAAAGAAACGGCTAAAAGAAGTAAAAATGAACTAAAGTACATATACTTTAGTTTTATTCAGCTTTCATGTTCTGCTTTGCCCCGACAGCTCAGAGAATGCATCTTTGTGACTTTTTCCTGGGAAACCTGCCTTGGAAACAGATGTGATTTTCCAATAAGTGGTTCCTAATCCTGCATGCATTTTTCTAACTTGCAAATTTGCTAAATGCCTGATTGCTTGCATACGATTCTTTCTGTATTGTTGTTTCCTTACTCTCCGCTCTGTCCAGACATTTTCAGCTGGCAGCTGTTCATGCAGACAGCTGCAGTGGCTATTCATTTTAGCCAAGAGGCAATTAAAACAAAAAAAATTAAGCCAGTGTTGTGTTTTAGTTTATCCATTGCTATTCCGGCACATAATCCCCTCTCTCAGGCGTTCGTTCTCCACATACCAGCTCATTCTCAGACACATACTCACAAACGATCTCATCGGGAATCTTAGTGACCGATGATGTGAGACAGAATGGAAATGCTTTTTTTTTTTTTTTTGCAAACAAAATTTCCAAATTGCAGTGACATGGCAATGTTGGATTCATAGCATTATTGAGGCCAGGGCCAAGAGGACCCGTATAATCTCTAAGACTTATGGGCACAGATATTTTCCATATCTTCTTCGGTAGAGGTATGCGGCCACACAGAGTCTGACTGGCGTCTCTGTGGCATTCAGCAGGGGGGTTAAATGGAGCTGAGGCCACGCTTTGTGCCACGAGCACTGATGCATTCTTATATGTCCACGCACAAGTAAAGACAGACATTCATTCAAGAACTCGCCTGCCCCAGTTGTGCTTCCATCTTCCAAACATATCAAACATATGCACAATGCACACACCATCCATGTCTCCAGTTGTTCCTTGCTCCTATGCATGCAGCAGGTGTGAGGTCGAGTTGAACGGTGCTGCCCTGGGCGCTCTTATTTGAAACAATGGTAAACTTTTGGAATTGCTTTGGAAAATTGTATGGGATTAAACGATTATGCCCCCCCCCCCCACTCCCCACCCCACACACACACACACACACATTTGTTTCTAACATTGTGAGCGAAGAGGCATTTTAGGAATATGATTTAATTAGAACTGGCACATGTGGTGGATCAGCTGGTTGGGTGGCATGTATTAAATAAAATGGAGTGGCACCTTTTGCCAAACAATATTTTCTTATTCGTTTTATACTCAACAAATATTGCACAAATTTTCCTTAATTTGGTTTGTAGAACAATCAGAGACAAAATAGGCCTTTATTTAATGATGATCTTAAAGCCAGACAATAAAATCGGAGTTCAAACTGAAGAAGTCTTTTGGATAAAAGACAAAATGTCTCAACAAAGGAGACGCTGTCAAGAAGACCTGACTTAACCTTGATAGATAAGCAAATAATCATTACATTGTTATTTTTTCAGAAACGTTGTGTTGAGGATTAGCCAAATTTATGTTCTGATCTGAGTTATTTGACTAAAAAGTAATTTGGGAATAAATAGAAGACCTTTATCTTTAATGTTTTAGGCCTAACTGAATAAGAAGAGTAAATTCAGATTTAATACAAATTTATTAAGAAAAATGCAGAAAAATGACACTTCTTTCACACACATCCATTTAAAACAATAACTTAAAATTTAATTTATTATAGGACAATGATATTCTCATATACAACCCCTCACACCTGACAAAGTTATATTATGTTTGTTTATTTGTTATATGCAGCTTAACACAAGGTCAACAATGCAATGAAATGTTCAGGATGAGAAAAAACGATTAGACTCGCTAAAAAAAGGGGGAAAAAATTAATACAAAAGCATGCAATAAAGGTACAAAATAGATTACCAAAAGGTGAACAAGAAATATACCGGTAATATTTACAAGGTCCAAAAGAAATATAGTGAACAGCAACATGTTAAAATATAACAGTATAGAAATTCAGAGAGGGTCAGAAAGAACTCCATTGTGTCTTTGTGGATTTAGAAAAAGCATATGACAGAGTGCCAAGAGAGGAGGTGTAGCATTGCATGAGGAAATCTGGAGTGGCAGAAAAGTATGTTAGACTGGTACAGGACATGTATGAGGACAGCAGGACAGTGGTGAGATGTGAGCAGTGATGGATAGCTTCAAGGTGGAGGTGGGAGTGCATCAAGGATCGACTCTGAGCCCCTTCTTGTTTGCTCTGGTGATGGACCGACTAATAGATGAGATCAGAAACAGGAATCCCCGTGGACTATGATGTTTGCAGATGACGTGATCTGTGGTAAGAACAGGGAACAGGTGGAAGAGAACATGGAGAGGTGGAGGTATACACTTGAAATAAGAGGTATGAAAGTAATTTGTAGTAAGACAGAGTACATGTGTGTGAATGAGAGGGAGGCCGGTGGAGCAGTGAGGCTACAAGGAGCAGAGGCCACAAAGGTGCAGGACTTCAAGTGTTCACATTCTTAGTTGCTTTATATGCTGGTGAAGATTCTCAGTCATCCATCCATCCATTTTCTTTACCCGTTTATTCCATTTTGGGTCACGGGGGTCGCCGGTGCCCATGTCCAGCAATCACTGTGCAAGGGGCGGGGTACACCCTGGACGGGTCGCAAGTCCATCACAGGGCCACATAGAGACAAACGAGACAAACAACCATTCACTCTCTCACTCACACCTAGGGACAATTTAGAGTTACCAATCAGCCTAACATGCATGTTTTTGGTCTGTGGGAGGAAACCGGAGCACCCGGAGAAAACCCACGCATGCACGGAGAGAACATGCAAACTCCACCCAGAAAGGCCCCTGGACTGGGGTTTGAACCAGGGACCTGCGCGCTGAGAGGCAGCAGCTCTACCAGTTGCGCCACCGTGCTGCCCGGAGCCAACTGTATTGTTAGTTAACCAATAAGCTCACCAAAAACCTGCAAAGACCATTTTCAATCGGGTTGATTATTTACGGAAGGGTTGTCATCCAGTGTAACAAGAACTTCCGTCTATCCATCCATTATCTTTACCCATTTTTTTCCTTTTCAGGTCATGGGTTCACTAGTGCCAATATCCAACTATCACTGTGTGAGAGATGGGTTACACCCTGGACAGGTCACAAGTCCATCACAGGAACACATATGGACCAACGACACTAACTATTCACTCTCTCACTCACACCTAGGGACAATTTAGAGTTACCAATCAGCCTAACATGCATGTTTTTGGTCTAAAGCTAGAGTACCCGGAGAAAACCCACGCATGCACAAAGAGAACATGCAAACTCCACCCAGAAAAGCCCCTGGCTGGGATTTGAATCGGGGTGACCTGCTTGCTGAGAGGCGCTATCTCTACCAACTGCACCACAGTGCTGCCCTGTGAAGAGGACTTAAAAAAAATTAAAATTGTTGTTTGTCAAAGTTCATTTTGTGCACCTTTTAATATAAAAACCAACATTTTAATGTTGCCTTTTTGTGCATTATTTATTGAATTTTTTGGCAAATGCCGCCATTTGGTTATTTTGGAGCTGAATTGATTCTTTTCCAAAAAGATGTTTCACATAGTTTATTTTTAATGGACAGCTCAGAGACAGATGGACCATTATGTACACTGAATCAAAGGCTTTAAGCAGCTGTGGGCTTTAAATTCTCAGAAGACGGGAAGTATGGACCATATGGTGATTTCTGACTTCCTTTTGCGTTTTGTCTAATGATTGCATAAAGAGACCGTCGTGTTTTCTCCACAGTTTTCCAATCCTTCCCTGTGTTGGTCACGTGCACAGCATCAAAACATCTCCAGAGAACTTTACCTTCTCTTTTTGTCACTCAGCACAGAGTTGATCATATTTTTACAATTTTGCAAATGTTATTTTTTATATTTGTCGAGTGGGCAGCACAGTGGTGCAACTGGTAGAGCTGCTGCCTCTCAGTGAGCAGGTTACACTGGTTCAAATCCAGGTCTGGGGGCCTTTCTGGGTGGAGTTTGTATGTTCTCTCCGTGCATGGGTGAGTTTTCTCCAGGTACTCCAGTTTCCGCCCACAGACCAAAAACATGCATTTTAGACTGATTGGTAACTCTAAATTGTCCCTAGTTGTGTGAGTGAGAGAGTGAATGGTTGTTTGTCTCATTTGTCTCTATGTGTCCCTGTGATAGACTGGAGACCTGTCCAGGGTGTATCTGCCCCTCGCATAGTGATGGCTGGACATGGGCACCGGTGACCCCCATGACCCAAAAAATGGAAGAAGCGGGTAAAAGATAATGGATATTTGTCAAGTGGACTCTTGAATGCAGCTAATTATTACAATTTGTGCATCCACCATCAAACTGAACCATTTTCTCAGCTTCTTTGTTTTATACCATCATCTCCTCTGACCCCCATCTCACAGTCCTTGTTTTCCTCCTATTCTTCATCCCTCTTTTCTCTGTCCTTGAGCATTACAGAGTAATAGCGAGCAGCTCAGAGGGCTTTTGTAATTGCTGGGGCTCACGTACTGTGAAAAGTCAGGGCAGGGGCCAGGAGCTTCAAAGCCAAATGGATCATTCCTCAATCTCCTTCCACTGATGGAACTGAGAGGGGAAGAAGGGAGGGAGGGAGACAAATACAGATGGACAAACAAACCATGGAAAGTCAAAACCAAAGCAGATGTGGTGACAGCAGGAGATGGACACACAGACAGACGAGCAGGAGCAGAACAAAGTCAACAGAAAAAGGTTTTATGTACATCTCTTCATTCTTCTCCTGTCCTCCAACACATGGTAATATTCTGCAGGCAGAAATGGTGGCATTGGCAGTAGGGATTACATAAAATAAGGGAAATATAAGAAACAAAGAATCTGAGATGACATCACAGATTATTAGGATGGGGGTGGGTCTAATGATGGGCCTGGTTTGGCCTGAAAAGAACTGAGGCTGAGAGGCAATTTGAGAAGCTGAAGCCCAAAGTCTGCAGCTGTGCACTCACTTTTCCTCGTCTAACTCCACAGCTGCATGGCTGACAACGCTGCGAGTATTTTACCCATGACCTCTCCTCTACTTTTGAGTCCAGTTGTGTGGTTAAAAAAGTATGAATTTTGAGTTTGTTCTTTTTATGTTTGCATAAAAAAGAGACTAAATGTGTCAAATGTTCCTTAAAGCTTATTATTACACACCTCTGAAGGCAATGGCTAAGCAATAATGTTTTGCTTGTCTGCGTATGTCTATGTATGTGTGTGTGTGTGTGTGTGTGTGTGTGGGGGGGGGGGGGTGCTCAGACCTAACTTTTACAAAGTAATCATTGGGCTGACATTTACAACTCATTGCCTTTTAGAGTCAACTTTTTCAAGATGGCCACCATAGAAAAGAAATGTTATAAAACCTAAAAATGGCTTCAGCACAGTTTTGCAGATATTGGGCTAAAAGTTGGCGTGGTAATAGGTAGCAGTAATTTAAGCACATACTGCCGCTGGTAGTTAGTGCCACAGTTTTGTAATCCTGAGGTCGGAGGTTCGAGCCCAGGTTGCGTCCAGACGAGCATCTGGTGTCAAACACTTGCCAACTCTTTCATGTGAGTTTGCTCTTCGTGACTGCTCTTGCAGAAGGGGCATTTTCCTTACTGCAAATTCCAACAGATTATGTGAGTTATTGCATTATCACATGAGATTATGCATAATGTTAATTTTAAGGTTTGACCAAAAAATTGACATATCTCAATATAAGACGATCTAAAATGTTCATGCAAATGTCCCCGAGTGATATGTTTTCTATTAAGGAATACTTGGCCTTTAATTTTAGAGTGATTTCAATCAAAAGAGCAGCATTTTATTGATATTATGTAGTTTTACTGACAGGAAAAATACAGTCATAACAGCAGATGCTGCACAAAGACCTACAGAAAAAGGTGAGATTTTATAAAAATGTTTTTGGGAAAAAGTAAACAGTATTAGAAACAAAAATCACATTACAATGCAGAGAATCTTTTTTATCACGTTTAAAATTGCACTTCCATTGGTAAGTCTGTGTTGCAATTATTTTAGCAGACGCCTCAATTACAACCCACCGTAGAGTCATAGAGGTGCTCAGGAATGTTTCTGTCTGTGAGACAACCACCAAGCATCACTACACAGCACCATCAGCTTCTCGTGCCCCACAGAAAGAGAGGGAGAAATGAAGGGTGGGGGTGGTGATCATCAGTAATGTTTGCAGACCAAACCAAAAAAAAAAAAGGCAGGAAGAAGTAGAGAAGAGTGTGGAGGAGGGGTTGTGGAGTGTGTGGCACCACTCTGAGAGCTGAGCCCTCTGCCACGGCACTTTTGTTGCCAGATCACAACCAGATGTGCCAAGTGTGTCCAAACAGGAATGACTGTGTGAAGGCAATTTTCAGCAATTTGTCAGACTTTAGAGAAGACCCCCTCCCACTCCACACACACAAACCCTTCCCCCCATGCTCAACCTCCTGAAAGGCAAATACAAACTTTTGAAGGAGCGCTGCAATCACTTCAGATGGGCTCCTATAGGCCGCAGCTCACTCTAACGCCTCTAGCGCAGTCGCGATGAGAGATATACGGCGTAACATCTGAGCAGAAAGAGCAACAAGATGGGGCACGCAGTGCTGACAAATATGCCACCCACCTAACTTTTACACATAAGCATTGCCGAATCCACCAATCAGATTTTAACATGGATTCATTTGTTCACTGCTTGCAGAGTCCAAATCCCCTGACAACACTCACACACCCTAAATCCATCATCCGCACTCTCTGTGGGAAACCAAAACAAAGTGGGAGATAAATAAAATTTAAAAAAAGGTTGTTAATCTTTCTGTAGGCACTTTGTAAATTACAGATTTACTCTCCGAGGTTATGCAAGCGTCTTTTCTAAAGAGCGCAGCTTCCATTTTATTGCATGTAAAGGCTTTTCTCACAGGAAATTGAGGGCAGTGTCTTGTCTTGACAGCAATGTTTCATCTCAAGGGATTGGAGAGAGGTACGGGGGGGGGGGGGGGGGGATTCAGGCTGAGTGATGGAGAGGTAAAAAAGAACAGTCAGAAAACTATCGTCGTCTCAATCGTCAGAAAACCTGCACAAACATTGCAATTCCCTCTGCTGGCTTCCCCCTGGGGTGCTGCTCCGTTGTTTTGCCCCTTTCAACATCTTTAGTTGCCCCCCACCCTTTTTTTGCCACTGCATGCAAGTCTGTTGAGGGAGGCTAAGAGGTATGATCTGGAAAAAAAAAAAAAAGGCAAAACTGTTTTTTCTTGCTTTTTCCTCGAAATGTGTGTCCCAAATCAAGGATGCAGAGCTCAACACGGTTAAGGAGGTAGTTGGAATGTGTGGCAAATGCAAAATCTTGCCTATTTCACCATGGAGATTTCATTTTTAAATAAATCCCACCTACCTAGTCATAACTTTCTCGCTTTCCTGAATCACAGTCTTGGAAGGCAACAAGTCTGTGCTCTGGGAGCAATGAAAGAGACAATTGTGCAAAGGTTTGCATAACGTTTCTGTCAGTCATGTGTCTTGTTACTCCCTGTTAGAGCTCAAATTCACCACTAATGCTTATTTCAATTTGTTGCCTCATTGCTCTGGAATCCAGCATAACTTGCAGCTGTTGTTTGTTTTATGCTCAGAATATAGTCTGTTGTTAAGAAATAAATAAACATTTTCCATATGTATTGCCCGCCGCCAAAAGACCACAAACAATAAAAATGCTTTTGTCTGAGATGTGCAATGTGTGCCTAAGTATGTGTGCATAGCCATTAGCAAAATATCTCATGAACCACTGGGATTTTTTTTTAAATAAAACTTGTTAAAAGTGCAGTAATCACTGCTGCACATTTACAACAAGTTAACTTTTGGAGTCAGCTTGATTTAAGATGGCTGCCACAGCCAACTGACCTGAACAAACACAGTCACGTTTAGAGATATTCACCTAAAGTTTGATGCGTTAGTTGCTGAGAGTACTGATAATCTCAAACACATACAACATGTTCTACTACTACTATACTCATTGCATGAGACCTCTCCTTAAAATTGTATTGCCAAGTATTAAAATAAACCCTGTTTCTCATATCTCATGAAGCAATGAATGGCCTAAGGAATCAATGGATGTACTGCAACTGATAAACTTTTGAAGTTAATCCAATTAATTGTGGTTGTCACAGTTAACCAAGACAGTGCAGGATGATTTTAGTATAAAACTCAGGCATAAAAAGCAGCGGGCAATATTGCACGACTACAACTGGTCCAGAATGCAGCAGCCCGACTTTTAACCAGTACAGGCAAAAGAGAGCACATTACACCAGTTTTGGCCTCACTGCACTGGCTACTGGTTCACCTTTGAATCCAGTTCAAAATACTCCTGTATGTCTACAAATCACTGAACAGTTTTGCCTCCCCGATCTGCTACAACCGTATGTCCCACCATGTTCCCTGAGGTCAGCGTACCAGTTGCTCCTCACAGTTCCAGGAACTCGTCTTAAGCGCAGAGGGGACAGGGCCTTCTCTGTAGCAGGACCAAGACTTTGGAACGAGTTACCTCTGTTTGTCAGACAGGCCCCCTCCCTCTCAGTTTTCAAATACCGTTTAAAAACCCACTACTATTCAGTAGCTTTCAACACCAGAGGATCTGTGTTGTGAACCTGTACGCTCCACACCGGTTTGTCGTCATATTTATTATCTGCATCGTTTTTATGTCTATATTTTTGATTTACTTCATTTTGTATTTTGCTTCGTGTGTTGTCTGTTGTTCTGTCTGTACAGCACTTTGGTTGGCCTAGTAGCTGGTTTAAGTGCACTATAAATAAAATGGTATGGTATGGTATGGTATTTCGTCCACTTCACTGTTCCACCACCAGGTTTTCTTATAGTCGTTCCTTTGTCCAGATAACACACCAAGTATTTTCCCACCTGTCTTGCTAATTGTTGTAGTAGTCCAGTCAACATTCAACTTTCTTCTTCTGTCTTCAGACACATCAGCTGTCTGACACTCTTTTCACTTCAACTGCATTCCTTGCAAACTCCTCCTATAAGATCACCCGTAATCTATTTATTTTCCCTTCGTCATGATAAAACAGGTGAAACCCTGCCCCAATGCTGCAAGCCTGGCTGCCCTTCCACTTGGTCTTTCGCACACATACCGGTAATGCAGTGACTTTCTTTCACTGCATCAGCACCTTTGCCTATCATTGTTCCTTTGTTTAGAGATGCTACCCTCAGTGCTACTTTCTTGACTTTCCTCTTTTCCCTCTGTCTCCTGGCACATTTCCCTCCTTGTCATCTTTGACTAATAGTAGCACAATTTCAGCCTGCACCCTGTTTGTCAATAGCACCGCTGGCGGTCATTGTTAATCCTTGACCAATCCAGTATGGTGTCTTTTAGTCAAACTCACATGAATGTTACATAAACAAAATGTCACTCACTATTTTTGTATTTTACAGGTGCATTTGCATTTAACTGTGTGTTCAATAATATGCATTTGTCTTACAATAGTAGAGACAAAAAGTTGGTGTAACATATATTTTTAACTTGGATAAAAAGTTAGTTTGATTCAGGGACAAAGAGTGAAACCTGATTGAGTTCCAGCCAATAAAAGTATAAAGTTGTGGGTTTTCCCTACTCTGGGTGTGTATGCCTACCATCACAGCTGAAAGATGCTCAGCAGCAGCATTGGTGTTCCCTGCTTTTTAAAACTGTGTGGGTGTGAGAGTGGCTGTGCATAACCATACTGTCATACTGCACTTTTTCTTTCTTTATTTTGGCATGGGGGGGGAGTGTTGAGAAATGGGTGTTTTCCTCTTCATCTTAAGCTGCTACAGTTGTGCAAAGCACGTGTTGTGTGAGTTTGTATGTTTTTTCTTGTGTCATGAATTCTTTTTTTCTTTTTTAGTTTTTGATTGACAAGAAACATTGTGCTTATGTGGACCAAATATGATTAGAGAATACTTAAAATAATAGCGTGATGTCAGCATGCGTGTGAACAGAATATATCATTTGACAACTGCAGCAGATTATATTTGTTTAAGGAGTGTGAGTTATTTTGTTTGTCTCTGTGTGATGTGTGTGTTTAGATGTGTGTTATTTAAGTGTAGGCTGGTGCTATAAGCATATATGTTATTTTATGTTTGCCAATTATGTTGGCATTCACAACATGCTTTTGCAGTGTGATATCATGTGTGTGTGAAGGAGGATTTTTAAGGAATGTGCATTCATCTTGATGCTATATGTTTGTGTACAGAGAGCTGGAGCAGCTGCTGGAGACCACCTGCCTTCCTGCAGGTCTGGTGTGGCACCAAATAGTCCCTCTGGGATCACAGGGACTCAGGCTGTGGATGTCAAAAATGGTGGAGCAAAAATACACCTTCACCGACTGGACAGATCTGAGTGTTGAGTGTCACAAAAACATTTCTGTTTGAACATTGGTATATGTGAGTTTAGTTTCTTGGTTATATAAAAGAAGAAGAAACTAGAAAATGAGAGATTCGTTTTGGAATTAAAAGCCAAGCAGTCCTTCAAAGAACAAAATCACCAACAAGTTCAGTTTGTTTGGGCATAAAATATGTGTTGGGAATCACTCTCATTATCTACCACATGAAATAATGTCAATGTCTGTAAAACTGAATGAGTTATAGCCATTTACTGTTTGTGGTTTTTATGGTCAGTTGGCTGTGACAGGCATCTTGAGTTTGACTGACTTCAAACTTTAATCACATGTAGCTGTGATTCCAAAAATTACTCTCTGCAAGGTTCATTAAAACTTGTTAGGTGGTTCATGAGATTTCTTGATACAAGACAGACCCCCCCCCCACACACACACACACACACACACACACACACACACACACACAAAGACAAACAAAACATTGTCTGCTTTCAACTTTTGGAAGTGGCCAATAACTGCTGACAGTGAAAGCTAAAGTATCAGTCACTTGTTAATGGATACTGGCTGACCTACAATCTAGACCTAGATGGATGTCAAATAGATTCACGAGATGAAACACATAGCCCTTTTATCGAGACTGGGAAATCCATCCCTCCATCCATCCATTATCTGAAGTTTGTTCTGAAGTCGGGTTGGGGGCAGCAGCTTGAGCAGGGAGGCCCGACAGCTCTTTCTGTAGTCACCTCTTCCAGCTCCTCTGGGAGGATTCCAAGGCGATCCTAAGACAACCAAGAGACATAGTCTCTTCAGCATGTCCTGGGCTTCCTCCCTGTCGGATATGCCTGGAACACCTCCATGGGGAGATGCCCAGGGAGCATCCTTACCAGATGCCCGAACCACCTCAACCAGCTTCTCGATGTGGAGGAGCAGCGGTTCTACTCTGAGTCTCTTCAGGATAGCTGAACTTCTCGCCCTATCTCTAAGGGAGAGTCCAGCTACCCTGAGGAGAAAACTCATTTCAACCGATTGTATCTGCGATCTCGTTCTTTCAATTACTACCCAGAGTTTGTAGCCATAGGTGAAGGTAGGACTGTAGACCGACCGGTAAACGGAGAGCTTCACCTTACACCTGAGCTCCCTATTTACTGCAACGCACCAGCACAGAGTCTACAATACTTCAGACACTGCACCAAATCTGTCTGTCAGTCTCATGCTTCATTTTCCCCCCCACTCATGAACAGTGATGACATAGTTACATTGAAAAAGTAACTTAGTTAAGTTACGGATTACTTGATTTGGAAAGTAACTACGTTAGATTACAAGTTACTTTATAAGTTACTTTCAGCAGCTGCTGACAACAACCCTCCGCCACCTCAACATAAAAATTACATTGAGCTTTGCCAATACTGACTTTACTGAAAGTGCATTTTAATGGTAACATCAACAATATACCTCCTGACATATAAAGTTGAACTTAAAAACTATTTCAGGAAGAAAATACATTTTGATAAAAAAGTTCTTTCTTGACTTCTTTAAACATAAATACTTGTTTTTATAAAAAATAACAGTCGGACTTCATTAAACATAAATACTTTTTATAAAAAATAAAGTTGTATTCTTGACTTCTTTAAACATAAATACTTGTTTTTACAAAAAAATAACAGTCGGACTTCATTAAACATAAATACTTTTTATAAAAAATAAAGTTGTATTCTTGACTTCAGTATCATAAAGAAAAACTTGCTTTATATAAAATAGTGTCTTTTTTGACTTCACGAAACAAATAGCATTTTTACAAACAAAAGTTTTTCTTCACTTTGTTAAACATTAATATTAAAAAAAAAAAAAAAAAATAAAGACTTTCTTTCAAAATCAAAATCACAGTTTTTTTACTCGCTCCCTACCTGCGTCTCTCAGCCATCGGAGTTTGGATTTAGGACAACTGACAGCTGCGAGAAGGGCGTCTTTGTTGTCCAGCACACTGGCAAACGAGTCTGGATAGCCTGAAAAATATAATTGATATGTTTTGATATGTCTACGAGGCCTACTAATTACAGTGTTCTGTCATTGAATTAGTTTCAAACCATGCCTAATGTGGGATCAATATTATGTATTTAATTTTGTTTTAGGATTCCTATTGACATTTGTATTGGTCTTTTTTTGCGATGGATAATGAATATACTGTGCAATGTACAAAAATATTGTGATGTAAGAAATTTTAACCAGTTTACAGATGGAACATACCTTCACTATAACATCTGGAAGGCCTGCAGTCATCCTGGAGAACAAATCTTTCACAGCCAGGTTTTCTGCATCAGAACTTCAAGTGTGGGTAGTAAAGCCCCATGAGGACAGTCACCTTGTTACTCCCACATAGCTTCTGTTACTGGCATTAGCAGTCCAAATATCTGCTGTAGTTGACACAAAGTCGACCTCATTCAGTGCAGCCTTCAGATTTCTCTCCATCTCCGCACACTCTTTCTCCAGATATGCAGAAAAAGCTCCTCTTTAAGGCAACTCTGCATTTCAAGTAGTGGGGATTCGGTTTATTATGGCACAAAAACGAAGACGAGTCAATCGTGTTGAAGGGCAGAATTTCTTCTACTACAAACCGTCCAACCAACTTTTTAAACTCTTTCCCACTTACTGGTTTTGCACCAAAGGCAAGCTTTTGTTGTTTGGGTGGGGGACCTCCTGTCCTGTCGCAGCTCTTTGCTTCAAACCACCTGGCAGGACTTACTCCATCAATTTGACTGTCCATGCTGCGACTCCAAATCTTTTTTCAGATTTGATGTGGTGCTTTTGAAGCTAGACAGCACTTTCTCGCCAGCACAGTGGGTTCAATGAACCTTGATATTGTCATCCTTCGCTGACAGAAACTCAAAATAGTTCCTGTATTTCCAGCTACAAAGTGCGTATCTTCCTCCTCGCTCCATTGCTTACGTTTCTATCATGGCGTGGTGTCAGGTATCACAGGTGAGGATAACGTGACTGAATTGTCGCATAGACCTGACGTCACTCCCCGAGACTTTTTTGGTCACTCTCCGAGACGCATAGAGGAAATAAAATTTGGAGTCGGAGGGCAAAGAGCAGACCCACACAGGCACCAAGTCGGAGGGCAAAGAGTAGACCCACACAGGCACCAAGTCAGAGGGCAAAGAGTAGACCCACACCAGCTTTGTGCCTTTCACCATGGGCAACTCTATAGCAGAATATGGTCCAGACCTTCTCAAAGAGATTGTTTCTGGAGCCCATGCTGTGCGTCGAGGTGAGCCCAATTTTATCTAGTCAATGCTCTCAACCTCTCAATCTCATGCTCAAGCTCAGTCACCTTCCTTGTCAAGAAGGTTCTGTTCCACATCTCAAGAGTGAGCTTTTGTAAACCAGGGTCAGAGCGCCAAGGCCCCCGCCTTCAGCCACTGCCCATGGCGTCATGAACCCGACTTGTTGACCCCTCCTGAAGGTCGTGGGTCCACAGGAAGGCAAACCACGTTGCTTGTTTGGGCTGAGCCCAACATACCCCATGGGTGGAGACCTGGTCCCCAGGCACTTGCTGACAAGCCCCTCCCTCAGGCTTGACTCCAGGGTGGAGCCCTGGTAACCCACACAAGTGACACTGAGTTATGTGTTGTTTTCTGTCCATATGAGTCTTTGGAAATTGGAATACTTTGGAGACTGGGGAATATATACTATTATAAGTAGCGTGATCAGATCCTAAAAAAACAAATGTGGGACAAAAAGGATGCTTATGGGTGTGAACGTGGGACACTTTATTAATGTTTTGAAGACATAATAGAGGAAATAAAATTAAATTACTAGAGAAAATGACAAAAATAGTAATGCACAGTAATTTGGATAAATAACTTTAATCCAATTTTGAAATAACAATGTGTTAGATTACTAGTTACTGAAAAAAATGAGCCATTGTCAGTAATGCGTTACTGACATCACTACACATGAACCAAACCCAAGATACTTGAACTTCTCCACTTAAGGCAAAACCTAATAATTTAACCTGAAAAGAGCAATCCATGCTTTTCTGACTGAGGACCATGGTTTCAGATTTGGAGGTGCTGATTCTTATCCCAGTTGCTTCACACTCAACTGTGAATAACTGAGAGACATAGTCTGAGAGCTCTGTCTGCAGTGAGAGCTGAATATCATGGTAAGACGATGCCAACAGGACCACATCATCTGCAAATAGCAGAGCTGGAATCCTAAGGCCACTGAACCAGACTCCCTACACCCCACTGACTGAACTGAGAAATTCTGTCTATGAAAGTTATGAACAGAATAAGTGACAATGGGCAGCCCTGGCAGAGTACAACTCCCACCCTGAAGGGGTCCAACTTGCTACCGTCAATGTAAACCAAAATCTTATACCACTTGTATATGAACTGAACAATCTATAACAAAGGGCCCCAATCCCATATTCACGGAGCACACCCCACAGTGTACCTGGAGGAACAATGCTGAACGCCTTTTCCAAGTTCAAAAAAAAAAAAAACATGTAGACCTACATGTAGAGATGGACAAACTCCCATGACCCCTCAAGGACCCTAGTGAGAGTAAAGAGCTGGTCTAGTGTTCCACAGCCAGGATGGAACCTGCATTGTTCCTTCTGGATCTGAGGTATGACCAATGACTTGCCTCTCCAATACCCCTGAATAGACCTTACCTGGGAGGCTAAGGACAGTGATGCCCCTAAAATTGAAGCACACCATCGCATCCCCCTTTCTGCAGAGGGGAACCACCAGTCTGTCAATCTAGTGACACTTTCCCCAATTTCTACACAATGTTGCAAAGGCATGTCAATCCAGACAGCCCCACAACACCCAGAGCCTTAAGGAAATCAGGGCAGATCTTGCCAAAACCCAGAGTCCTGCCATCATGGAACTTTTTAACTAGCTCTGCAACCTGATCCATGGTTATGGACAGACCAACCCCAAAGTCCCCTGACTCAGCTTCCTCCATGGAAGACATGCTGCTGGGTTTGAGAAAGTCTGAGAAGTATTCCTTCCACCTCATGACAACATTGGTCAACAGCACCCCACCTTCACTGAACACAGTGTTAGAAAAGGGTGGAGCCCTGGTAACTCACGCAAGTGTCACTGAGTTATGTGTTGTTTTCTGTCCATATGAGTCTATGGAAATTGGAAGACTTTGAAGACTTGGGAATATATACTATTATAAGTAGCGTGACCAGATCCTAAAAAAACAAATGTGGGACAAAAAGGATGCTTATGGGTGTGAACGTGGGACACTTTATTAATGTTTTGAATCCATCCATCCATCCATTTTCTTTACCCGCTTATTCCATTTTGGGTCACGGGGGCCGCTGGTGCCCATGTCCAGCAATCACTGTGCGAGGGGCGGGGTACACCCTGGACGGGTCGCAAGTCCATCACAGGGGTTTTGAAGACATAATAACTTTTAATTTTTTATAGCTTTGGCATTACATTAATCAATCTCTGCTTTGACTGTTGGTGTAGAATGCTTTATAAACCTTCTTTTTTAGTTTGACACTTTTTAAAATTTATCAGAAAAAGCTTTATTGACATGTTTTACTTTACAGTTGACCATTTTTTTTACAGTTTATAATAGTTTATAATAAATAAAAAGCTCTCTACTATTAAATAACACAAAACAATGCCTAGGTCCACGCCTGCAAGCAGCAACCTTTGAGAGCACCTGGACGAATCAGAACAGCTGACCTGTAGAACTGAGAGCTGCACTGTGTGGTAAACACTGTTTGTCTCAACTGCTTTGTTTCAGTCATCTTTAGGTTTGAGGAAAAATGTGTACTTAGATTGACAGATGGCTTACTGAGCTGTGCATTTCTTGTGCAAATCACTTTTATAGTGTTGCTTCATATCGTGTTCCTCTTCATTGGGAAATTGAAAAAATAACTTTTTTCAGAGAATTACCTTTCACTGACCTCACCCAGTTGTAAACTGTTTCCCATTATTTTTTGTAACTGCATTTTAATTTATTTGACATAGTTCCCATTATATTCTGAAAAATTGAATCCTGAATAGAGAGAAAGAGCGTATAAGCGCTACAAATTACAGCCATAAGATAATGTCTTGACTTTTTATAATATGACCCAGTGAAATGTGGAACATTGCTTCAACGTTTGGGACACTGGGACAGGAGTGAAAAATATGGGACAGTTCCTCACAATTCAGGATATGCATAATCATAAGATAAGGTACAAAATGGACAAATTAGACAAGGAATTTGTAGAAATGAACATTTAATTTACCCGATTTATAAAATGCTATTACCTATTTTGAATTTTTGTAAAAATGATCTGCAAATCTTTAATCCCTTCACAATCCCTGAGTTATTTCACAATTTTTATCATCATGGTGGTTGCCAATTATATACTTGCATAGGGTTGTGTATATGTGTGAATATATGTGTGCATGTGTCATGAACCAGAGGCCGGATCGCAAACAACAACAACAACCACTGAGAGGGTTAAAAGATTTATTGTGAAATAAAGTAAAACTCTGGAGTAGGTCCGGTTCTGGGCTGGTTCCGATCTTCTGATTGGTAGTTCGTGATTGGGTAGTGTTGTAGTGGCGGGCTGCCAGTAGAAGTAGAACTGATGTTAAGGTCCACTGGAACGGAGTCCAACAGGCTTGCAACTAAAAGATAAAGGTTAGTAGATGCAGGGGGAAAGAGACTAATTGGGGAAATGAATCTGTGGGAATCAGATTCAGGGGTAAGGATAAGTCCGTGATACAGAATGAGCTTGACCTTTAATCCGTGATCCAAAAAAAACAGTCAGAAGGGAAAGGCAGAGTTCATACCGTGAAGTCAGTTGTTCAACAGAAGTATCCAGTACGTGATCCAAAAAGAGAGTCAAAAAACAAGAGCATGAGTCGGTACCTGATCAGATGAGCAAAAGCAGACGAGGGCTGAGGCAAAAGCGTGGTCGTGGTCAAGGCAAGGGTCATGAACGTGATGAGTCAATCAATGGAATGCTGGAAAGTCTACTGCTGATGAGACAGGATAGAGAATCTGGCCCAGACTGAGAGGAATGAGTGAACTTAAGTACTGACTGGACCAGGTGGTGGAGCTGTGGGATAATGAGCGGTGACAGGTGACATGAGTTGAGTGATTACTGAGTGTGCAGCATGACAGAGGAGCTGACAGAGAGCAGAGCTATGACAGCATGTGAAAGTTTCTGTCTTTTAGCAAAATATCTCATCAAGAACTAGACAGATTTTACTGACACTTACTGAAGATTAACTGAAAGAAGTAGTTCTAAAACTTGATTATCTTTTGGAGTCAATCAACTCATGATTGCCGCCACAGCCAACTGACCTTAGCAAACCCAAAATGGCTATAACAGTCACCTATACAGTTATTGAGCTAAATAAGACTAATAAGGTACAGAAGTCTGTTGTAGTCAGCCTTCCCACCCTCACATACATCTACACCTCTAGATGCAGGAAGAGGGCCACCTGCATCATGAAGGACCCCACTCACCCAGCACACACACTTTCTGCCCCGCTCCCCTCAGGCAGAAGATTGCGGAGCATTAAGTGTAGAACCACTAGACTGAGGAACAGTTTCTATCTTGAAGATGTTAGACACATGAATCCCTTATCAGGATTATCACTGTGGGAAAAAAAAATCACTGTAATGCCACTTGATTGTTGATATGTGCTGCTGACTATCCATGCTGCTGATCTCATGCTGCTGATTTATTTCATGCTGCTGTGTTCATTCATACTCATCTACCCAAACAGACTCATATTCGTGCTGCTGTTGTTCGGCGTATTGTTTTTGTACTATTAGTGCTTAGTACTTTGTATATTCTTAGTTTAGCGTATTTCTTAGTTCATATCTTAGAACCTACCACTGATTTTCTTTGCAATTTATACTTTTGTTAGATGTAACTGGGACCCTGTGTACACAATTTCATTCCACCACATGTACCACATATGATGAGAATGACTATAAAGGAACCTTGACCTTGATCCTTAAAAATGTTGGTGTGGTGGTAGTGGAGAATAATGTACAACATTCTGAAAGCTAACAAAGCACATGAGAGCTCTGTTCAAAACCTTGGCATGCAAAGCAACATCTCTTATATGCATTCTTCCAAAAATTGCAATTTTTATTAAAACTTTTTGCTTTTATTTCAACAATATTAGAGCTATTAAGAAGCATTTAAGTGGTTTCAAAATATATATTTTTTCCCAAACACATTTGTAGCCACAAAAAGGTAAAATGGTAAATCCTGTAAATTGTTCTTTCAGTAATCTGAAAATGTTACTCATTCAGTTTATTTTTCAGATTTTAACCTGTTATGGTTGCTCCTTCAAACAAGACACAGCATGCCAGATCTTCCTTCCTATTAATTCAGGATATATTAATCCTGTGCAATTTTATGTCTTCACATCTAAAAAATAAAAATCAATCCAAAATGTCCTTTGTTTTTTAATTTTTTTTTAAATCACAACTCAGTTCTCAGCCAGGACAGAGCCTTAACTTGCCTTTTTTTCTACAATAGCGTGTACTGTCTCCATTCGATAAACAGATCAGAATAAGAACACTGTGATAAACACATTTGTTAAATGGAAAACATTATCTTGAGTTAGTGAAATGTCCAACGATAAATGATCTCCTCAGTTGTGTCAAAAACTGAATTTCTTAAAAATAAACAAACAACTAAGCAAATTCAAAATATGTCAATACAAACAACAAAACAGTTAATTTTGCCCAAGGCTCCTTTGTTTGTGTTCTGCATAAATCATGACATTACATTTTCTTGATTTACATCAAAATGTGTAATTTTTTTTCCTAAGCTGAAATGGCAGACAGGTTTTTAGAGTGTATGTGTTAGTCATTTGGAAACTTCATTGTGGGGGTTATTGGTGTCATATCCCACAATGCACTGCTGAATTCCTTTAACATGTGGTGAGTCAGGAAAGGGGTGGTTGACCTATGCCTTCCCATGAGCCCCTTGGGAGCAGCTCTGTGAGGTTGCTCCAGAAATCTAGGATCAGTGCTCAAGCTGCTGCGCCGGTTTGTGACTGGAATTGTAATTATGTTATTCTCTGGAATACTTCTTCTTCTCACTTTTTTCTCTCACTGTGCAGTTTCTTATTTGCGCTTTTTTCTTTTTTCTTGTACTGTGTCTGTTTTAGTCTTCTTAGTATTCTGTCTAAGGCAGACTGCACATGCGATCCATTATGCTTGGTGGAAAAAGGAGAAAGTACAGGAAGCTGAGGGTGAAATGTGTTGCTCTCCTTTCTCCTGTTTCCTCTATAAGCATAGTCCTACTCTCTTGAAAGCTGAAACAGAGATTTGATTCGTTTTATTCACCATTGTCCTTATAAGGGTATAGCAGGAGAATTTGTGGTTAAAATGCAGCAACATACATTAATCAGCTTGTGCACAGCAATACTGTTGAAAAATAGACATTTGTGTGTTTTGTTTCATAAGTAAATAAATAATTTAAAACTGACAAATAGAATAAAATTAATTTGGGCAATCATTAATTCAGTTTCACATACAAAGTACTTTGGCCAGTCTTGCAATCTGCTATGTTCTTCAAAGAATGGGTCAATAACAGGTTATGGTTTACTTGCAGGGGCAGCACAGCGGCACAGTTAGAGCTGTCACCTCTCAGCGAGAAGATCGCCGAATCAAATCCAGCCAAATCCGGCTCCCAGCCAGGGAGATTTGCATTCAGGCCCAAAAAATCCGATCCGACCCGGCCTCAGCTCATAGGCATCATTTCCAAACCCCAACCAACCCGACAAATTAACCGTAATTACAGGTCCAACACCCCCCCCCCCCCCCACACACCCACACACACACACACACACACACACACACACACAAAAAAAAACCCCACCATTTTTAATTAAGCTTTGACTGCTTATAGTTATTAATGATCGGCAGACACGCGGACCGCGGTAAAGTCAGTTTTACACTGGACGTTGGACATTTGATCACTGTGGCTTCAGTGGTGTGTTCCTCTCGTTCGATCCAATGCAGGCAGTCTGATTTCAGTCCGCTGAACTTGAACGAGAGGAACACACCGCTGAAGCCACGGAGCTAGAATGTCCAACGTCCAATGTAAAACTAACTTTACCGTGGTGACGCGCAACCGAATGAAAGGGGCAGAAGATCGAAGATGAGGGGGTGTTTGTCCTTTCATGGCCATCAAAGCACATTAAAACCCTGTTTCTGCCTGCATTCTTAGTTATTCAGACACGGACCCTGCTCTGACATGTCTGCTTTGGGATCACACCTGTTTGGGTCGTCGGCCGCGCACATCCGCTGAGTGCAGCAGCTGAATGAACATCCATTTGGGCGATGGATCACTGCCTGGCAGTATAGTCCAATCAGAAGCTTAACTGAACTTTATTTTAAATCTTTCAAGGCCGATCAGTTTGCGGTGAAATGGCTGCATACGGCTGGTGAAGGTATGGCAAGCCATGTTGCCATATAATTTGATTGCGGCTGATCCGCTGACGCAATCAAAAGCCCGACACAGACCTGGCCCGCCCATCCAGCATATTATCATGGCCCGGTCCGCCCTGAATTTGTGTCTGGTCGGGCTTCAGGCCAGGGTTAGAAATTACAGTTCTAATTCTGGATGGAATTTGCATGTTCTTTCTGTACATGCATGGGTTTTCTATGGGTACTCCAGTTTCCTCCCACAGCCCAAAAACATGCATGTTAGGCTGATTGGTAACTCTAAATTGACCCTAGATGTGAGTGAGAAAGTGAATGGTTGGTTGTCTCATTTGTCTTTATGTGTCCCTGTGATGGACTGGAGACATATCCTGGGTGTCCTCCGCCTCTTGCACAGTGACTGCTGGATATGGGCACCAGTGACCCCCGTGACCAAAAAAGGAAGAAGCAGGCAAAAGATAATGGATGGATGGATGGTTTGCTTTCATCTGCTCCCTTCTTCAGGGGATGTCACAAAAAGTGACTAGGACCAACCCTTGTGGTCAAATCACAACAGATTATATGGTAGGGGAAAGTAAAAATCATTTGTTAGAACAGTCGAGTTTTCTTACCTTCTTTTAGACCAGTGGCCACTAAATACGAGTCTATATTTAAAAGTTGATATGAATAAATATGACATATTTTTCTTTCCATATTTTGAAAGAACAAGGTTTGTCAGACCAATTATCTTGTGATGTGCAAACATAAAAACTCAGTTGTCCTGATGGCCGTCATTATTTATTTTGTAGATTACACTGACAAAAATATATATATTTGGAATATATTTAATAGGATTTTGTGAAAACACCTTTTGTATTGCTTGCATCAAGTGCGTACATCAAACCAGCCAATCCTTAATTAGTGAAAAATCTTTTATCAAAGGGAATTGTTAACAAATTCAAAGGTCCTATAGATGTCACTGAGCCCTTAAGGCGTAACGGGGTCTAGAAAGGAGGTTTAGGTCAGGGTCATAAGAGGCATGTGTCCTGATGGTTTATTGAGGCAATGAAAGGGGCCGTTTTGGCAATGAGCAGTGTTCAAGTGTTTGCCTGATGGTGAAGATCATGGTGGGGTTGGAGTGACTGGGAGAAGTTGCAGCAGAGATGGGGAGACAGCTGTGCAGGAGTGAATAGGACGTTCCTTTGTGACCTGCCAACAAAACAAAAAAATCTGTGACCAATTATTTGTGTCTGGGGGAATTCTTGAACAATTTGGGTGGGTTTGGATGCAAGAGGAGCAGTTGTGAGACTAGAAGACGAGAATATTTGGAGCACTTATGTTTTTGTTGGTATTTATTTTGCACTTTTCGACAGATGAGGAATAAATGCACAACTGCTGTCAAAGCAGCAAAACGCAACTATTTCTTATCTCAGACCTCCAAAACTCTAAATGACCCCAACAGATTCTGGAAAACCATCAAATCTCTCTCAGGCACCCCCCCAATCATCTGACCTCCCATCACAACTTCTCGTTAACTCTGTTCCTGTGTCAAATAAGCACGAGATCCTGAACTCTAAAAAAGTTAAATCTGGTCCTCTGGACATTCAAAAAAAACAAACAAAAACAAAGCAAATCAACAAAAAAATGTAGAAAATGTAGAAAAATGTAGAAACGTTTCGTCTCTCATCCGAGAGACTTCCTCAGTCTGAGGAGCTGTATTCAGCTCAGTCTCTTAAATAGCACCGTCTCAGAGTGGATCAACCAGTTTTGCTGCTGACAACCAAAACAAGCTGATCACATGCTCAAGAAGGACCATCAGCCTAACAATGGATCATTAGCACACTGATGGCTGTTTACTGTTCACAGAGGGCTGAGTGATACTAGCAATCACAGCATTGTAAGAGGGGGACAGTTGAACCCGGAGGCCTCCACCCCTGTTTAACGATGGACAAATTCTTTTCACAAAGATGACCTCCTTTACTCCTCTCTCAAACCACCGTTCCTCTCTGTCCAGGATGTGAACATCTTCATCCCTGAAAGAGTGACCGCTGGCCTGGAGATGAGTGTAGACCGCAGAGTCCTGGCCTGATGATGTTGATCTTCTGTGCTGGGCCATCCTTTTGGCCAGTGGCTGTTTTGTTTCCCCGATGTAAGACTGATCACAGCCCTCCTGACACTGAACAGCATACACAACATTGCTCTGTTTGTGCCGGGGGACTGGATCTTTGGGATGAACCAGTCTTTGCCGTAATGTATTTTGGGGTTTAAAAGCCACTGGGACGTTATGTTTAGAAAATAAACGTCTCAGTTTCTCTGATACTCCCTCAACATATGGAATGACCACTGGTCTGGGTCTGGGTTCCTCCTTTTCACCTGATGGCTGACTGGAGTCCTGTTTGGGTTTCTTCTCTGCTTTCAGGAAGGCCCAGTTAGGATATCCACATTGCTCTAGAGCCTGTCTTGTGTGGGATTTCTCCTTCTGCCTGGCTCCCGAGCTAGGGGGGATGCTGTCTGCTCTGTGATACAGAGTCCTGATGACTCCTAACTTGTGCTCCAAAGGGTGATGGGAGTCAAACTGCAAATACTGGTCTGTGTGGGTGGGTTTGCGGTACACCTCAGTTTGCAAATGTCCTCTATCAGAGACTGAAACCTCACAGTCCAAGAAAGCCAACCTGCCATTTTTTACATCTTCTCGTGTGAACTTGATGTATTTATCCACAGAGTTGATGTGGTCAGTAAAATGTTGGACTTCCTGAGATTTGATTTTAACCCAGGTGTCGTCAACATACCTGAACCAATGACTTAGTGGTGTCCCTGAAAAGGATGTCAAGGCTCTCTTTTCTACCTCCTCCATGTACAGGTTGGCAACAATAGGAGAAACTGGAGACCCCATAGCACACCCATGTTTCTGCCTATAATATTGCTCCCCATATGTGAAGTAGGTTGACTGCAGGCACAGTTTCAAGAGTTGACACAGTTGTTCTGTGGAAAGCGTGGTCCTGCTGCTCAGAGTGGTGTCTGATTTTAATTTTAAACTGACCACCTCTACTGCATCATCAACAGGAATGCATGTAAAGAGTGATGTGACATCAAAAGAGACCATTGTTTCATCAGTCTCCATGATGACATCCCTCACCTTGTCCACAAAGTTCATGGTGTTCTGTATGTGGTGTTCTGAGCTGCCAACAAAAGGGATGAGTACAGACGCCAGATATTTGGAAACATTGTAAGTGACAGAGTTAATCATGCTAACGATTGGTCTTAAAGGTACACCTTGTTTGTGGATTTTAGGTAAACCATACAGTCTAGGTGTGGCCTCCCCTGGGTACAGTCTGTGGTACAGAAAACGGTCAATAGCCTTGTCCTGCTCCAAAATTTTCAGGCAATCTATTAACTTTTTCTTGTAACCACTTCCTGGATCTCTTTTCAGGGGTTCATAAGTGGTTAAGTCACTAAGGAGTGTCATAACTTTCTCATGATAGTCTTTCTGGTTCAAAATCACTGTGCACCTTCCTTTGTCTGCTGGGAGACAAAGCTGCTGCTTTGTCTGAGACGGTGCTATTTAAGAGACTGAGCTGAATACAGCTCCTCAGACTGAGGAAGTCTTTCGGATGAGAGACGAAACGTTTCTACATTTTTCTACATTTTCTACATTTTTTTGTTGATTTGCTTTGTTTTGTTTTTTTTTTGTTGTTTTTTTTTGAATGTCCAGAGGACCAGAT
>NC_056500.1:29645771-29662192 GCF_014905685.2 Nematolebias whitei
GTGTATATATATATATATATATACATATATATATATATATACACACTGTATATATATAGGAAAAAATATTACTTTAACTGTTCAAACAATTATCCTAAAAGTAAAACAGCATTCCTTGAATTTAGTGGCGTCATTGTAGGAAAAAAAACAAAACAAAGAACTTGTGATATGTTGGCACTCATAGACTGTGAATGGAAGGATATTTGGGTACTACTAAATCCAATTATTTGTTCATTATTTGTAAAAATTACTGAGTTTTAGCCATAGTTTTATTGCTAAGGTTAATTTTCTGTGAAGGTTACTTTGAATCAGGTTGACTGTAAAAGGCAGTCAGTTATAGATGTTTACCAGCTGATTCTTTTGTGGAAGTTTCAGTAATATTTGTCCAAAACGTCATGAGATAATTTCCTAACAAACAACCAGGGTTAACTCCATCAGTTCATGACTAAGTTTAAAAAAAATATCTTTCACAATCAGAGCTCAGATTTTGTGATGGGAGACTCTCGGCTACTGCTGTACCAAATCTTAAGTCAATATATGTAACAGTGACTGATTAAAGGCCACTTTTATGATTATTAATCTTAATTAGCTGTGGCAGCAATATTGTTTTAAATTTACTCCAGAAGTTATTCAAGTGTAGATATGCATGTAATGATTAGTTTTTGAGCATTTCATTAAAATCAGATCACTCGTTCATGAGATATTTTGCTAAAAGACACACACATACAAAGGCAATTACATTATTGCCCTACTTTCGTAGTGTTAGGCAATAATGATGTTGTCTCATAAACTCATTACTGATTAACAGCTTGCATGAACTGTGCAGACACATGAACTGTTTTCAGTCCAAAGAAGCAGATGTTCCGTTTGCATTAACAACTCTGAAGCGGCCAAAAGCAGAAGAAAAAAAAAAAGAATCGCCTAAACATAGATATCAATGTGATGCCAAATAAGCTGAGTCCTGCGGGCTACTCGTGCACGTGGTTATTTGGATTATCATGGAAATGGCAGATCAGAACATTAAACAAAATGAATGTGGAATTAATTATAAATGTAAATACATTCAAAGCCAATTGCTAAAAATATTCAAATATTTACCATGAATAACAAACAGTTTTATTTAAGTCTTAATAGGTTTAAAGTTGCCCTTAGTGTTTCCAGCAAACTGAATGGAAGAGAAATGTGACAAGTCCTAATCAATCAGCAGGCGGCAGGAGGCTGGAATTGTTTTGCATTTCATCAGTTTGTTTCTTCCTGGGACTTCTCTCCTCCTGACAGGAAGAGCTGCAAGCATACCAGCAGCTGAAAGAGGGGCCACATTCTTTCAGCAGAGTCCTCCATACCTCTTTTGTTCAGACTTTGAGTTTGTTTGAGGGGCTTTCTTCCTCACCCTGAGCTCTTTTGTATATAAGAACAACTTGAAACAGGGCAAAGGTAAGAAACAGCAAATGAGCTTGTCTGGCGCAAACAGAACTTGTGAGTTGATCTGCATTAGATGATACATTTTCATGCTTTGGTCACTGTTCTCATTTAGTTTCTGTTCATGTACAACAACATGTAGTCAGGTTGTCCCAGTGTCAGGCTGGTAACTTTTCACGATGATCATGTGGTTTCCGTCAACGTTAAAGCACAATGAAAACTTTCTGTGTTTACATCATGAACAGTCCTCAGAAACTTTGAGTGAAGTTGTCTGGCATATGAAGTCAACAAATCATTGGTTCTGCTTGACTAACATCTGCTCCTCCCCAGCCGAACTCTTGGAAAGGTGGGAGTCAAACATTCCAGATACATAGGGAGTTTGAGAATTTTCCCTAGGATTCATTTATTAGGAGCTCATTTTGTAAAGTATCTGGGTTAAGAAAATATTAGGAACCCACCTCATTGTGGGTCACGAGAGAGTGGGAGGTGTCATTGTTACAGTAAAATAAAGCAGCATAAACAGAATAGAGCAGTAGAACCAACTCCATTCAGTTTTGTAGGTTGTTCGAAACCTTCATTTATTTTCTCAACAAAGATTGTGCTGGAAAATGAGGCTTACCCGACGCATCAAACACCTCGGGCAATATGCATGCTGACAGCCAGCCACCTTCAGGAAGAGGGGAGTGCCCTGCTGATGGAGAATTGGCCACGGAGTGTAAAAGCACATCTGGTACATGTTCTGTGTACTTTTGCTTTTGTTCTTGAAAGGGCAGATGGGCTTGAATTCTTTTCAAGTTTCTGAATTCCTAAAAAAAAATGGGCCTATGGGAATTTAAATGCTTTTAGCAGTATTAACTTGCTGGTCACTAAGGTGTTTGGGGGCAGTAAGAACCTACATAAAAGTAAGTGCAACTCTCCCTGCACAGTTTTATAGTAAAATGTACAGATATGGACGTTCTTTTGGAAGGTTTTCCAAATAGGTGAGGGATGAGTGGGTAGGAGATGCAAGCTGTAGCCAGTAACCAAGCTTTACAAGTTCCAATAAAACATAGAAACAGACAAGACTGAAGAATAAACATCCAGCGAAGTGCAAGTAGACATATTTACTTGCTTTTTGTGAGCTCAGAAACATGTGGATTTTTTTTTGGCAGTAATCAATTGATGTTGAGTCAGAGAAGAATGCATCACTCCTATTGCTTTGATTTATGCAGCAAGTCTATCAGTTATCCAGCTAACCTTGCTATCAGCCAGCTCCTGAATCATACAAAACATTACTGAGACATATTTTACCCGAAAACTACAGTTTCCTAAAAGAATAAGCCACTTTGTTGCGTAGCTTCTGTTGGCGGATTTTGTGACATTCAAAACCACACCACAAACCTGGTGTGAGAGGACTGGAAGGATGCTGCTGCAGGGTCGGATCATGAGATTTTCCTGCACGGTCTGTCAGGGGAGATGATTTCAGATCAGAAAAGCTAAAAAATGAAAAAAAATCATGAAGACTTTTTTTCTCAGCGATGTTCTGTCCAGGTGGATGCCCAGGCCACTGTGCGTGGCACAGTCTTCCCTGTATTTTTACTTTGAGTTCAGGTGGAAGTCAAATCATTTTGACAAAAATGCTATATGTTTTCATCATTGTATGTTCCTATAGTGAAATTAGTCATCTGCGTTTAACCCATTGCGCCTGGGTTACACCCAGTTGGGACCATGGGCAGCTATGTAAGTGCCCAGGGAGCAATTAGGGATTAGGTGTCTTGCTCAGAGACACCACGACATGTGGGGGTGGCTGGGGATTGAGCCTGGGACTTTCAGGTCCCAGGTCGGCTGCCCTGCCTCTACCCCATCTCGGCCCCTAAATAATTCAATCAAGTAAATCCATCCATCCATTATCTTTTACCTGTTTCTTCCTTTTTGAGTCATGTGGGTCACTGGTGCCCATGTCCAGCAGTCACTGTGCGAGAGGCGGGGGACATCCTGAACAGGTCTCCAGTCCATCACAGGGACACAGAGACAAACGAGACAAACAAACATTCACACTCTCACCTGTCGCATGCATGTTTTTGGTCTGTGGGAGGAAACCGGAGTACCCGAAGAAAACTCACACATGCATGGAGAGAACATGAAGGCTGCACAGAAGTCTGTTGGAGTCAGTCTCCCCACCATCACAGACATCTACACCTCTAGATGCAGGAAGAGGCCCACCTGCATCATGAAGGACCCCACCCACCCAGCACACACACTTTTTGCCCCGCTCCCCTCAGGCAGGAGGTTGAGGAGCATTAAATGTAGAGCCGCTGGGCTGAGGAACAGCTTCTACCCTGAAGCTGTCAGACTGATAAATCTCTGGCCAGAAAAATCACATCATGTTGCTGCTGATCTATTTCATATTGCTGCTGATCTATTTCATGTTGCTCTGTTCATACGTACTCATCGCAGACTCATTCGTGCTGCTGTTCGGCGTATTGCTTTTATGCTATTAGTGCTTAGCATATTTTTACTTAATGTTTTTCTTAGTTTATATCTTAGATCTTACTACTGTTTTTCTTTTACATTTTATTGTTGGATGTAACTGGGACCCTGTGTACATTATTTTTTTCCACCACATGCTCCACCTGGGGTGCGTATGACAAATAAAGAAACTCTGACTCTGACTCTAGCAAACTCCACCCAGAAAGACCCCTAGCAGGGATTTGATCCAGCGAGCTTCTTGCTGAGAGGCAACAGCTACCAACTGAGCCATCGTGCCACCCAGTCAAGTAAATGGGATAAGAAAATTGTGTTTATTAAAATGTTTGTATAAATCACATATCTAATCTTAAAACTGAGAAAACAATCCTAATGTTGGCGGGAAAATTGCCATTTTTGGTGATTGTTTGACTGAGGAATCCATTTGTTGTCTTTCTGGAGTGAATCCTTGGTGTTCTCTGATAGAAGATTGCATAATATCAACCATTGGAGACATTTCCAGTCCTAAGTTTCATTTCATTATACTTCTAACATTATGAAAGGAGGAGCTGTAATAAGAAATGTAATGCTGATTTTTGATTTTAAGATGGAAACAAGTAAAATGTAATCCTGATGTAAAGACCCAGGGCAGTTTTCCATCTTTCCTAATTATTCTGAGATTAGATTAATCATTTTCTTTCATTGTTTGTTTGGTGGAGTTAGCATTTTTTTAGCTGAAATATTCACTGATGTGGCTTTTGAAGACTTGCTGTTTGGAGGCAGGGATTTTCACTACAGAACTGTTTATATTTCCCAACACTGTGCTGCCGGAGGGCTTTGAAGGATGGTGCCGATCCTTTGATGTGGATTTGTATAAAGGTTATGAACAAATATTATGTTACCTGTTTCAGATAATTCTTTGGTTGAATTCAGTTTAAAGCCATAGAGTTAATTTCTGACCAGCTGACAGACAAAAGTGTACTGCTGTCTTAAACAGTTCAAATAAAAATAAAATTAGTTTATACAAATGTTCATTCATAAACCTTTACACCATCATCAAATTTACGTTACCTTTTTAAAATTGAATTGAGTGGCCGATTGCATGTTCCAGTAGCAGCAGAAGCAGTTAGCTGTAGCACTTCATGTATAATGAATAAGTGTGTGGCTTGCTGTGTGTTTTATTAATACAAATAGCAATATTTCATTTTTACTCAAGGTACTTTGTTTGCTATAGACATATATAGTTGTCATTTTGAAGCAAAAGTTAAATTTATCACATAAACTGCTCTGATAGAGGAATGTGAAAAATGTCATTACAGAAAAATGTGTGACAAAATCTGATGACATGAGACACACCCAAATGTTGCGATCTGAAATACTCCTAAAAACACATGCAACATGAAATATGTGTAAAATTTATGTGACAATTGTTTTTTTTTAGTAGACAGTTTGTGTCAAATTCAAGGCCCGCAGAGCCAGATAAAGTCCTTGATACAATTTATCTTGCCTGTTAGATAATATTTTAAACATTAAAATAAAATTAAAAAAATGAGCACACACACTGCAGACTTCTTGTGGCAGTTGATCAAAGTAAAAATAGGAAAATAAAGTTTTAATATATTGGATTTTTATGTAGAAAGAATCACAAAGACAAATCAAATTACATTAAACTTGCTGCTGAACTTGCAGCCAAGAAAAGGTGTCTGCTTTGTGCTACGGCGCAGTGAAGCAAAAGGGGATTGTATACAATTTACGTATTTGAATTTTATTTTAAAGAGTAATGTTAATTGCTATATATTTAGAACTTTATTGAGTTTTTTTTGTTTTGTTGTTGATTTGATGCAATGGGATAAAATTATTAAAACTGATACATAAAAAAATACAAATAACGAGCAAGGTGTAACAAATATACACTAATTCTGTACCTTTTGGAAAATATACATTTTTTATTCAATGTCATGTTTGTTCTAAATTGGATATGAAATGTTTTGGACAGGGTGTCCATTTAGTAGAGCTGTTGCCTCTCAGCAAGAAGGTCACCAGATCGAATCCCAGCCTGGGACCTTTCTGGAGTTTGCATGTTCTCTCTGTGCATACGTGTTTTTTTTTTCCAGGTAATCCAGTTTCCTCCCACAGACCAAAAACATGCATGTTAGGCTGATTGGTAACTCTAAATTGTCTCTAGGTGTGAATGAAAGAGTAAATGGTTGTTTGTCTTGTTTGTCTCTACGTGTCCCTGTGATGGACTGGAGACCTGTCCAGGGTGTCCCCCGCCTCTCGCACAGTTACTGCAGGATATGAGCACCAGTGACTTCCGTGACCCAAAAAGGAAGAAACAGGTAAAGGTAATGGATGGATGGATGTTTTGGACAATGTTAATTCATATCTCTACACTAATACTTTAATGATCTCAGTACACCCAGAGTGGTACGAAACCTGGAATGAGACAAGACTCAAAATAAAGATTTAAAAGTGTTTTTTATTGATGTGAATATTTTTACAGGTACTTCTCTGGAACCCCTGAGGAGAAAGGACAAGATCAGGTGGGTTTTGGAGCAGACGTTGAAGCTGGATATTAATTAGTTTGATTTTTTTCTTACAGATATGGACATCAAGATGGAGCACCCAGAAATCCAGGAAGGGGACCAGAGAACAGTGACCAGGCATGACAGGCTGAGCAGGCAGGACTGACCCGGCAGGCAAGTGGATGGAGGGCAGGATGTGACGAATCGAGGAACAGAACCAAAGTGGACCAGGACTGGACAGGACCCAGGTAGGCAGACCGTCTGAAGACATAAACACAAGGTAAGTAATTGAGCTCACTAGTAACATAACTGGCCAGAGACATAGATAGATACCATGGAAGAGTATAATGCTCCGGCGAAGAGTAGCACTCGACTCTAGCATTATGCAGTGTAGTCATCTCATCAGGCCGACAGCTGGTGGCAATTACCGGGCATCTGAGGCTGGCTGCAGACGGGGGTACTCCTACAAATACTCAGTTCTCTCTTGTAAATGAGTCCCCGAGGCTCAATGGGATTAACCTGTATAAATAAAGGTTGAATGAAAAAAAAAAAAAAAACACTAAAAAAGGGAGTTTTCCTTTCCACTGTTGCCTTTGTGCTTACTCAGGATGGGAGACTGTGACGAAGTGAAGATTCATTGAGTCTGCTCGCTTCTTTAGAGAACTTTACTTATTGACTTTTGTATGTATGTAAATGTTTTTGTTCAGTGCCCTGAGATGACTTTGTGATTTGGCGCTATATAAATAAACTGACATAAATTGAAATTACCGTAATAATTTGGCACAATATATATGAATGAAACAGTGCCAGTTAATATAATTTTCCAATGACTACTGACTGAGATTTTTCTCAGTAACTGAGTTTGATGTCTGTGCTGTAGAAAATGTTGAACTTTTCGGCTTTTCATGCATTTATGGTTATTCATTTATTTGCAGCACTATTTCCTACAATTCAATTTAGCAACACAGCTTTACCTTTGTGGTAAATCATTGTAGGTGGCCTAGATTTTATAGAATTTAAGTATTTCATTTTAGGTGGTGCAGCTTTTTCTACACTTTGTGGGGAAAAAAGTAGATAGTGCAGCTTTTTACACTTTAGGCAGCTCAGCTTTTAGCTTTTACAGTAACTCAGTTTATTTGGCACAACAGCGTTACTACACATTTTTGTTATTCATTTTAGGCCAGACACCATTTTTTGCATTTACAGCAACTAACTTTAAGATGCACAGCTGTGCTACAATGTATTGTAATTCATTTTAGGTGGCGCAGCTTTTCTAGCAGTTACAGTAATTTCCACATCTGGCCCGCGGTTTCTCTGCAATAAAAAGCTGGCAGCCCACAAAGAGGTACAGGCCTGAAAAGACAAATATGTCGAGTGAAAAAAAACTAGCATGGCTGTCAATAAAAGAGAATTTAAATATACTGGGTATATATGTCCTGAACATTTGCTAGAAAAATAATTCCTTAGTTAGGTGGACCTCACGGAAAATTAATTGTAGACTACTGCTGTAAGCAGTGTATAATTTTAATGCAACACTTTCTTCTTAAGCCAAACCTTTCTGAACAAGAGCAGTTAAACAGTTGTTTAAAGTTAGGCATAAATATTGGCGATGCACAAAAGCAATAATCAAACTCTCCAGTCTTTGTTTATGACTCAACACTGAGCTCACATTTGCTCAGAGCTTTTGGAAAAACAGATCTTTGCTGCTTCACAGTGGACAAACCTTTTACAGACTTCTGGCTCAGTGGTGAAGGCCATGACGATGATGATGAAGATGATAACAGCCAAACGGACGAGATGTTTGGAATCTGATTCCCCTGGAGAACTATTGAAGAGTTAAAGATGGACCCCCTCCCACTGCTCTGAGCCCAGACTGAAGCCCCTGTCTGGAATGCAATCTGCCTGCCATCTGCAGGCCTCAGTGGCTCTGTTTGATATTCAAACAAACACCTGTCAAAAGTCCATGTCTTATCCCACAGAGCTTTTGGAAATTGGCAAAAATCTCAACGTCTTCCTTGCACCAAAAACAGAGAAGAAGAGAGGCAATTAACTTTTTTATTCCTACCATCTGCGCTTGCGTTAAATATAGATTTTTTATGTAGGGCTCCAAGGACTAATTCAACTTTGCACTAAAATGTCAACGAATAATAGGCCCTTCAAGATGCTGCATTCAGCAAAGGGTTTGCACAATAAATGATTTCAAATTTAATGAGTTGGTTTTTTTACTCTTTTAATATCAGCTTGGACTACAGATCAACTCGTGGGTGTGCTGTCATGGTGAAATGAAACCAAGAATTTTGGAAGATCTTCTTCAATAGAATCAAAGGCTTTGAGAACAACAAAATAAAATAAAAATTTAAAATTAGCAATAACTATTTAATTATTTTTCCACTTCCTGCTGCTTTCTCTGTTCTTTTTTCTTCCCCTCACACTCTCAATCGAGATGAAGGCTCTTCTATAGGATGACGCCACTGCTTGGCAGAAATCCAAGCCCCACATCTGTCTGACTGCTGTTCCACTTTTTCCTCCCCCTTCCACCCAAAAGCTCCAACAGTTGTGCGCCCCTTTCAGGGTCTTTCTCAAGGTCTGCAGATGTGTTTCTCAGAGCAGCAATGATGGACTCTTGCAGAGATATCTAGTGTGAATGACTAATGGCACAGAGACATCTCTGAAGTCATTGAAGAATGGATTTATCCAGCGTCATTAATCACACTGTGTGTCAGGGCCAATATAAACGCCTGATGGAAAGCTCACATTCACCTTTAAGTAGAATAGACTGAGTCACTCCACAAAATCTAGAGAGGAATTCTCTTGTGAATTACAAGTAAAAGTGTGTTAACATCTGTGTGAAAAAAAAAAAGTATAGAAAATAATTTCACATCTGTGGAGCTTATTTAAACTAACGATTTTTACTCAATTTTTAGAAGTTTCCTAATAGCTCTACACTTATTATCGAGGCTTAGGCATTCCACCTATAGGCCAGGAACAGATTTTATTTTTATTATTACATAATGTTTTTTTTGTTTCATCTCAGACAGCTGTACAACCTGCTGTGTCACATATATATTGTTAAACCTTTTTTTTTTTTTACCAGGAAAAATAAATCCTATTACGATTAAAAAAAAAACTCTTTTTCAAAGGCGTCCTGGCCAAGATAGGCAGCAGCAAGTACAATTATTGTGAATAAGTTACACATTAAGTTATTTAAAGAAAAAAAGCGAGAAAATGAAATACATTACTATACATTACTGCAAACTAAAAATATCATGTACATGCAATGGAATTAAGCACAAATCTCCTCAGTATCAATTTAGTAGCTCTCAAAGATACCAAGGGGCAGCAGACTCAGGACCCGGAAGTCCTAGGTTTTATCCCAGTCATTGCATATCTTGTTGTGTGTCTGAGTAGGACACCCCATCCCCAAATCCTCCCCAGGTGCCCTCAATAGCCACCCACTGCTCCACCTGTGGGTGGATGGGTTAAATGCAGAGAGCCATTTTCTCCATTGCATGGGAACATACAATGACGACAGCACACACACACACACACACACACACATATATACAGGTATATAGTAAGATCTTTTCACAGGTACTGGAGAAGCAAGTCTGATTGTTGGTTGAAACTCAGATCCAGGAGGAACAATATGGGTTCCGTCTTGGCCGTGGAACACTGGATCAGCTCTTTACCCTCACTAGCATCCTCAAGGAGTCATGGGAGTTTGCCCATCCAGTGTACATGTTTTTTGTGGAGAAGGCATTCAATCGTGTTCCTCAAGGTACACTGTGTGGGGTGCTCTGTGAGTATGGGATTGGGGGCCTGTTGTTACGGGCTGTTCAGTCCCTACATAAGCAGTGCGAGAGTTTGGTACGCATTGCCAGTAGTAAGTTGGACCCCTTCAGGGTGGGAGTTGGACTCCACCAGGGCTGCGCTGCCCAATGTCACGATTCTGTTCATAACTTTTATGGATATAATTTCTCGATGCAGCTAGGGTGCGGAGGTTTTCCGTTTTGGTGGCCTCAGGATTCCCTCTCTGCTATTTGCAGATGATGTGGTTCTGTTGGCGTCATTGTGCCGCGATCTTCAGCTCTCACTAAAGCGATTCGCATCAGAGTGTGAAGCGACTGGAATGAGAATCAGCACCTCCAAATCTGATGCCATGGTCCTGAACTGGAAAAGGGTGGATTGCTCTCTTCAGGTTGAGGGTGAGGTTCTGCCTCAAGTGGAGGAGTCCAAGTATCTCAGGGTTTTGTTCATGAGTGAGGGAAAAATGGAGCGTGAGATTGACAGACGGAGTGGTGCAGCATCTGCAGTATTGCAGACTCTGTACTAGTTCGTTGTGGTGAAGAGAGAGCTGAGTTGTAAGGCAAAGCTCTCTGTTTACCTGTCAGTCTATGTTCCTATTCCTACCCTCACCTATGGTCAAAATCTCTGAGTAGTGACTGAAAGAATGAGATCGTGGACACAGGCGGTTGAAATGAGTTTTTTCCGCAGGGTAGTTGGACTCTCCTTTAGAGATTGGTTGAGAAGTTTAGTTATCCTCGAGAAACTCAGAGTAGAACCACTACTCATCCACTTTAAGAGGAGCCAGTTGAGGTGGTTCGGGCATCTGGTAAGGCTGCTCCTTGGGCACCTCCCTAGGGAGGTGCTTCAGGCATATCCGACTGGGAGGAGACCCAGGGAAAACCCAGGACACGCTGGAGAGTATGTCTCTCTGTTGGCCTGTGAATGCCTTGGAGTTCTCAGCTGGAAGAGGTGGCTGTGGAAAGAGATGTCTAGGTCTCTCTGTTCAAGCTGTCTCACACATATAAAGCATAATGTATACTGTACTCCAGCCTAATAGATGGCATTAAGGTGCCGGTTTGACAACTGTCTACATAAAAATAGAGCTGGTAAATCTGGTTCACCTTATTTATCCGTGTTAATCTGAAACACTTCATGAAAAGTAAATTTAAGACCAATGCCATGCAGAAGAATATAACCAGTACTGAGTTTTAATGAAAGGATGTTTTAACTGGTCATAGTAATGTCAACAGAGGCGTGAAAGGTAAAAGGAACATGGAACTGACAATTAGGGGCAACTAATCACCAAGTGTGTAGCCAAGCGCATCCCCCAACGCTGGTGCCAGTGCTTGCACTGTGCTTGAACCTGTGCTGAATGCCAACGGCAGATAATTATAAACCCGCAGGGCAGGCCTCCTCTGTAGAGGGAGGAATTGAGCCTCAGCCAAACCTGAACTCCTGACCTTCTTCACACACCAAGCGTCTGTTGTGGGCTTTGGGAGGTGCAAGATGGGTCACAGCAAGCCGTGAGGCAACTGGGAGAAAATAAGGGGGAGAGAGAGGAGTAGGGAGGTGGTTGACAGCCAGGGGATAGTAGGGGGACTTGAGTGAGGGCTATGGAGGAGGGAGGTTAATGTGGGGGATGGGGGCATCTGAGCAAAGAGGTGCTCAGTGAAGGGTAAAGTTTCTTTTTTTCTTTCTTCCTTTTTTTTTTAACATTCTTTGGCCAGAGAGTTTGACCAATCAGAAGGATGAAGGAACCACTTGACAAATCAGAGTGAAACCCACACAAGTGAAATCCCTTTTGTTATGCGGTTTTGGTTATCTTCTTTTCCTTTATCACCAACCATTATGTGGGGAAATGTGGTCTATTCAACACCTTTGCATACAAATAAAAAGCCTTTGTGGGGTCATTCCTAAATACTCATTAAATTCTCACACGTTGTTAATGGTTGATTACATTAAATTAATGTTACTTTTAATAGATTTAAAGTCCTGATCTTGTGTATTATTGCCCGATAACAGAGCATTGTCAGTTTAATTGGAGAAAAAAAAAAATCACTTCCAGCTTTACACAAAGTAATGTTTAAAATAATGACAACTTATTGGGATGGATGTAATTATCCTTAAGTGTAATTAGTTAACAGTAAGTACAAAAAAATGTAAGTGTAAATACTACAAATTACTCAAAGTACAAAACTTTGTATTTATTCATTTTCTTGCATTCATTCTTGCCACCACAATTAAAACAATGGTAAACAAAACTAGGTAGCACGGTGGCTCAGTTGATAGAGCTTTTGCCTCTCAGGGAGAAGGTTTGCATTTCTAATCTCGGTACAGTTCTCATTGTGCATGCGTGGGTTTTCTCCTGGTGCTCTGGTTTCCTCCCACAGACCAAAAACATGCATGTTAGGCTGATTGGTAACTCTAAATTGTCCCTAGGTGTGAGTAGCTATGTTTACATGGACATAAGTAATAGGATTAAACGGCCGTTTAGAATAAAAATCCATCATGCAAATGCCTCGTTCGGGTTATTTTTTGTTTATTCGGCGCAATCCGAAATAATTTGTGATCAGAACAAAACGGGTGGTTTACACCGATTCATAACCCAAATGGTGTCCATGTAAACACTTAATCTGTTCATTATTTTCCAATCGTGAAAAACAGACCTAACTGCGTATGTGCGACCTATGTCACTTCCGCCTGGCTAATGCTAATAATATTAGCATGTTGGGGAAGCAAAACTGGTCTGTGAGCAACACAACATTTCTACTAGAAACTTTGAAAGAGCTCAAAATGATCTGTCTCACCTGTAGCTCAGTCAGGGAGTGCAGTATTATCTCCACCGTCATTAAAACCTGTCATGGGTCCATTCTGGGCAATCAGGTTTGTTTAAGTTCATCCCGGAAGTAAACCGGAAGTAGAACTTCTTTTTCGGGGTTTGTTTTAAGGCAAGTTTACCACTCTGCGCATGTCAGTACTGCTGTTCAGAACAAAGCCCGCTGCATGTAAACGCTCGTCATGAACGGATTGTGCCCATGTAAACGATACATTTGAATTATTTAATCTGAAAACATTTTAAAAAATGGTCAAAAAAGGTCAAAAAATTTTGCTTATGTAAACATAGCTAGTGAGAGAGTGAAATATTCTCTTCTGTTTTTTGTCTCGTTTTTCTCTATTGCCCCTTTTCCATTAGTACCGGTACAGCACAGTTCTAATCAACTCGATACATGTTGTGTTTCCATTATGCTTTCAGTACCAGTTCCAGTGGGCGGGGTTCAAATTGACATTGCACGCCTTACGAGCTGGTGGTAAGACTCTGAAAACAGGTTTCAGTACAGGGTGAAAATTTATTTTGAAGTTTCTGGTAAACTAAAAATAATACAGATTATAAAAATGATCAAATTAAATAATATATAAATCCTGCTAATGAACTTTTAATGAGCTTTAGTTCACCATTAAATCTGATGTTGCAGATTCTACAAAAACATCTATATTTAAAATTGTATAGGTTTTCTTCATCATTTGATGTATTTGCACTCGTTGGGTCTACTTTTATTGCTCAATTAGTTGTGTGGTTTTGTTTCTTGTTCAGATTTTTTTTTTTTTTTTTTAGCTTTGCTTTAAAGTTTAATTCTTGTTTTGTGATTTGTACATCTGTGGGTTGGAATAAAGTTGAACTAAAGGCCGTAGCTCTTCTTTAAACATATTTGAGGGAAATATTTCTGAGAGCTCCAATAATTTTGTCTTTTAATGATTCTTCAGCTGAGTTAACTTTAACAGATTATTTAATAGTCATTAAAGTGAAAACAGCCGGCACAGTTTATTTATTTATTTTTAATATTCACTGATCAAAAAAAAAAAATACATTGCATAAAATGTTTTTAAAAATTGTTTCCACCCTTCGTGCGCCAGACCAGTCCTGGTCCGCCCGTCTGCCGGGATCAAAGTTCGGCCTTCCTGAGCACGCAAGACCAGGGTCCGGTCTGCGAGTCAGCAGCTCATATGATCCTCCACTGTTCGAAGTTCGAAGTTCGAATCACAGCATTGTAAGAGGGGGACAACTGTCCCCCTCTTACAATGCTGTGATTGCTAGTATCACTCAGCCCTCTGTGAGTAGTAAACAGCCATCAGTGTGCTAATGATCCATTGTTAGGCTGATGGTCCTTCTTGAGCATGTGATCAGCTGGTTTTGGTTGTCAGCAGCAAACTGGTTGATCCACTCTGAGAAGGTGCTATTTAAGAGACTGAGCTGAATACAGCACCTCAGACTGAGGAAGTCTCTCGGATGAGAGACGAAACGTTTCTACATTTTTTTGTTGTTTTGCTTTGTTTTGTTTTTTTGAATGTCCAGAGGACCAGATTTAACTTTTTTAGATTTTTCTACCTGGATTATTGAGCATGCATCAGGATATTAGTTGAGAGACGTTTCGTCCTTCATCCAAAGGACTTCATCAATCTGAGGAGCCACAAACAAACTGTGTCCCACAAGCAGCACACTCTCATAGTGGACCAACCAGTTTGCTGGTGATAAGATGGTTTCTGGGGGCCGCCCTCTCCCCCATCGTCTCCTCCCAGGCAGCCACAGCCAAAAAAAAAGAGTTAAAAACGAATGGTTCAAAACGTCTCAACAACAAAAAAAAGAAAAGGTTCAGATGACCTGATTGAACATTGTTGGGTTTTCTACCTGGATTATTAAGTATGAACCTTGAAGGTGAATAAACAATATATCTTTTTTATTTATTCTATTATACAAAGAAAGTTATGGTTGTTTAGTAATTTGTTGCATGTGCATTGCACAAGTGGCATTTTGTAAAACAGGAAGAGACACTGTACAGAATCTGTGAAGCAGATATAGTATTTAGTTACCCATCCATACAACTGAATAAAAGCCAAGAAGCTATTGTTGCAAAGATTACATTAATATCAAAAAATGTTTAGACAAGGTGAATTTTAGAGTTCCAGATTAGTATGAATCCTCTTCTTTTGCTGTTACTTCAGTGAAGAGGTATTTTTTCATATCCATCCATCCATCCATTATCTTCCACTTATTCCGAAGTTGGGTCATGGGGCAGAAGCGAGCAGGGAGGCCCAGACAGCTCTCTCCACAGCCACCTCTTCCAGCTTTTCTGGGAGGATTCCAAGGCATTCCCAGGCCAACCGAGAGACATAGTCTCTCCAGCGTATCCTGGGTCTTCCCTGGGGTCTCCTCCCAGTCAGACAAGCCCAAAGCACCTCCCTAGGGAGGCGTGCAGGGAGCATCCTTACCAGATGCCCGAACCACCTCAACTGGCTCCTTTCAATGTGGAGCAGCGGTTCTACTCCGAGTCTCTCCCAGATAACTGAACTTCTCACCCCGTCTCAGGGAAACTCCAGCTACCCTGTCGAGGAAACTCATTTCAACCACCTGTATCCGTGTTCTTTAGGTCACTACCCAGAGTTCATGATCATAGGTGAGGGTAGGAACACAAACAGCTTAGCTCCCTTTTCACCACAACGGACTGGCACAGAGCCTGCAATACTGCAGATGCTGTGCCAGTCCATCTGTCAATCTCACACTCCATTCTTTTCCATAATAGAATATAATTTTTCCATAGTGAGACACCTCTTGTTTAAAAGGAGAAGAACAGCAAGTGCTGCATGTCTGAAAACCAATTTAAACAGGAATTTTGCTCTCTCTCGATTGCACCATAATCCAGGTCCCATTATATTTGCAGCTTTACTCTCCTTAAAAAGACAATGGAAGTCCAGACGTACTCAGTGACCGAGATACCAGTCAATCAAAAAACGTTCCAGGACCTCAACTGGACAGTTGGATTAGGCTAGAATATTCCAATTAGATACTTTGATACAATAATAATACATCTGTTTCTTATTTTTTTAATGTTATCTGCAGTTTCTGAAATGTTTATCATTAACAGTAAAGCCCTGTTCACATTGAATGATGACCCTGCTTACATTGGCAGCACGATGACTCAATGGTTAGCACTGTTGCCTCACAGCAAGAAGGTTCTGGGTTCAATCCCCAGCTGGACCTGGGTCTTTCTGTGTGGAGTTTGCATGTTCTTCTCATGCTTGCGTGGGTTTTCTCCGGGTACTCCGGTTTCCTCCCACAGATCAAAAGCATGCATGTTATGCTGCCTTCAGGCCCAGGCCTCCCTTGAAAAAGAGATCTGTGATCTCAGTGAGATTTGCCTGGTTAAATAATAATAATAATAATAATAATAATAATAATAATAATAATAATAA
>NC_056500.1:29662202-29677464 GCF_014905685.2 Nematolebias whitei
TAATAATAATAATAATAATAATAATAATAATAATAATAATAATAATACATTGTTTAAGAAAATTAGTCTGACTATGAATGATCTTTACAGGGTCTTGGGTTGGTCTTTAGGTGTGTAGCATGTGAAAGATTCACAATGCTGACTGCGCATAAACTAAACTACCATAACAAAAGTGTCATAGTTTATCTTCATTGTAGCAATATTGGTAGTGAATAGAGGAGTGAGGTGGCAGTGATCGCATGAAATGCACAAAAAGCATGTTGGCGCACCACTGTGGCTTTGTGTTGTGAAGATAAAACAAGACTGTCCTTGCTGGCCTTATGTAATTTTAATAACGATAACCAGGTCATGGAAACAACCAAGCACAGACCGGTACCTGTAGCTGCTGGTCAATGAGGTTTGAGGGAGTCACACAATGGGGGGCATATAGAGTGGGGTGAGGGAAAGAGCATCTTAGTATGCAAATATAGCAGGGGGAACCTACTGGTATTTGGTGAGAAGCAAAAGCATGATAGCGTCATAACTGCCTTTACAATGAATGAAGTTTTCTGAATGTGTTGTGATTCAGTCACATTCTAAAAAGTCATATAGGTCTTGGAGAAAACAGGATCATCATCCGGACATTTTACCCACGTGCCAACATTAATACCCATCTTTCCCTGTAAAGTCAGAACTGTCAGTAGACCACCTTGATTCATTTTGCCTCCTTCTCTCATCATAATAATCGTACTCACTTTGCATTTTGCCAATTTCCCATGATTGAGTGTAATTGGGTCCAGATACACCCCCCCCACACACACACACACACCTCTACATCCCCCCCCCCCCCCCCCCACTGTCTCTCCTCAACAGTCTTTGATCACTTCTGATCTGGCAGTTGCACAAGTCTGACACACTGGCATCTATGTCTTGGGTGGTTTGTGATTGCTCACAGGCAGACTTGGAGATGCACTGAGAATTCCTGTGCGAGAACATAAATCCAACTTGCAGAAGAGAATATTTCATCCTTTGTACCTTGCCATTGTTAGAGTTTGCGCAACATGCTATCATCAATTAGTAGGCGCATGCTGTTGTTTATGTGTACGAGCACTTTGTGAGTGTCTTGAGGGGGAACAGAGCAAAATGTGCACAAAAGAGTTTCAGATTTGATTCAGGAGATTTGTAAATCCTGTGCAAATTACGGTTGCCTCTTTCTTTTCTCCCCGCCATGCTCCTCTTTGAAACTTGTCTTCTGAGGCAATCACTCCCAGATGGGAAATATTAGACGTAATCGCTTCCATTTGCCGGCTCTTTTACTCTCACTGCGAGGTGACACGCTGTCTCCATCTGACATCTTCTCACAATGGACAATTACTGAACACTCATCAATCACTCTCGCAAAGAACTTTGACATCTCAAATCTGGTAGAAATATTCTAATTTTATATATTAGAAAAATCAATATTCTGCCTGTCTGAACGATTGGCTTGCATTCTCATCAGTGGTCGTGAGATGTTTTATCAATGCGTTGTTCAGAACAGTCAAGTACATTTTTAAAGCACTTTTCTTATATAAAGTGAATGCAAACTGAAAGTGTTAGTTTTGATTTGAGTTTTGAGACAGATTGTCAAGGGCACTGGCAGAGCTTTAAAGAAATCCATGTGCCCTGCAGCTTCTTAGCTTCTGAGAATCTTGCACTCCAACATATGGATGAGATCAAAATCAAAGATCAGCCAAACTTGTGTGAAGTTGTCTATCTCTATTCTGAGACTTTATTCACATTTTTTCCATATCTCTACTTCTGAAATTGTGCCGAATCCTAATTCCAAATAATTCTTATCAATCTCCCTCATCTTCTTGTCCTTTGGCCCAACTGCCAGTCTCCCCGTTTGCCCATTTGCCCCTCACCTCCCGCCATCCTTCAGTCTCACTCACTCATCCCTCCATCATTTATTCTCTGAGACAGACAATGAAGCAAGCATTTCCATGGATGACCTGTGATTCACCCAGACCTCCACAACATCACAAACCACAGACAGTGAGGATGTGGTGGTGGTGGTGGTGGTGGTGGGGGTTTAGCCCCAGGATCCAAGGTGGTGCTCAATGCTCGTGTATCCCAGGCTAGAATGGGTCCTTGAGGCAGGGCTCACTGAACGGCTCACTCTCTTCTATATTCAGCCCTCATCACACAGCTTACAGAAATGCACATCTCTGTGAGGAGAGGTAAGCATTTAATTTTTTTTTCTCCAAAATTCTGCTTTATTGGAGAAACAAACAGTAATTCCACTCAAGTCAAAGTGATTTTGAACATGTTTGTTTCTCAAGTTTGAAACTTCCTCTCCTTGCAGGCTCATGCTTCTCTCTAGTTTTCTCATGAACCTCATTTGACACAGCCACATTGCTGACCTTTGCATCTGGTATTTGGCAAGCAGAATTCACAGTTCATGAGAATCACATGGTACAAAGAGAAGACCTTTGTTGCTTGGCTGGAGGAAAAGCACCTGTTTCCAAATAAATCTTCAGATTAAAATGATATGATGTACTGTAGCTCGTGTGTCCGAAAATGTGGAAATCCAATTCCCTACTTGTGCTGGCTCCTATTATTTTCTTTCTTTCTCTTTTTTTAGATGCACTCTTTATCTTGTGCCTCATATTGCAAGTTTCCATGTTCCCACTGCTATTATCTTTGCTATAAATCCAAGAAATCTGAGATTAAAAATAAGACCAAATCACTTTTTTTCCCCAGCTACCTTGAGAGGCTGAAGAGCATTTTTTGATGTCTGTGTCCTGGGGTAAAGGTAGAAGCCATGACAGACCTCACTGGTGGAACTGTCAGGTCATGTCAGCTCCCTTTACTTAAATGTAAATAAATGTACACATTAACAGCACTTCTCATCCACTTGTAAGTTGTTGTCGTTATGTAAAAATCTATTAAAATAAAACTCAGTTTTGAATTGTATTCCTAATGGAGATTTTGGAAAGGAATAATGCATCTTATTCTGCTCATACCCATACTTGCCATTATGTATTGTCCATGCTCTAGAAGCCAGAACAATGCAGCTTTTTTTAAAATTTTATGTTTGTCTTTGTTCAGCTAAATTTATCCAAACTCCTGTGCCTTTTATTCATTCATTCAACCTTTATTTATACAGGTTAGTCTCATTGAGCCACGAGGGCTCATTTACAAGAGACCCGTTTTTTAACATAGCTTATGTCATTAAAATGATTTATTTAAAGGAAGTAAACAGTGTAAAATAAAACAAGTTATAGCTGATTTAGATCTACTTTTTTCTTGTTTGACCCGCAAAAGTTTAGTCCTTAGCCACCTTACCTGGCACAAGAATCTGTATTTCTTATGAGGTTTGGTTGGGACAGTTACTTTTTCAAAAGATAATGAAAACCTGAGTTCAATAAATGTATTTTTTTTAAATTTTTTTTGTATCCCAGAGTTATTGAGGCCTAAATGCAACATTAACGTTTGTTGCTACAGTTCTATAAATAGCCTTGTTGTTGTTTTGTTTAGTTTTTCAGTATAACTGATTATCCATCCATCCATTTTTCTTTACCCGTTTATTCCATTTTGGGTCACGGGGGTCGCTGGTGCCCATGTCCAGCAATCACTGTGCGAGGGGCGGGGTACACCCTGGACGGGTCGCAAGTCCATCACAGGGACACATAGAGACAAACGAGACAAACAACCATTCACTCTCTCACTCACACCTAGGGACAATTTAGAGTTACCAATCAGCCTAACATGCACGTTTTTGGTCTGTGGGAGGAAACCGGAGTATCCGGAGAAAACCCACGCATGCACGGAGAGAACATGCAAACTCCACCCAGAAAGGCCCCCGGACCGGGATTTGAACCAGGGACCTGCTCACTGAGAGGCAGCAGCTCTACCAGTTGCGCCACCGTGCTGCCCAGTAACTGATTATGTTAAAGAAAATAAAACATCATAGTTCATCCAACATCTCGCTCTTCGATATCCTCCTGCACTGCATCTGGGCCAAGCCTCGTTCAGAAGCGGTCCGCCTGGTGGGAGACAGCTTCTTCTTCTTCTTTCAGGAAAAATAAAAATAACTCAGCTGGTTGTTGTGTGATCAAAGTAAACACAAGCAAACATTATTAAGAACGTTGATTTACCTGCAGTTGTAAATCAGCTACTGATTATCACGGATTAAAGTCCGACATCGTCGACTCGGTTCTGGTCCACTCAGCGACCGGTGTGGAGCTGAAGCGGTCCCGCTTGGTGTCAAATCTGTTGACTCTTATCCAAAATTCAGCCAAAATCCAGCTTTAACTTGTTAAATTGTTGTTAGCTGAAGTTTTAGCCCAGAGGAAAAGAGCTTGCTGAGGTAGCACACATGCGCATTAGGTGAAGGTACAAAATTCACAGCGCCATCTAATGACCTGGCATGGTAACTACAGCGGATTCAGTGTGTGTGTGTGTGTGGGGGGGATTTCTCCGGATGCATGTAAACACAAAATGCGTCCGTGTCAACGCAGATCTTTTCCTCTGATTAACATACGGAAAAAACCTACGTTTCCCCCCATCCTGTCCGTGTGAATAGGGCGTAAGAGGGGAACAGTTGAACACACAGGCCTCTATCCCTGTTTAATGATGGGCGGGTTATTTTCACAAAGATGGCCTCCTTTACTCAAACCAGTGTTCCTCTATCAAGGATGTGAACATCTTCATCCGTGAAAGAGTGACCGCTGGGCTGGAGATGAGTGTAGACCACAGTCTTGGCCTGATAACGTTGCCATTTACACTCATCTGGTCACTATGAGAACATGCTATTTATACAACTGAGTTTATTGCAGCTCCTCAGACTAAGTCTTTTGGATTAAAGATGAAATGTTAACTTTTTTTTATTTATTTATTTTTACTTATTCCATCCTATTTTATTCCGGCTATTTTACATTTGGCAGCGCTGCTGCATGGCTTTCAACAAGACATGTAAGATTCTCAAGCATGTAAAAAGTTACATCCAAAATGTTGGAACGTTCGTTTGGACCAAGGACAAAGTTTGGTTGCTCCAACAGATTGAAAAGGGTGAGTAGGACAAACAGTGCTTTGCCATCCACCACTGCTTCCTGTTCATCTGCTTGTGCAGAAAAGCTATTGACTGCAGCCGTCCACAATTTTAAACCTCCGCTCTGAGACCTGGGTTCAAAAAGCTTCAGTTTCAGAGAAAACAAGGGCTGTTGTCATGAACACAAACTGCTGAACTGCAACAGAAAAACTATGGTTTGATTCAAAATTATACTTATACTTGTATATAACGTTGAAATGATGTAAAGTGTAAACTCGTTCTGAGCCCCCCCCCCCCAAAAAAAAAAAAAAACTTTTGCTGAATCACAAAAACAACATTCCCATGAGGATAGCCCCTAAACCACCTCCACCCTTAACCTTTAAAACAAAGCCTTGCTTTGCAATTAATACATTTAGGCATGAAGTTTGCAAATGTATGTTGAAGTTATGCGTCTGTTTAATAAAAATATACACAAAACATGTTGTTTTGACAACACAAATGTGTTGCCTTGTCTAAAAGTAAAAACTACTGTTATTACAGTTGTGTGTAGCTAAACCTTTTCTGGCCACTTTTACTTTGTTAAGTACACATACGCACAAGCAAAAGAACAAATTTGGCTTTTTTTTTTTTTTTTACATTCTCATTCTTGTTTGTGCATTGAGGTCAGATTAGCTTGCATTTATGCTGAGCAATTGAAAATCTGCTTTATCTCTACACATGTTCTAGTAAAACCTTTTTTTTTCTGCACAAACAAATTCTCATTCAATATTTTATTTATTCCAAAGAAAAATCCATTTTGATAGGGGGACTTTTTTTTTTTTTTTTTTACTTCATTCAACCTTTATTTAGACATGTAGATCCCATTTAAGATAGGGGGACTTCATCAGAAAGTAAAGAAAAGAGGGAAAAAGAGAAAGATCTGATTTTGAGAGGTCATAAATTGTGGAGGCAAACCCAGTTCAGGCAGAAAATTGAGTGCAAGCAGAAGCTCCCTTCAAAAGTCGAGTGGTCTCTGTTCCTCCTGTACTTTAACCCCCTTGTCTCCTCTCTCTCAGCCTCCTTTAATTCAGCAGGCTGATTTATTGGGGTTCACCAGGGAGAAAAACAAGCAGACTATAGCTATCAGCCTTGCCTTTGATAAATGAGCCACACTGCGATCTTCATCACAGGAGGGACGTAAAGTCCCAGTGGGTGAGGTATGGAGAATATGTGCGTGAATTGTGATTGAGTTTTTTTTTTCATGAACAATTATTGAAAGAAAGAAATATTATATATTATTGAAAGAAGAATACACATACGCATGGTGACAGAAAGTGCACGTTTTAGTAGGAAAATTAAAGTCCTGCCATACCAAATAAAAACACATAAAACCTTTTTAAAAGGCGTTTCTGTTACTAAACTTTTCTTTCCTTGTTCTTTATTTCACACTACCCCTGTTCTTGTTGTCCCGGTGCAGCACAGCCCCTCTTCTCCCCATACAAAATTCTTTGGAAAGTCATTTTACATCACCCTTTGACTGTGCATTGAACTGTAAAACCACCCCATTGGAAGCAAAATTAAAGGATAGGATAAGGAGAGAAATGGTATGTGATTGTGTGTGCGTGTTGGAGTGGGTATTTGGGGGGGGGGGGGGGGACAAGAAGGAGAATTATAATTCTTTGCAGGCCTTTGGTATTAACCCAAACACCAGAGCTGTCAGCAGTTCAGAGAGGGAGGTGCGAGGGGCAAACATTCAGTGTTAATTGGCACTTTGTAAGCTCCGAGTCTTCCTTTTGTAAGGGAACTGGAAGAGAGAGTGAGTGTGCAAGAGAGGTGGGATGTGGGTGGGGGTAGGGGTGATCAGCAGAAAGAGAGAGGGGGCACGAGAGAGACAACCCTTTTTCTTGTAGGTTTGTTGTGCCTTGTTGAGGGTGTTTACGGTTCACTTCTTATCCTTTGTTAATTGGGGATTCTCTCCCCCAGTGGAAAAAAAGATAGAAGAATTCGCATATCCCCCCATCCTGCCACCCATGCTCCCTGCAGACCCCCCCCCCCCCAATCCCTCCCACCCACCAACCACACCACCAGACTGATCAACAAGAGAGGGATAAATGACAACGACAGGATTGTCCTGCAAAGGTCGTTAGAGTTTTACACGCTCTATGTTTTACTGAGGCCCAGTTTACACAACGCTGTTTTGAAGTGAAATGGAAAACAATTCGGGTGCATTTAGCCATTCATCTACACAACAGAGCTCGAGTCGCTGACTCAAAAAACATTTTAAATCCAGGTCTCAATCCCTGTTTACATGTGAATGATCTGTGGAAATATTTGCCTTTTAATGATGTTGATTGTAGCACAGTTACACTTTTACATCTACTGTACTCTAGTTTCTATCTGGTGCTGTAATATTTGCATTTGAATGATTTGCACAGACACTTCAGACTTGTTCTAAAGTTGAGAATGCATACATGCATGCATGTTTATTTCGACCAAAATATGAAATTGGGTTGCTTCCAGATTTGACAAAAGGTGGGCAGCACAAACAGCCCGTCTTTTCTTTTTTTTTAACTCCCAGCATTATGTCATGGGAAACCATAATTTATCTGAAAGCAAAAAAAAAGTTTGCACATGTGCACTACAGTTGCAGGAGGTCAACATGTATTCTACACAAGTGCAGATCTTGTTAAAGTACAAAAATCAAAGTGCCATCTATTGACCTGACAATGAAACTACAGCAGCATCAATGCCATGCAGTTTTGTCTAATATACTGATTTTGATCACAGCATTATCATGTGAAAGTGTAATGTATTTACAATTAACACTGAAAAGTCTATAATGTTTCTAGAAGATTGTTCGTGTGTAAACTGGGCATGAGAAAAAAATAAACTGACATTATTATGTTTGTGCTTGTTGATGCCACAATGAAGATATTATTCATCCATCCTTCCAGTATCTTTATCTGCTTCTTCTTTTTCTGGTTGGGGTAACAGGGGATAACAAAGCTGTTTAATTCTTTATTTAAATTTCTTATATCAACATTTCAGCTGGAGTTGTCGGGATCTTTTCTTCCAGCTGTTCCATCACAACAAAAAACAGTCAGACTGCCTGTTCATCCATCTATCTCTCTTTTACTTACAAAATAAATTCCATTTATATTAAAGATTGTTGATCAAGGCAGACCTGGGCCTAAGCCAGCCTCCAAACATTTTTTTACATCATGTACCTCCATCTCACCCTATTCCAGCATCCTCCGTTGTCATATCAACTCTGCTTATCCTCCTTTATCACATCAACAAAATGAAGACTCAACACAATCTGCTGACTACCTTACCTTAGATAAATAATGTTACTAATTGATGTTTTATGTATGAATGTATTTGTACAGTGCCCTGAGATAACTTCTGTTGTGACTTTGCACTTTATAATAAACTGAATTGAATTGAATCCATGAACCTTCTATGTGGTCTTCCTCTTCTCCCCCTTCCTGACAGCTCTGTATCAGTCATCCTTTGTCCAATATGTCTACAGTACTATCCTTCCTCAGCACATGTCCAAACTTTATTTCTATACTTCTCAAGCGTAGCTGTCCCTCCGATAAAGTTCTTTGTCATTGTGTCCATTTTGGTAACTCCCAATGAAAATCTTAACATCTTCATCTCCACCACCTACAGCTCCCCTTCCTGTCTTTTTGTTAGCACATTTATCTCCAAACCAAACATCATAGCAGGTCTCACCATCTTGAAAACCTCAAAAGATTTTTGACTTACAAGATGTAGTGAATAAAACAACGTCTTAAGTTGAAGTTTGGTGACATTAAGAGGAAGTGTTATATACATCTCCCATAAAAATATAACCTGTTCAGGAATGGCATATTCAGATTTATGAGGCCCTGAAGAAAAAAAGTCAGAGTTGATATTTTCTTAAATTTATGGGAATCTATTTTTTTTAGCATATAATCAGACTGCCCTTTGAATATGTCAACTTTACTATTTCATTGAAAACTGAGGATGCATTTCTTGTGACCTTCATTCAGACCAGAAATAAAAACAATCTTTAGCATTTTGACTTTATATTTTTATACATTCCTTTTATTCTCCCTAACAAATAATTTCAGATGTTTGGTATTCAATGTTATTTATAAAAAAACACCACATTTTTATGTTACAGTTTTAAACATGTTTTTTTGTTTGTTTCAAATTATGCTGAAGGTAGAACATGCATATACAATTGGTGGTGAGCAATGATTTTGATCATGTTCATATATGGTTTTGTGTGTGCTTTTAAGAGTCTAAATTATGATGAAGCCTTCTGGATTGAAGGTGAAACATTTCAGCACAAAAAAAGAAACTGTCCAGATGATCTGGCTGAAAAATGTTGGAGTCTAAATTATGTTTGTGCTTTTGAACATGCACATGAAGATTCTAGGGCTTTTTTCTCCAGATTTGCTGCCCTCTGTGGTGATACGACAGTACGGGAACCAAACAACATCTCTCTTTGTGGAGCCTTTTCTCCGGCAGATGTGTCTGGATTTTCTGAAATATTTAGGGAAGAACAGGTTGGCACATAGACGCACATTAGATACACAACATCTGTTTTTGAAAGAGTGAGGAGCAAAGTAGGAAGAGGAGTGTGGATGTTGTTGGCATCAGGTTGGTGCATTCTGCTACACAGTACCTCCGGCCTCCTTTTGCCCACCACTCTTTCTCTCTCTCTCTTCAACTCATGTAAATAATAATAGAAGCAGCGGTGAAAGGACACAGGTGTCGGCCATTGTGCAACTCTGAATGGACTTGAGGGAAGGAGGTCAGGGGTCGCAGGGCCACCTCAGCCACCTCTCACACCCCAGACTTTTTATTCACACTGACGCTCCCTTTCATGGGTTTGCATTTCACACACACACACCCCTCCTTCTTTGCCTTTGTCCCTTTCTCACTCACTCTCTCCTTTTGTTATCATAGCTCAATGTTTTGTGAAAACTTTTCAGAGGTCATGCACAGGCTTGCTATTCAGGAAGATTAACATTCTTTTCCAAATTAATCAGTCCACATAAATACATGGATCAATAGGTGCTTAAAGAGACAGTAAACTGATAAATCTTTTAATTGTATCAACGATATATCATATCAGGATTGTATCAATCCAATCAAGTTAGTATCAGTACAGTCTGACACTGGATTATCAGGCTTCCAAAACATAATACATTAAAAGAACAAAGACAAAAAAACTGGACTTTTGTTCTGTAGCTGAAGGCATGAAATCCCAAGATCTAAACAGCATAAGGTTGGAATCATTATCGATATTTGGATCGATCCGGTCACTCCAACGGCAGTGGCATAAAAGTTGAATGAAATGCAACATGACTGTTTAGACTGCAGATGCCTTGAAAACTTTGGATATGTCTCCGATTCAGTAGCGCATATGAAAAAGAACTGGGTCGAATTTGGGGTGGGGGGTGGGGGGGATTTGTTACGTGGGCGGCTGTGGCTGAGTGGTTAAAGCAGTCGTCCTCCAATGCAAGAGTTGGGGGTTCAATTCCACCAGCAGTCACATGCTGAAGTGTCCCTGGGCAAGACACTGAACCCCTCGTTACTTCTGATGTGTGTCCCATTGGTGTATGAATAAAGCACTGATGAATCTTTGTAAAGATATAGTGCTGTATGAATGGGTAAATGAGGGTACAGATTGTGTTGTAAAGTGCTTTGAGTAGCTTGAGCAGATAGAAAGATAAGTGCAGTCCATTTACCATTCAGTCATGAAAGAATCCAAAATGGGTTGCATAGGAGTAAACCATAAAAATCTGATTTGGACCACATTATCCTGCAGTGTGAGCACAGCCTAAAGCCCCCAGTATACTCCCGCGTACATCCATACGCAGAGGTATGCACGTACGTACGCGGAAGTATGAGCGTACCCCCCCCAGGGCATGTCCGTGCAAAGCTCAAATTATTGAATCGAATTAAACTCAGGTCCAGCATGGCTGCAGGAGGGTCTGGAGATTTCCTGGTGGGCTGGTCTGATGTGTGGGCTGCAGAGCTTGCGCTCCCTGTTTTGTTTTGTTTTTTAGATCTTTTTATTAACAACATATAAACAGAACACCGCTGTGGCTGAGAGGCTGCCAGCGCTCGTTTTTTTTTCTTCTCCCCGACCAGTTAATCAATCCAATAGGCGTGTCAGCAAATGACCAATCGGCGACCTCAATTTGTCCCGAAGGTAAACGCCCCTTTTCTGTGAAGCTGCTCTGCAGCTGCTCGGGGTGTACGCTGGAGTACGAAGTCTGAACCCTCTGCGTACAGTACACGCGTACGTCCGTTCACGCGTATGTACACGCAGTATACTGGGGGCTTAAGACTGAAGGCTCTATTGTACTCACGCAAACCTTTTTTCTGCACGGACTCAACGCGCACTGTCCGCAGATGGTTGAGTCTTCATACTCGAGCATCCACCCTGAGCGGCTGCAGACCAGCTCCACATGCAAGGGGTGTTTATTCGGGACAAATTGAGGTTGCCGAATGGTCATTTGCTGACACGCCTACTGGATTAATCGACAGGTTGCAAAAAATAAATAAAATACATTGTTTTAAAATGAGAGCTGGCAGCCCCAGCAGCAGCAGTGTTTTGTGTTTATACGTTGTTAATAAAAAAAACTTCTAAAATAAAAAAAATAGAAAAAACAGGAAGCGTCGTCCCTGCAGCCCACACATCAGACTGGCCCCATCTTGTTTGTTCAGGTGATGGACAGACTAACAGATGAGGACAGGCAGGAACCCCTGCGAACTATGATGTTTGCAGTTGACATTGTCATTGGTTATGAGAACAGGGAACAGAAGATAATTACTTACTAAGGGAAAGGGGAAGCAGGAACCAGAAGTCTGCAGAAAAGGAGACTTGGTGAATGGTTGGAGAATAATCAGGTCCAGAATACCGTTGGACAGATGAATAGGCTCTGCGTCTAGTCTCTTTTTTCTTAGGAGGAGAGGGAATGCATGGAGGATTTCAGAACAAGATGATAAGGACAAGGAGGATGACCAGGAGTTCTTGGAAGTGAGTAGCTTTTTAATGGAGGGGTTGCTGTGGCCAGTAGAGAACAGCAGATGTTGATATCTCAGAAAACTCTTGTAGAAGGAGAAGCACAATTATTCAAGACTCAGGTGGCTGAGGCATGTTTCTTTTACTGACCAGGACATTCAAGTAGTGATGGTAGAATGAAACAAAAGCTTCAGTAAAATTACATACTGCTTCGGGGACTGTTTTGGTGCGGAAAGTGACACGTGACGTCTGAAACACAAACTGTTTTGTTGTCGGAATGAATCGCTTGACTGGTTCGCAGTCCAAACAGCTGATTTCCTGGCACCGCCTCGTCTCGATTCTGACAGGTTGAGACAGTTTTGAATTGAGAGCGCTCAACACTATAAAACAGCTCTAAAATGTTTGCAATGTGTTGGAGAGTAGGTGTGTGTTTGCGTGTTGTTGATTTAGTTGAAATCGAGTAATTATGGAGCCAGCCAGGAAAATGAGGTAATTCTAACATGTAGAAATACTTCTTTCTGCTCATGATAAGGTGGTTTTGGCATTTAAGGTCGTTTTCACACCAGATAGTCCGGTAGACTCGGTTCGGTTCGGGACCAATATTCATAACATTTTGTTTACATTTGAGCTGGTGAGTTTGCATTCACACTGCACTGTGCAGTCGAGCCAAACTGTTGAACCAACATGTTCCCCCGCTCGCCTGTGGGGGCGCTGCACCAAGAACTACTGAAAGAAACGACACAAAAACCTCTGAAGACACGTCTTCTTCTTCTGTAAATAAAAATAAAAATGAAGTGGCATCAAGTTTTAGCAGTTTTAGGAGTTATATTTTGTGGTTTAAAAAAAAATGGACTTAGCATGAGCAGAAGATGAGAGAAGATCATGGAGAATATTGTTTTTCCACACAAGGCAGCTAACGGCTCCATATAAGGTCAGAAAAATGCATGTTTGTTTGTCCTGTGGAGCGGGGCTCGGTCTGTTTACATTCACACTGTACTCGAACCGCGCTGGAGTTCTCTTCTACCAGACCGAGACCTAGGTTTTAACCCAGGCCAGAGTTCGCCTTTTTGTTCCGTGACAGAGTTCGATGGCGCGTTCACACCTCCCCAAACGAACCGGACTTTCTAGGAAAACGAGCTAGAGTTTGATTAAAGCGAACTAAACAGGGCTGGTGTGAATGCACCCTAAATATCAAAAAAGTTATATTAATGTTCAGCAGTGACATTATCTAACCCATTTAACTCATGTATTTAATATAATTACAGTAAAATGATGTATGTGATTTTAATAATCATATATCAGTATGGGCTCGAATTAATTTTTTTTATTTACATTAGTGTATTTCTGCATGTGCAGTGTTTGGTGTGTTCAACTGAACTGAAGCATCATGATACCTCATCTATGATTAAGCACTTCAGTGCCATACATGGAGATGCTGGAGAAGTAATTTCATTATTTTTAAGAATAATAAAACTTCTGACTCTGCCACAGTTACACAAGCCCAAAACCATTGCAACATATTTATTAAATCTCTTCAATGTACATTTATCAATCTTTATTTGAAAACACATAAGCATAAATACATTTTCAAACCAGACAACATAGAAAGTTGATAATTTAAAAAAAAATTTTTTTTTTTTTTTTTTAATCCACAATAAAGTACTAGTCATTGAAGTTCTTCAGTGTGTCACCAAAAGCGTAATTTGACATCAGCAGCATCGCAAATTGCCACAAGAGGTCACTGTAACTGAAGCTTCAACAAATGAACCTATTTTTGAAACATTTGGCCCAACTGGTTCAATGCTTCATAAAAGATTCATTTGCTCATCACTACATTCAAGTAATCAGGTAAGGTGCTCAGGAGGTAAGTATGACTGACCAAATACAAAAAAAACGAATGTCTTCTTAAGATCTCGCTTGAAAACTCTAAACTAAAAGGCTGTGGGTTATTCACCCAAGTGAACCGCATGCTCCAGCTTCTGGAGAGTTGTCCGCTTAAATAGTGATAGATGGTTGTCAGTTCCTCAGCTGCAGCTGTGTTCAATTTGCTCCGCCTGTCGTTCAAGAGCTGCAAGAAGCGTGATCAGTGACACAAAAAAGACAGAAACACTGGACTCCTCACAAGAATTTAGAGAGTTTGAGATATGCACTTGAAAGACGTGGACTGAACATCAGCAAGACATAGTAAGAGTGTGTGAATGGGAGGGAGACAATTGGAACAGTGAGGTTACAAGGAGCAGAGGTCATAAAAGACTTCAAATATTTTAAGTCAACTTGACCAGAAAAACAGAATGTGTGATTTTATGTACAAATGAATGTGGGGTCTTATGTACAAAAGGTTTCTATGCACAAAAACATGGTGTACACCCTTTTTCACCCAAAATTTCAGATGTATTAAGTATGAAATGAGTGTAGAAATGTCCCCACACCAACTTTATGGCTGGTGTATGCACACTTCTAAGGTTATTGGTTCATTGGCGAGACTTAGAAGTGATACTGGGAAATTGTTGATGTAAAAACCAGGGCTTAATTTGTAAACCGGTTATGCTGGAACACAAATAGCGGGTTGTCCAGAGAGAGGGGGTTTGCATGGGGGTGGGATCTGTGGGTCCTCCCCAGAAAATTTGGAATAAAAGAGATGCCGTTTCCTGCATTTTGGTGTATTTTAATGTGTTGTTAAACATTTAGCTATGTTTACCTAGATTTGTAAACATTTAATTAAACTGATTTAAAACAGGTCTCTCTTGTAAATTAGTCCTCGAGGCTCAATGAGACTAAGAACTTGTATAAATTAAGGTTGAATTGAAATGACTATTTTAGAGTGAAAGAAGAAAAAACCTGTGAATAGAGAAGCTCTGATTCTGTCGAACGTCCTACGCAACCCCCCCCCCCTCCACACACACACACACACACACACACACACACACACACACACACACACACACACACACACACACACACACACACACACACACGTACACACTTCACTGTCTGACCCGAACTCTTCTCAGCTGAATTCAGTTGTTGCTCCTGCTACTCCATTCTCGAATGCCTCTGCCTTCAGGTGCTTTAATTCTCAGTTGTCCAGCTAAGGATAATCCATCCATCCATCCATCCATTTATTGTAGATAATAAATTGTCTTTTCGTCATCTGGATCACTGTTATTTGGACAAATTAGTGCCGATGTTTTGAAACGTGATGTAATGTGAATAATACTCAAACATTTATCTCGTTGTGT
>NC_056500.1:29682464-29699824 GCF_014905685.2 Nematolebias whitei
TATATATACATATATATATATATATATATATATAAGCATTTAAAACCCTTCCAACACTCTTGCAATGTTTCTAACAATTTTCTAAACTCCTAAACCTTTAAAAAATATTAATTTTAAATGGGCACTTACCAGAGAAGTTGAAGATGAAGAAAAGATGGAAATGAAGAATTAGCTGTCCAGTGATGACGATCAAGGTGATGGAGATGTGATTAAATCAGGGGCTTTGGCTTCATCCTTCATGATAAAAGTGCAAGATGGCATTGTTTTCCAGAACAGGTCTGTTCCAGCCATGCTAAAAACTTGTTCGGACCTGTAGCCCCACTTGACGATCAGATCTTTAAACATGTTAACAAACGCCTCTGCTCCTGCTATCAGCGGACACAGCCTCTCCATGCGGAGCAATACTTTTTAATCCAAATTGTTTTTGAAATTTGTGGAACCATCGCCCAACGTACCCAACGTCTGAGGCTTTTTGAAAAAAGAAGCAAGCAGTACCATCAGAACAAACTCTTCTTTGAGAACACTATGCTCTTGTACCGTCAACTCAACAGTGAGCAAGTAGTGTGTCTGAGCCTCCTGACAAGCAATGGCTGACCACATTCCTACATTCTGGAGAAGCATTCTATCAAGTAGAAGAGAGCACAACAGGAATGCAACCTGGGCTGAGATCGAGACGTTGCTTATATACTGTAACCCCAGATTCTATGAGTATAGGCGCAGCCCTTCAAGGCTATCGCTAGTGGGTTAAAGGCGAAGCAGGATGTAGTCTATGCCTCACTGGGTCCATTCAGACACAAACATGAAGCACCAGCTTGCACAAAAAAACATTTAATCACTCAGCCTTCTGTGTGCGTAATTACGTGCTCCATGCACAGGAGCACAGCGGAGAAAGATCTCTGGTGAGGAAAAAGGCTGAGATAGCAGACCTGCTGCTGTGAATAGGAACAACGGAGGTTATGAATTGTAACAGTGTAACGATGAACAGAGCAGGTCAACAACTCCTCAGGATGAACTGATTAATAACAATAAAATCAGCAGTCATGAACTTGTGACTGATAATAAATATCTCACACTGTGACTGCATGCAGACAGGTAAAATAAAATAAACTAAAGTTTTCAGTGCTGCGCGCGAAGTGATAACCCACTAGTGATAGCCTTAAAGGGTGAAGCCTGTATGAAATAGAATTAAGAGATTTGCAAACCGGCCTATACAACAGTGGATGATATTCCAGCAGACGAATTTGGAATTATCATCAAGGATGCCCAAAACTGGAAAACACCAGGACCAGAAAAGTTCACTCTCTCACTCACACCTAGGGGCAATTTAGAGTTACCAATCAGCCTAACATGCATGTTTTTGGTCTGTGGGAGGAAACCGGAGTACCCGGAGAAAACCCACGCATGCACGGAGAGAACATGCAAACTCCACCCAGAATGGCCCCTGGACCGGGGTTTGAACCAAGAACCTGCTCGCTGAGAGGCAGCAGCTCTACCAGTTGCGCCACCGTGCTGCCCGTCTTTTTGACATTTTGATCATTTTTATTTTGACTAATTGGTGCCGTTGTTTTGATGTGTGATGTTAATACACATCAAACATTTCACATGTTTTATTTATTTTTTTACTGTAAGCTTATTTATTATGTCTGAAATATTATGCACTGTGGTAATGTATGCAGGAGTTCTGACACAGCAGTTGTGTGCGCATCCTGCAGAGCTGTCTGGAGACGCTGTGCGTAAAACAACTGTCTGCAGGGCGCGCACAGCTGAAGGTGGATGAAGATGCTCCCTGTGGGGCATGCAGTCTGCATCTCTACTGGCAGGAGCATGATGTGGCTGGAACATCCCCTCCACAGACTGGGGAACGTCTCCTGTCATTGTACTTTTAATAAATAATCAAATTAAAAATGCACAATGACTTTGGACTTTTAAGGACGGAGATTTGAGTTGCCGGATCCTAGCGGTCAAAATGAGAGAGTTCTCGGATCTTGTTCCGGCAGGATCCGGATCAAGTTAACCACTGCCCTTGACTAATGCCTGACTAGATGACAAAATAGACCACTTTCTTAATCTACAAAGATAAAAACAGCAAGGACCCACAGAACTTTCAGCCGATCACTTTCTCCCAACACTCTACTGGCATAATGACAAAAAATATATATGACCACCTAATAACATGCTGCCTGAAGAACAGAAAGGTTGTAGGAAAGTGAGTAAAAATTGCAATGACCGGCTTTTTATAAACAAAATGGTAATCAGAGACACCAAAAGCAGAATGGAAAACCTGATCATGGCGTGGATAGACTATAAGAAAGCTTTTGATAGCTTACCCCACTTGCGGATCCTGCAAAGCCTGGAGCTCTATACAGTGAACCCAAATATCATAGACTTGTCAACTGCTATGCAAACCTGGAAGACACAGATGAAACTGTTCTATTGTGAAGGAAGCATACAAACTGAGGGGATTGAGATCAAGCGCAGGTTTTTCAAGACGACTCGCTATCCCCATTATTGTTTTGTATTACACTCATTCCACTCAGCAACATATGCAAACGAGAAAAAAAGGCAAGGATATGAGGTTAAAAAAGCACAGCAAGTCAGTCATCCGCTGTACATGGATGACCTGAAGCTCTTTGCCAGTGGAGATGCAGAACTGAATGCTGAGCTAAATGTAGTTAAAAAGTTCAGCAATAATACACAAATGGACTTTGGGCTGGACAATTGCGCTAAAGTGACCTTCCACTGAGGCAAACTAGCTCCAAGAATAGATATCACTTTCAGTAACAAAGAAACTATCAAAAGCCTGGATCTTGGATGTATCTACAAGTACCTAAGTGTGGATGAGGGTGATGGCATCCGGGATGAGTCCATGAAAGCCAAAACAATGAAGGAATACAATCAGCACATCAGAATGGTTCTCAAATCAGCTGAATTCAAAGAACAAGATCGCTGCAATCAACAGTTTAGCAGTGTCACTTGTTGCCTATAGCTTTGGCATTCTCTCATGGACCAAGAAAAACATCAAGAATATGGACTACAAGATGTGGGCTTCTACAACTTGAAACCGCTGAAGAGGCAGCAATAGTAGGGTTGTGTGATTACCTGGAGCAGTCTGATTGTTGGCTTATACGCTAATGAAGATTCTCAGTCATCCAGGACATGTTAATCCAAAAAAAGTTTAAAAACAAAACAACTGGACTATTTGTAACTGAAGACATTTCGCTTCTCAGCTGAGGAGCTTTCTCATTCAGCTTATCCAACTTCTTTGAGATTTGGAGAAGACACTAGCACAACACCAGTCCATTAGTCAGAGAGGTTATGAGATAAAAAGCAAGTATAATGTGCCAGTAGGATCAAACATAGATCCTACAAAATCCAAGCTGATACTTAAGACCAGGATCATGGCAGCCCGAATAGAACATTACAAGGAAAAGCCACTAAATGGTCAGTTTGCAAATAATGTTGACAAGCATTATGTGGACAAATAACTTACTCACTCATGGCTGTTGAGAGCAGGACTCAAAGGAGAAACTTTAAGTTTAATTGCTGCAGCACAGGACCAAGCCTTAAACACCCACTATCACCAAAATAATGTGATGGGCATGCAGGTCAGTAGCACATGCCGAGTGTGTGGGGAAGCAGAGGAGTCAATTAGTCATATTCATTCATTCATTCTTTCAACCTTTATTTAAACAGATAAGTCATACTGAACCTCGAAGACTCAATGGATGGATAATTTGCAAGCATCTTTCTGACACTCAAGAACACCTGACAGTGGGTATAAGCAACATATACATAAAAAAAAACATAAAAAAGCTGCATAAAAACAACAGATTACAGAACATTTGAGGCATGACAGTTTGAATTTATAATTAAAGGTATGGCATTTCTTAGCAAAATTCATGTTACAAGAGTTTAAACCCAAATGTGGTAGCAATCTTTAGGCAAATTGACTTCAAACATTTATCCATCCATCCATCATCCATTATCTTTACCCGGTTCTTCCATTTTGGGTCATGGGGGTCGCCAGTGCCCATGTCCGGCAATCACTGTGCAAGGGGTGGGGGACACCTTGGGCAGGTCGCAAGTCTATCACAGGGACACATAGAGATAAACAACCATTCACTCTCTTGCTCGCAACTAGGGACAATTTAGACTTACCAATCAGTCTAACATGCATGTTTTTGGTCTGTGGGAGGAAACCGGAGTACCCGGAGAAAACCCACGCATGCACAGAGAGAGCATGCAAACTCCACCCAGAAGGGCCTCTAGACCGGGATTTGAACCGGCAGCCTTCTCGCTGAGAGGCAGCAGTCTCGCTGAGAGGCAGCAGCTCTACCACTTGCACCACCGTGCTGCCCCAAACATTTATCATTTTTGGATTTATCACCATTCATTCAATAATTTTTTCAAGATTCATTAGAATCTATTGAGTGTGTCATGAGATATTTTGATAACAGACAGTTAAACAAACATTATTGTCCACATTTAGTCTACAGCAATGCGCAAAAATGAAATTTTGTGATTTTGACAATGTGCAAAGCATATTTCCAAAGAAAAACCTCCATTATATATAATAAGTATAGTACTTTTTCTAGCAGAATAGCATTTTCTTTCCAACATTTACAGTACTGAAAAAGACCTGCAACAATGTTTTGGAGTTCATGTCAGTTCCTCCAGTGATTCATGCTCATAATTATTTGTCTGTATGCTCCACACATAGTGGAGAAAGAGATACAGAGAAGGGTGAAAGGATTTATCACCAAGCATTAGGAGCTGTAATTTGTCGCAGGTGTTTCTGGTTGCGCTCCCAGGCCCTTCTTGCTCAGCTCTCCAGGAGGCCACATTAATGTTTGACAAAGAAATAGGGAGAAGAAAACTCACACTGTTTTTCCCTTCTAACTATCTTCATGGAGGTTTTCTCTTCTCTTTAATGTTCTCAAATTATAGTGTCAAGAGAACATCGGATTATCCAAAAGAAAAAGAACATCTCCAACTGAAGGAATTGCATGTCTGCAAAATGAATGATCAGTGATGAATGAGGGACAAGTACTGAAGAAGCTAAACCTGTGATAAACCTAAAAGAATCAGAATACTAGTTAAGGATTTTCAAAAAGGAAAAGGCCAGCTAGAGACTAAAATTCTACCTCAAAAATCTATCTTCTACTTGTACTTCATCAGCGACTCTACTTCCTCAGGAAGCTGAGGCGAGCTGGACTGGGAAGCTCAGTCCTCACCTCCTTCTACAGGTGTACAGTGGAGAGCATCCTGTGCTCCAGCATCAACGTGTGGCATGGAGGCTGCAGAAAGACAAACTCTGCAGAGAGTGGTGAATGCTGCACAGACCGCTGGAGTCAGCCTCCCCACCATCACAGACATCTAAACCTCCAGATACAAGAAGAGGGCTATCTGCATCATGAAGGACCCCACTCACCCAGCACACACACTTTTTGCCCTGCTCCCCTCAGGCCAGCAGCGCCGGATTCAGTTTTGAGGTGGGGGGCCGCGGGGGTCTTTCGTCACCTTGCACGCTCTGTTCATACGCACCTTGAATGTCAGGCACACATGTTCAATTTTGCCACACAGTAATGTAAATGGGTACTTTCACAGTAATTAGATTTGGAAAAGTTTGCAACAAAAGTATTTCTTTTGAAAAAAAATTAAAATAATAATAATAATATATATATATATATATATATATATATATATATATATATATATAATTAAGTATATATATATATACTTTGTATATGTATATGTAACAAACTGCAGTAATAAGGTGTTTCTTTTCCACAGAGAGGTGTAGATACAGTATATATTTCTCTGTTTATGTCGTTTGACCGTTTGTGGAGAAGTTGTGACAAAAGAGCTGATTTTTTCACTTTTTTTTTACACTAACTACTGTTGACTTAAAAACAAAGAAAAAGGCAGAAGTTTGTGGGGGGGGGGGGGGGGTGTATGGTTCCATATGCAATGGATGTCTTGAGAGATTATGTGACAGCCGTTTCTGAGTGACATGCATTCAGAAATCGGAACAGACCTGTTGCCACAGGTCCTGAATGATTTTTTCTTCTTCTGTTATTTCAGAGATGAAAAGAAAAGTTCTCCTTCTCCTCCTCTGGCTAAATTTTCGCCAAAGCAACCTGCTATCGCAAAGCCGTTGCAAACTCCAGCTGGCTTTTGGACGAACATAAGGAGAACCGCCACATCTTCATTTCTGCCACTTCCAGTTCTTTCTCCTTTCTTTTTGTCAATGTCATTGTCTCCAGACCATACAACATAGCTGGTCTCACCACTGTCTTGTAAACTTTTCCTTTGACCATCCAAATATACACCTAGCAGTACTGTTTGCTAACACTTAGCACATAAAAACAGCTACAAGTCGTGGGATTAGCTTCCTTCCTTCCTTTGTTTGACATTCCTCAGTATGCGATGAAATATGCAGTATAAAGCTTGGAAAAGCATTAGAAGACAAGGAGTTTGTTTGTAGCTACTTAGCTTTTTCACACATCAGTGCCAAAACTCCAGAAGATGCTGACTGGCTGGAATGAAAGTTTGCATGTGATTTCATTGGTTGAATTTTTTACCTCTTCGTAAACTTCTGTTGTCGCTACACAAATCATGTAACACACGTCTGTTATGACGGGGGTGGGAGGGGGAAATCTTTCCTCCACTCTGCATGCATACAGACAGGTAGAGAGCTGTGCTTGGACTGACAGTTTATTATAAAGCAGGAGATGACTAGATATTTTGCTTGGGCATTTGTGCAGTTACTCTAACTGCACAGCATAGATTTTCTTGTGTGCAGAGAATGTGCGAGCAGTGCACGATTGCGGAGGCACGTAACTTAGAGGGAATATTGTATGTATATGTCTAGGACCAGCTGACGGGCAGGACTGTAAAGTGTGTGTGTGGGGAGGGAAATGGCCCCTGACCCCCCCCCCCCCCCCCCAGTGCCGCTGCCTCAGGCAGAAGGTTGCGGAGCATTAAGTGTAGAACTGCCTCTACCCTGAAACTGTTAAATCCCTAACCAGAAAAATCACAATAACAAAAAAAAGAGAGAAAAATCACTGTAACGCCACTTTAATTGGTGATATGTGACTTATCTGTGCTGCTGATTATCCATGCTGCTTGTGAGAAATTAAGGAATTTGTCACGAGAGAATTAAAATCAAGACCGGCTTGGCTGCAGGAGGGTCTGGAGATTTCCCGGTGGGCCGATCTGATGTGTGGGCTGCAGGGCCAGTGCGCCCTGTTTTTTTTAGAACTTTTTATTAACAACATATAAACACAAAACACTTGCAGCTGGGCTGCCAGCTCTTTTTTTTTGTGACCTGTCAATCAATCCAGTAGGCGTGTCAGCAAATGCCCAATCGGCAAACTCAATTTGTCCCAAAGGTAAATGCTCCTTGCCTGCAGAGCTGGGCTGCAGCCGGTCAGGGTGGATTCTCGAGTATGAAGTCTCAACCGTCTGAGTACAATGCGCACAGTTTCTGCACGGCTGACAGGATGCTCAAATCTGTGGGAGCCTTCAGACTCATTGTACCCCAGATTCAATGTCCCCAGCCTCAGCTGGGATGCAGTTAAAGCTCTCTCGGTGGTGTGAGTTAAAGATATTTCTAACAAGTTCCCATCAAACCCTCACTTCACATTTGGGTCCATCGGTCTGTCCGGCATCTCCCCCACCATCTAATCCAACTCACTACCAGGTGGCATTCAGTTGATAGCTTAGCTCCTCTCTTCACCCAAGAGTCCAAAGCAAACGGCCACAAATAAGATGACACAACTATAGTTAATCATTGGTCTATGACCTAGGGTGTCCTGGTGCCAAGTGCATCTAAAGCCCTCAGTATACTGCCGCGTATGTCAGTTCATGCATACGTACGCGTGTACTGTACGCAGAGGGTTCAGACATGATACTCCAGCGTACACCCCGAGCAGCTGCAGAGCAGCTTCACAGACAAGGGGCGTTTACCTTCGGGACAAATTGAGGTCGCCGATTGGTCATTTGCTGACATGCCTACTGGATTGATTGACAGGTCGAAAAAAAGAAAAAAAAGCGAGCGCTGGCAGCCTCAGCCTCAGCCACAGTGGTGTTCTGTGTTTATATGTTGTTAATAAAAAGATCTAAAAAAATTTTAAAAAACAGGGAGCGCTGGCTCTACAGCCCACACATCAGACCAGCCCACCAGGAAATCTCCAGACCCTCCCGCAGCCATGCTAGACCTGAGTTTAATTTGCTCGTGACAAATTCCTTAATTTGTCACCATTTCAGTCATGGCATTAACGGAGGAGGAAGAGATCACTTGCCTCTTGGCAAAAAAACAAAAGAAAAGGCCAGATCAGGGATGAAGAAGGGAAATTTAATACATTGGCGTCGCATACAAAACAGTCAGTTGCTGGGCAGTTTATTGTGCGACACCGTGTACGCGTATGCAGTCGTAAAAATTGAGCTTTGCACGAACATGCCCTGGGGGGTACGCTTGTACCTCCGCGTACGTACGTGCGTACCTCTGCGTATGGACGTACGCGGGAGTATACTGGGGTTCGACTATGGTGTTTGTGATCAACAAATCATGACTAGCACAGAAGACCAACAACAGAACAACATTTGCATTCTGATCAGAGAAGCCGTCACTTCCAATCATGCCCCTTAGGTCACACTTTCATTACCCAAGTAGGCATTTAAGTCACCCAGCAGAATAAAGGAGTTCCCAGCTGGTGCACCTTCCAGTACCCCTGCTAAGAACTCCAAGAATGCCTGATACTTTGAACTGACATTTGGTGCTTAGGTACAAACAACTGTCAGAGCCTGTCCCCCACATGAAGGCACAGGGAAGCTGCCCTCTCATCTACTGAGGAAAACTCCAACACACAGACACCAAGTCTGTGAGCTAAGAGTAGACCCAAACCAACTTGGCGTCTGTCATCATGGGTAACTCCAGAGAGGAATAAGTTCCAGCCCCTCTCAAGGAAATTTTTCTTATCAGGTCTCTCTTGTAAATGAGTCCTCGAGGCTCAATGGGATTTACCTGTATAAATAAAGGTTGATTGATTTCTGGAGCCCATGCCATGCGTCAATGCCAGCCCAACTATATCTAGTCAGTTTCAACCTCATGCACAAGCTCAGGTTCCTTCCCTGCCAGAGAAGTTACTATCCATGTCCCAAGAGCCAGTTTTGTTAAGCCAGGGTCATAGCACTAATGCTCCGGCCTTAGGTCACTGCTCATGGCATCATGCACCCGACTCATATGGCCCCTCCTGCAGGTGGTGGGCCCACAGGAAAGCAAACCCATGTTGCTCGATAGAGCTGAGCCTGACGGGCCCCACGGATAGAGACCAGGTGCTTGTCAATGAACCCCTCCTGCAGGCCTGACTCCAGGGTGGAGCCCCGGTAACCCACGTTCGGACAAGGGACATTGAGCTCCTTGCTTTTTCTTCTCCATATGAGTTTTTGGAATCACTCTTTGTCTAGCCTATAACTTGTAGGACCAGTCTGCCTTGTGAGACCCTATCAGGAGCAATTACGATTCCCCCTGATAACATAGCTCCTCGGACCATTCAGGCGTACAAACTCCTCCAGCACGATAAGGTGGCAATTAAAGATGTACAGCAGTTACTAAAACAAAACAACTTCTAAATCAGGTGAAGTTTTTGATATGTTATTTAAAATTGTACAACATGCAATTGCAGAACAATGTAAATACAAAGTATTTATATTGTAAAAAATGAACAAAAATACAAAAAAACTGTAAGCAGTAGTGTGAACGCTGAGTTCATGAAACGTAAAATTACCGTAAGTCATATCAGTTGATAGACAACAGCTGAGTATCCAATCCCATTCATTGGCTCTCATTTTGCCCTGAAAAAACAAGTGCATCTATTTTCATTTAACTTTTATTTATACTGGTAGTCCTTGAGTCACAAGAACTCATTTGCAAGAGAGAGATGTTTTTTGGGAGCAAATGGTGGGGGTTAAGGTCTTTGCTCAGGGGCCCAGAGTGGGGCAAATGAGGGTGAAGGCAAGTGTGGGTGTTTCACCTTTTCCACCCAGATTTTGATGTTGACGGTACCAGGAGTTGAACCTGCGACTTTCCAATCACAGGCCCATCTCCTCTAACCTTGGCACCACCACTCCCCAATCTAAAATAGTTTGATTGTGAAAAAGTTCAATCTTTTTGTTAATCCTTTCAGAAAGTTAAACTCATATTAAATAAATTTGTTACACACATGGTGAAATATTTCAAGGCTTTATTTCTTGTAATTCTGATTCTGATGATTATTACTTACAAATATCGAAAAACCAAAGTGTGTCTCAGAAAATTAGAATGTTGTGAAAAGGTTCAATATTGTAAATTGCTGGTGTCACACCCTGATCAGCTGAGTAACCCCTAGACGTGAGCTACAAATGTTTAATTCCTCAAGTCCAGACACTCCTGAACCAGAGACAACATCAGAAGTGTCTTACCTGCTGACAAGAACTGGGCTGTTGCTCAGTGGTCCAATGTCCTCCTTTCAGATGAAAGTAAAGTTTGTGTCATTTGGAAATCAAGGTGTCAGAGTCTGGAGGAAGAGTGACGAGGTCCAGAATTCACATTGCTTGAAGTCCAGAGTGAAGTTTCCAGTCAGTGATTTGGGGCCATGTCCTCTGCTGGTGTTGGTCCGTTGTGTTTTCTGAAGTCCAGTCAACACAACATCTAGCAGGATATTTTAGAGCACTTTGTGCTTCCTTCTGCTGACGAGCTTTATGGAGATGCTGATTTCATTTTCCAGCAGGACTCGGCTCCTGCCCACACTGCCAAATACCAAAAGCAGGCTATGGAATATTCAAATTTTCTGAGACTCACTGAGTGTTTTTTTTTTCTTTTTTCATTATTTGTAAGCCACATTCATCAAAATTACAAAATAAATGAAATGAAATATAGGCTTGCAATGTTTCACTCTGTTAATAATGAATCTATGTAATATATGAGTTTCATTTTCTGAAATAGCTAAGTGACAAGAAAATTGTAACTTTTTCACAATAGACTACTAACTTGTGGGGATGCACGTGTAAAAGCATATGAATCAAAAACAAACAACTTTCTTCTCAGCTTTTCAAATGGCACAAGTGTGATGAATCTTTATTTTTTTTACTTTTTTCTTTTGACAAAGACAGCTCACTCCTCATATACAGTAGAAAACTGCTGTAACAGCAGGGTGCAGCTTCTAGCATGCACTACAAAAGAGGTAGACCACCGAGACGGATGGAGCTTCACAGAAAGTCTGTGGTGCCTTTGGAGTTGGTGAACAAAAGCAGAAAAAGAAAACCTTACGAGATGTCTGAAACTCAGTGTGTTCATCTTTGGGGGAGACAAAACATGTGCATGTAGGAAGAATGGAAACGGACCAAAAATAAAGGATGCAAAGAACAGGGAACAGAATCATGAAGGTTATAAGGTAATAATCTAGAAATAATGTCAGACTTGTATTTTTATCTCTATAAATTAAATGAAGCTTTTGTGACTAGTGCTTTCTCTAAAAGAAACTGTGTTGGTGAAGAATGGCAGCTGAAGTGAAGCTCCTTCACAGTTTGAACACTACTGCCCCCAGGTGCTTATTTAAAGTACAAATACATACAAAAGAAAACAAAACGAGACAAAAAGTCTCACCGCCTGAAGCCAAAGAAGAAGAAAAATATACTGTTTTTGCCCTTAATACGGGTTTAAAATTTTGCCACTAACTACAGGAATCAACTATGTCTGCCTGTTAGAAAAAAATCTCATTAACCATTTCACTTCTTTACCCGTTTCTCCTTTCTGGGTCACAGGGAGCAGTGAGCCCATGTCCAGTAATTCATTTCAAGACAACTACTACAGCCAACTAAACTTAGAAACCATAAACATGACTATAACTCAAATGTAGAGATTTTAATCTATAATTTGTTATGTATTGACTGAGCAAAATGAAGTGTCTGATATGCTAGCCTAAAACCATGACAATAACGGTTTGAGTCAACATCGTTTATCTATTAGCAAAATATCTTGTAATATATCAATAAATATCTTGTACATCTCTGGATGTTTGATTGAAATTTGTGGAAAATAATTATTGAGTACTTGTACATACTGGTTAAAGTTTGGGGTCACTCAGTTCACGGCAAACTCCTCGGCTAATTGACCTTAGCAAACACTAAAAATAATAATACTTAAGTAAATTTTACAGTAAGTGTGCCTTCAAACATATAAGTTTTTATAGTATGTTAAAATCAATTTACAATATTCCAAATGAGCTAAAAAAAATAAATAAAATGAAATTTGTGTGTTTATCTTTTGTCTTGAAAAGAATCAATTTATTTGTATGATTTAACAGAGGAGCTAAAATAAGGATTTTTATATAAAGGTAAAGACACAGTAAATATATGAAACATAAAACAGCTGCAGAGGACGTTTAAAACTGGGTGTGGAACAGCCAAACTGAGAAAAGCAGCAAAGCACAAAGATTTCAAAGCAGACTCACGTTTCAAGTTGTACTGTTCAGGCTTGTTACTAAAGACAAAATAAAATCTTACATATAATAGTCAGCCAGGGAAATTTAGTGTGGTAGATAATACACAATAGGTACTCCTAAAGGTCACCAGCTAAAGCCTGGCAGAAACTTGTAGGACTAAGGTGCACCCATCTTCTGTCATCAAAGGTCAGTCTAGAAGTGACCTTCATAAAAGAAAATGACTACATTTTAAATTCCATCGAAATTTTAATCCATTTATTGTGTCAGTGCTGTAGATATTTGATTTTTATGGATTGTACTTTATGGAGTTCTGGGCAAGATAATTCATCAGAGGAGGAAACCAGTCTCTGATGAGACATGGAATGTATGTGAACCAGGGGTAGTAAAGCTCCTGCTGCCTTGTTGCTCCAGTTCTGATGATGTTCAACGCTGCTTCTGTGGCAGGATAGGCCGGCATCTTAACAAGTCCCCTGAGATACAAAAAACATCCTGCATTAAGCTAAAGCAAAGAGCTCAAGTGCAGTTAATGAGGCTTTTTTTTTTTTTTTGCATTTTCTTTTCACACACATGCATGCACACACACGTTTGTATTTACACTTTTGACATACCTGACTTTCTTCATAGCCGTTTCAGTATCAATAAGGCCGAGTGTGCAAATAGAGATGGACACGTTGCTCTTCTTCAAAGCCAGTTCATGGTACAAGGATCCAAAGAACCCATTTAGAGCTGATTTTGTTGAAGTGTATGGCGCTACAAACGGAGTGGGCATTTTACCTGCAGATCATAAACAATTGTCTATGTGGAGCCAAAATGTCTGAAAAAAGACTGGGCCTAAAGAATGTCTAAAATTATTTGAGAAAAAGTAGTTTTTTTAATTTTTATTATTGTGACCTTTTTATGTAATAATAATAAAAACAATTTTCTTTGCATTAAAAAACATTTTCAAAAGCTTAAAATCTACATTCACATACACACGCTAAAGTATATCTATGCATTTCTATCCTTGTTAAGACAATGTACTGACTTCATGGATTTCTGTAGAACCCAGAACCCATTAGATTCTAAATTACGCCCCCCTCCCCATTACCCCCCCCCCCCCCCAAAAAAAATGGGTTGTTGATTTCTTAATTTAGACATTAGGTATGTGTATGTTTATTTTGTTACCTTGTGACTATAATGTGGGCTTATGAAATTTTCATATTATTGAATTCTGCATTTACATTTTATACAGGATCCTGCTTCTTCTAATGAAGCTTATGACAGGGTTTAGTTTAAATATGTTTAAATATTACAACAAAGTATACTCTGTACTTTTACTAAAGTCATGTATACAGTATACTGTGTATATTTTGTACTTTTTCTAAGGTCAAGTTCACACTTTACTGTGTACTTTTACTAAGGTCATGTACACAGTATACTGTGTACGTTTTAATAATATAATGCACCCAGTATTCCATCTACATTTACTAAGGTCATGCACACAGAATACTGTGCATTTTTACTTAGCTCGTGTATAGAATATACTGTGTACATTTACAGTACAAAGGGTGGAGACAGATGGAGCAGTGAGGCCACAGGAGCAGAGGTCACAAAGGTGCAGGACTTCAAGTACTTGGGGTCCACTGTCCAGGAAAATGGGGAATGTGGTAAAGAAGTGAAAAAGAGAGTCCAGGCAGGATGGAGTGGATTTAGAAAAGTTTCAGGAGTTCTTTGCGACAAAACGGTGGCAGCAAAAGTCAAAGGAAAAGTTTACAAGACAGTTGTGAGACCAGCTATGTTGTATGGTCTGGAGACAGTGGTATTGACAAAAAGACAGGAGAAAGAACTGGAAGTGACAGAAATGACGATGTTGAGGTTCTCCTTAGGAGTGACAAGGATGGATAAGATTAGGAATGAGATCATCAGAGGTACAGCACAGGTTGAACAACTGGGAAATAAAGTTAGAGAGACCAGACTGAGATGGTTTGGACATGTCCAGAGAAGGGACAGTGGGTATACTGGTAGAAGGATGTTAGAAATGCAGCTGCCAGGAAAAAGACAAAGAGGAAGACCAAAGAGAAGATACTGCATATGGATGCAGTTAGAGAGGACATGGAGGTAGATGGGAGTGAGGACAGAGGATGTAAAGGACAGAGTGAGATGGAGGAGGATGACTCGCTGTAGAGACTCCTGAAGAAGGAAAAGCCCGAAATATTACAACATATTAAACTAACAAATCCTTAAGGCAATAAAAACAATTGGCAATAAAAAGCATGTTGTAATGGCAAAACAGAGGCTTTTTTGATAAAAAGTTGTTCATTACTTCACAAAAAATATATATATGTACTGTATGTATGTATTTATATATATATATATATATATATATATATGTGTGTGTGTGTGTATATACATGTAAAATTCATGTAGCTTAACTTACTGATGCATATTTACCTGCAACTGATGAAACCACTACCAGAGATCCTTTACTTTGCTCAAGGGAGGGCAAAGCTTTCCAGGCCATCTGTATGTAGCTGAAGAAATTGACCTTCAAAACACACACACAGGTCAGGCTATTCTCTTGATTTTGTGTGCTGATAGATCATCAAAATGCTTCATTACCTTCATTAGCCACCTGGTGTGTTCCACATCTCCGTCCCACATGCTAAAAGGGGTCGAGCCAATATGGTTGAGAACCAGGTAATCCAAACCTCCCAGTTTCTCCAGAGCAAAATCCACCACTTTGTCGGGGTCGGACTCATTCGCCATGTCTGCTGCTATATACAGAGCCTTTTGGGCTCCTAGACTCAGACACTTCTCAACTACCTGTGAGTGAAAAGCAGTTCAACAGAGATGTAAAAACTGATCGTAATCTGGCTTCAAAAGTAAAAATTTTCTTTTTGAGGAATAATAATTCAAACCACCTGATCATTACGCCTGATCAATGACATTAATGATGTTGTTGAAGCATTGGACACTAAGGATTATTGTACTGTACTTTTCTTAGACCTGTCTAAAGCTTTTCACACTGTTGCCCATGACATCTTGTGTCATAAGTTCTCAGAGATTGGTTTTTCAGATCACACCATTGGTTGGTTCTCTAACTATCTCTCAGATCGGAGACAATGTGTTCAGCATAATGGTACTTCTTCCAGTTATTTAATGGTCAACAATGGTGTACCACAAGGCTCAGTCTTAGGACCCACCCTCTTTACAATCTACATAGGTAATGTGGGTCAGACCATCCCTGATGCATCCTTACATTTCTATGCTGATGACACAGTGGTTTATTGTCAAGCAGTTGCTAAGGTTTTCCAGCTTTTACAATCAGCTTTTGACATTGTCCAGTCAGATTTGTTCCATCTCAAACTTGTGCTAAATGCTGATAAAACCAAAGGGATGTTGTTTTCAAACAGGAAGTCGGTCCCAGCAGGTCTTACTTCGATTTTATCTTCAAATGGTGCTTCTATTGAGTTTGTCGATTCCTATAAATATTAGGGTATATTGGTCAATTCACATCTCTCCTTTAAGCTCCACGTGGAAAACTTGGTAAAGAATCTGAAAGTTAAACTGGGTTTGTTTTTCAGAAATAAATCTAACTCTGAATGCTAGGAAACATCTTGTAAATGCGACTTTCTGTCCCTCCATTGATTACAGTGACATTATTTACATGAACGCCCTTACATGCACCCTGCAGATGTTGAATGCTGTCTGTCATGGTGCGTTAAGATTCATAACTGGCTGTAACTACCGTACCCACTATTGCACCCTGTATTCACTGGTTAACTGGTCATCAATAACTTCAAGTAGTTTCTTTCACTGGTACATTTTCATCTTTAAATAACTTCTTGGTCTGCTGCCTTCATACATCTCCTCCTACATGACCTCAGCAGAAGTAAGGAGTACCTTCAGGAGGATTAATCCGCACAAAGCAACTGGCCCAGACAACATCCCCGGAAAAGTGTTGAAGGAATGTGCTGATCAGCTCTGTGAGGTGCTGGCAGACATCTTTAACACCTCACTTACCCTGGAGACAGTTCCCACCTGCCTGAAGACTGCCACCATCATCCCAGTCCCAAAAAGCTCTACAGTGACTGGTCTGAATGACTATCGGCCAGTGGCCCTCACCCCGATAGTCGCTAAATGCTTCGAAAAACTGGTCATGACTCACATCAAAACAACCATCAACATCAACGAGGACCCTCATCAGTACGCATACCGTGAGAACCGATCAACAGAGGATGCAATCTCCTCTGTGGTCCACACTGCACTCAACCACCTGGAGCAGAAAAACTCTTACGTCCGTATGCTCTTTGTGGACTTCACATCCGCCTTCAACACCATGATCCCCCAAACCCTGATGGACAAACTATCCACACTAGGACTAAGCCCCTCCATCTGCAACTGGGTACTAGACTTTTTAACAAACAGACCACAGTTAGTGAGGATCCACAACCTCTCCTCCTCCACCATAACCCTCAGCACTGGCTCTCCTCAGGGATGTGTGTTGAGCCCCCTCCTGTTTACTCTGCTCACATATGATTGTGCAGCTACCCATCCAGGCTGTCACATTGTAAAGTTTGCAGATGATACAGCGGTGGTGGGATGCATCACAAACAATGATGAGTCCAGCTACAGGCAGGAGGTGGAACACCTGGAGAGCTGGTGCAGAGAGAATAACCTTCACATCAATGTGAAGAAGACAAAGGAGATGATTGTGGACTTCAGAAGGAACAAAAACACCTACACCCACCTGAACATAAGAGGATCTGCGGTGGAAGTGGTCTCCAGCTACAAGTACTTGGGTGTACACATGAATGACAACCTCAGCTGGAGCAACAACACCACCAGCCTGATCAAGAAAGCTCATCAGAGACTCTACTTCCTCAGACGGCTGAG
>NC_056500.1:29704824-29711967 GCF_014905685.2 Nematolebias whitei
CTCAAGTTTAAAGCAAACTGCATTCCAAACATTCATGTCACAGAAAATCCATGAATACCTGCATGTGTGCTGCAGTGATTACAATATTTAATATTAGTTGGTAGATGTATAACAGGAAGCATTAGAGTGAATTTTATTTAACTTACCTGAATCAAAATTGGGTGTAGTCCATTTGACAGCAATGTAAGCCACACAGACACTTACCATCAACATTTTTATAAATTGCCCCATTTTTTGTAGACTTGATTCAAATTTTAGTCAACTTATTTGCTAAGTTTAAATGAAAGTATTACTTTCAACAAGCAAGTTTCTAGGAAGTTGCACTTGTGCAATACTGTACAGTAATGTCTCTCATGCTCTTACCCTCCCACACTTTTTTTCTTCTTTTATCCCAGGTTGCTGTGCGAGCCTCTGTATGGAAGCTCATTTCTGCCACAATGCTGTTTAAAAAATACAACTTCTTATCTTATTATTATAAAATACTAACTCATATCATATCGTGTAAGGTACTAGCTTATAATTATGAGACACTGTCTCTTAATTATGAAATCCTGAGTCATACTTTGAGATTTTATCTTAGAAATATGTCTTGGAACATTTTGTTCCATGGTTAACTAATTTGAGGAGACAGACAGACCAAATACCAAGTCACATTTATACATTATGTCGCAATTAATCTTCCTGGACTAAAAGGACAATATGGCATATTCCCTTATGACATGTTAGTGTTTCAAAATACAACTTTATTAACTGCTGCTTTACCATAAAAATAAATTTCAAAAACGTTAGTGCAGTGATGTTAGTATCATATCTGTTTTTGTTCAGTGTGTTTTGGTGTTTCACATAACAGGATGGATTGTATTAGTTTTTCATTTTCAGACTAGCCACCAAGGTGACCATTGCAGGAGGAGCTGTTTACATCAACTGTGAGTGAATGGCCCTGAAGACCCAAAGAACAGTTCACATGTGGATTTTATCTGAGGAGTTAGAACACCCAATCTAAAAGTAAAAGATGCATTAGTTGTGTATTTATGAGTGAATGTTTCATCCATCCATCCATCCATTATCTTTACCCACTTCTTCCTTTTCGGGTCACTGGTTCCCATATCCAGCAGTCACTGTGTGAGAGATAGGGGACACCCTGGACAGGTTGCAAGTCCATCACAGGGACACATAGAGACAATTGAGACAAACGTCCATTCAGTCTCTCACTCACACCTAGGGACAATTTAAAGTTACCAATCAGTCTAACATGCATGTTTTTAGTCTGTGGGAGGAAACTGGAGTACCCAGAGAAAACGCACACATGCACAGAGAAAGCATGCAAACTCCACCCAGAAAGGTCCCCGGCTGAGAATTTGAGCTGGTGACCTTCTTGCTGAGAGGCAACAGCTCTACATGTTCTGTTTTTTTGTTTGTTTGTTTTTTGGTAAATTGGGAGCTTTGGTGAAATAGTTGGCAAACTAAATCGAGACCTTCAAAATTAAAGTAGGAAAAAATACCATGAGCCAATATGCATGCAAAAATAAACAGATAAAATTGTACATTAGGTGCATTTTATTAAACAGTCTTAGTTTGAGAAATGTGCAAGTGCGTAATTTCCAGTAAAGATGCGTCTATGATACTGCCATGTGCAGTACATTTATGCTTATCATGGACTGTAGTTGTAGGAGTTCTGGATGACATAGCTGGTTATAGACGGGAACCAGTCTTTGCTGAGACACATGATGTGTGTGAACCACGGGTAGTAAAGCTCCTGCTGCTTTGTTGCTCCTGTTGTGATGATGTTCAGCGCTGCTTCTGTGGCAGGGTAGGCCTGAATGTTTGTGACTCCCCTGAGAAATAGAGAAAGGTGCATAATATAAAGCAAACATCTGAAATGTTAACATGTTATAGCATTTTACCATTCATGCACAGATGTACATTTGTGATTATATATTTGACAAACCTGACTTTCTCCATAGCTGATTCAGTATCAATAAGCCCCAGTGTGCATATAGAGACTGACACATTGCTCTTCTTCATGGCCAGTTCATGATACAAGGATCCAAAGAACCCATTTAAGGCAAATTTAGTTGAGGTGTATGGTGCTACAAACGGACTGGACATCTTACCTGTAAAGTACAAACAACACTCTGAGTAAAGGAAAACATCTGGAAATGGAGTGAGTATTAATAAACTACTCTCAAGCACCAAATATTATAAGTTTCATGTTTTTTATTAGCTAGCTATTTCAGCTACATGTTTCATTAGAGGTCTCAATACTAATCTAAGAACTAGGTTTAAAAAAAAAAAGTTTTTATTGTCATGCCTTGATTGTTTTATTACTAACATGCAACATTGACCTCTTAACATAACCTAAAAATAATAATAAAAAAACATTACAACTGCTTAAAATTACCCCACCAATGCAGCAATTGTGAGCTTTAATCAAACCCAGAGGAGTGAACCCACAGTAAAGAAAGTATTTATGGAACATTAGTGTGACCAATGTACATATTAACCGCCTTGCATGGCCATTTCTTTGCAAAGCATAACAGAAAGAGTTTAAGAAAACCTCAGAAAACTGTCAAAAAATAATTTCTCCTTTGAAAGTGCTGGAAGGCAAACAGAAATCTAGTGATGCAGATCATGTCATATGACTGAAAGCTTCAGGATACTTTTGAATCCTTTAGACAAAAAAAAAAAAATGCTGCTGGGTCATATGATGTTTTCAAGGGTGCATAAAAATTATGAGGCAAACCTACCCAAAACTGATGAAACCACTACCAGAGATCCTTTACTTTGCTCAAGGGAGGGCAAAGCTTTCCAGGCCATCTGTATGTAGCTGAGGAAATTGACCTTCAAAACACACACACATAGGTCAGGATATTCTCTTGATTTTGTGTGCTGATAGATCATCAAAATGCTTCATTACCTTCATTAGCCACCTGGTGTGTTCCACATCTCCATCCCACATGCTAAAGGGGGTCGGGCCAATATGGTTGAGAACCAGGTAATCCAAACTTCCCAGTTTCTCCAGAGCAAAATCCACCACTTTGTCGGGGTCGGACTCATTCGCCATGTCTGCTGCTATATACAGAGCCTTTTGGGCTCCTAGACCCAGACACCTCTCAACTACCTTGAGATGGAAACATTCTGTAAATATTCGAGCAAAACAGCACAAAAGCGACTGTCCAGATGACCTGATGTAACCTTTTTTTGTAAAACCAGTAAGGAAAGCATTTTACTGTTTTCTTAGTATCAAGGCAAACTTGTTACTGTATTTTAAAATATCTTCAACTGATGTAGATGCAAGAAAAGTGTAGAAACTAAGTCATGGATTCATGAAATCTGCTGAGATAACCAAACCTGGGTACACAAAAATTGTCTGTCCAGTAGTAATTATTTTTTAAATAGCAAATATTTCAAAGGACACAGTACTGAGTGGTAAAATGAAAAATGGTCAGACATACTTGTACTAACCTGCTGTAAAACTTTCTCCCTCCTTGCTGTAATTACAATCTTGGCTCCAAAGCGGGCATAATGATATGCCATTTGTTCACCAATACCTGTGCTTGCCCCCGTGACCAAAACCCTGGCACCTTTGAGAGATTCTGAAACAAATTCAACTCATTAAATTAAAAAAAAAAAAAAGTACAACTAAAATCACGGGCAAAGAAAAGTTAAGAACCTAGAAAAAATAGTTTGATTGGGACATACAGTCATTTAGTACACTTGCAGACCAGTGGTGGGCATGTAGAAGACATGAAAGAAGCTGGTGCGTCTAAATGTAAAGATCAGCAGACTCAGACGAAGCCTTGTATTAGACAGTTTCTTGCTCTTGACAGAGTCTGATATGGCTCTGATAGTGGGTTTGCATGAGGCCAAGAGGTCATATTGTGCAATTATCCAGCAAGCAGGGTGCACAGCTTGCCCAGTGTCAGAACCAGTAGATATGGAATGGCAGCCACACAAGTAGTGAAGTTTCCAGTTGCCCAACAAACCACACCAAGGTGTTGTATTTTGTGCTGAGCATTACAGAACCTCATAACTTCTTTGCCTTTCATCTGGAAAGGGAAAAAAAAAGACTGTAACGCCACTTTAATTGGTGATATGTGACTTGTGCTGCTGATTATCCATGCTGCTGATTTCATGCTGCTGATTATCTCATGCTGCTGTATTCATTCATACTCATCTGTTCACCACAGACTCATGTTCAGGCTGCTGTTGATACGCCGTATTGTTTTACATTATTAATGTTTAGCATATATCTTAGATCTTTTAGCGTACCAGTTGGCGTTTGTTTAGCGTGTATTTTAGTGTACATCTTAGATCCTTATATACTTTATATACTGTTTCTTTTTATGCTTTATATTTTTGCTATTGTTGGGTGTAACTGGGACCCCAAATCCATAATGTGATGGAAATGACAATAAACTTGAACTTGGAAACAATTGGACCCATTACAGATTACATTAATCTGTCATCTCGTACCGTGTCTGAACAACTGCAAGACTACCAAATCACCATTTCATGCGTAGACTGCAATCAACAGTAGAGCAAAGACAGCTGTTTCAGGAGTGGTGCAGCAGTCGGAAGGCATGGATTGATGACAAGTGGTGTCATATCGTGCTCAGCGGTGAATCTGGGTAATGTATTTTCACACAAAAAGATACAACAGCTGCACGATTTAGTTATGCACAAAAATCACCACTTGTATCCAGGCCTAGGGTGTGCCGCCCACAACCTGACATAGGGCCAGCAGTGTGTCCTTATTGCCAACTCTATGTTTGAACTGATATTTAAATTATTGCAATAATAAATCACATGACCTTCTAGCATGTGCAGTTTCATTTCACGACCACCATTGTGTCTGAGTGCTTAACTTAAAAAAAAAAAAAAAATGGCAGTAAAATCAAACTTGTGTTAAAAACACTAACACAGGTGTCTGGAACAGTCAATAAGAAAGAAAAAAAAAAGTCCAACAGAAAATACATTTGTCATTTGTGTATAACTCGGAGCCATGTAAAACAGATAAATTTTATGACACTAAAAAGGTACAGCGTGAGCTGTGCTTCCTTTGAGTCACTCAGCACATTGCAATAATAAATAAAGATAAGACAATCAAACTTGTACAGGTTCCTTTAAATTGAACGACATCAAAGTTGGTCACTGAACACACCACACTCCTCTGACTCTAAGTTTGGTTTATTGTGCAGTGCTAGGTATTAATTGTTGAACAAACAATACTGTACATTATGCACAGATGCATTTTACTGTACTAAATACTGCCATTGTACTATTTATGGAAAAAACAAGAGTGTGTCCCTCTGGTGTGGATGAATGTTTTATTCACTCTACCAGGAAGCCGTGAATCACATGAAGAAAGCGCATCATCACAATTAATTGCTCGCTTTGTGCTTCAGTGCTAAGATGTGCCAAAGAATCATCAAACTTTTATTATTATTTTATTTAGTTTATTCTCAGTGATGTGTATGAAGCTTGTACAGCAGTTTCTGATTTCCTTTATGTTGCACTAAAGTACCTGAGTTAACAGTGTCAACTATGATGTTTTACTAGTAATATTAATGTAATTGTCTTCATTCTATCCTGTACTTGTTGAGGTTGTGTCTGTTTAAACTCTGTTTCTTGGAGATTAGTTTTCTGCAGAGCATTCAGCAGAATGATGAGCAAACTAGTTGGAAGACAATGTTCGTAATAAGGATTTTAATTAAATAAGTAGTACGGTATTCATATCTTTCCTGATAAAGTCTCTGTTGTTCAAACATAGATAAAAAATAAAAATAAATCTAAAAATTATGTTGTTTTATAAAGCTTTAGTTTCATATTTGACCAAGATTTTTTTTTTTTTTGACTAGAAATAATGTTACAACTGAAACAGGAGTGATGTTTGAATATACAGTATATCTCTCATTTATTCACTTATTCATTCAAATTCATTCTACTGAACCATTATATTCTACCATGTTGTTGTTTACTGTCTCTCTTTAGGATGTTGTAATTATTATAATTACTTTTTTTCACTTTTTGGTACTTTATTTTTGTACAGTTATTGCATGCTTTAGTATTTCTTGTTTGTTTGTTCTTTGATTTTTTTTTTAATCAAGTCAAATCGATTATTTTCATCCTAAACATTTCATTGTACTGTTAACCCTGTGTTTACCTTGCATATGACAAATAAACACAACTTGAACTTGAACTATATGTTACAAGTGCCTGCCATACACATCTCTAGTTGAAAAGCAAATTGCAAACTGCCTTTTCATCCATAGCAACTTTATGATTTAATAATCTAAATGTTGCACAGTTGCCCATCTACTTTGATGTAATGACTTGAGTAAATGATAAATACTTTTAGTTACATTTAAATCCTCAGTTAAGTTTTATTCTTGCAAATGGTCAAAACACAACATGGTTGCTTATTCCTTGTAGGACTGTGTCTGTAATATTAAGTTTGTAATCCTAATATTTACACTGAGAATATAGGTTTTATGTTTCCATATTCAGTTCTCTTGTGTAAAGAATGCGTTGAAGCAAAGAAACACCAATATAACTTAAAGTGTAGTTAAAAAAACTACTAATAAACTTAAAAAATAAAAATCATTAAAATAAAGAAGTCATCTAAAATTCATAAACAGACAGAACCTGCATTTTAAAACTTTTTTTCTTTCTTTCATTATAACGGTCACATTGCAGTGTTAATATTTGTAATTGTTTTATATTTCTTTATTGTTTAATGAATTTATTGTCTACAATCTCAATTAAAGAAAATCATCCCCACTTTAACCTGCAGTTCAAACAGGTGTAATCAGCATGACACACAATTTGCAAGTGTGCTGCAGTTTAGTTACTGAAGAAGACAAAACCTTTGATAAAGGCATCTGAAATTAAAACAATGAATTATTTTCTTTAACTTACCTGGATCAAAACGGGGTGTAGTCCATTTGACAGCAATGTAAGCAATAAGAAAGCTCACTATTAATATTTTTCCGAATGGTCCCATCTTATTTGACTTGCTGTGATTTTTAGGTAACAGTTGAGTTGTATAAGTGTTATGCAACTACAATTTCTGGTTCCTGTTTTTAAAAGAGATTCTCTCTCTCTCTCTCTCTCTCTCTCTCTCTCTCTCTCTCTCTCTCT
>NC_056500.1:29711977-29724804 GCF_014905685.2 Nematolebias whitei
TCTCTCTCTCTCTCTCTCTCTCTCTCTCTCTCTCTCTCTCTCTCTCTCTGTAATGTTCAGATTAGAGATTTTTCAGTCACGCTCATCTTTTTGTGCTTGAAATACACACCGTAATTTTAATATAATTTACATGCAATTAAAGCCCCGATAATATTCTACGGATTAAGTCGTCAAGTGTTTTATTTTGAATCATACAGAAGAAAATCTGACGAATCTGCTGCTCCGAAATACAGTTAGACTTTCAACGCTCAACTTTATTGACAAAACGTTTGTGCGCAGGAACAAACGGACGGAGGCGGAGCAGACTTGTCCTTCAGTGCTGCAAGCTAGTAGAAGTGTACTCCGTATGTGTTGGAAGTGTTCGTTAAAAAGTGCACGTAAAGGAAGATTACACAGCTGTGGACCACGATGGCAAGGATTTTGCCCTTACTGAAGTTAGTATTTTTACTTTCGTTTTTGACTTTCTTGTAAATTAATTTGTAGTGGCTCGTGCTAATGCACAATTAGCCTTCAAGCTAACGCTGTTAGTATGTCCAGGAGCTTGACAGCCGCAGAAACTTGTTTATGAGTAGTTCCCAGTTAGCACACATTTGATTAATGACATTACCTGCATTTGGACTTCACGTAAGCAGACTTTGTTTGTTAACGAAGAGTTTTCAATCGCTACTGTCGTTTTACCAAAAGGGTAATAAGTAAACAAACTATTGGTGTCTACGCGTTTTCATTATGTTTTGTGGTACACGGCCGAGTTTTTCCTGGCTAACAATAGTCGCCTTTGGTCTTCTCCTGTGCAGACTAGCCGCCAAGGTGACCATCGCAGGAGGAGCCGTTTACGTCGCGTGTGACTCGGGTCTGCTGGGAAACAGTCAACAGGGCTCAGAGGCCCTGGAGAAAGCCAAAGCTGCTGTACCACCTGCCTTAGAGGAATGGATGAAGTATTTCGGTCTTGAGGTAGAGACTATGACATTATATTGTCAACTTTAACCACAGAATTATGAGTAATTTAAATCTGGCAAATTCCACAGACTCTTTGGGTTATTCAGTTTTAGTCAGTGATGGATTCTTTTTTAATAGTAAAGTGTTGGTTACAAGGTAATGACAGTGAAATGTATTTCATATGTAAATCATATTTCAATGGCATCCCATATGTTTAAATAAAATGATTACACCCTGTTCCAATGTGCACACATCTATTTTCTTTTTCACCATCCTTAGGCTCAGCTTCCAACCATGCCCACGATTGAGTTCTCTCCTGTTCAATCATGGAACTCTGGTAAGAACTAAATGGCTATTTTCTCATCTTAAAAATATACTTGAATATTTAAAAAAAAAAAAAAATTCAGTGATGCATTTTGCTCACTCTTGATACATTCAGTTATACCCATTAGCAGTACATTTGTATAGCATTCAGTTTTGGTGTCATTTAACTTAGAGAGAAGTATTTCATAGTTTCAGACTGCAAACTGATTTTTTTTTTCCTGTCAATCCAGGAGTCCGGTGGACAATTTCAAATCTTTCTGAGGCTCCAACAAAGGCAGCTGAATATGCAAATCAGGGAGCGCAGTATGTAAAGGACCTGATCAAATGAACAAACTATGGGTGGCTTCACATTATCAATTCACATGACTTTTGCACTTGACATGACGGTACTCCTTAAAAATGTGTCTCCCCCGTCAAGAAGATGGTCAACATGAAACTGTTAAGTGACATCCAGTTACAAGGACTGCTTTCTTCTGAAGGATGCTGTTTTTATTAAATGTGCTTTAAAATGGAAGTAGTACATAACACAGAGAAGGAAAAGGTATTTTAAATATCTTGTTCATTTTGTGTTTAACAGTAAATTAAATGTTACTAATGTCCTTTATTAAAGTTAATACCATCTTGTCCACTGCTAGCTTAAATCATGTGAATGTTGTGTATATATGCAATTTCACTATTCAGAATAAGAATAGTCTTAAAACATTTTGTCTTCAGTTTGATTTATTGAGTCAAATCTCAATTACATCGTGTGTGTTTGAACAGAAACAAATAGGCAAAAACCTTTTCTTCCAAAATAATAATATGACATGAACAGCCATTTTATTCTGCAACAAATTCAAAACTGGAGGAGGCAACTGAAGCGTAGAGCACAATAGTTTGACTCAAACCCACACAAGAAAAGAACTATTAACAGTGATGTATAGTGTTCATGTCTTTTTATTTGAAAGGTGGAAAATAATCTAGCACAATTTGTCTCGTGACAAAATAAAGATATGAAACCTTCAGGCACTGTTTAGGTGATGCATCTAGGGTTAAACAGAAAAGGTAAAATAGCTTACTGAAAGATATACCAACAAAAAAAAACAGGCCAAAAAAACCAGTGACTACAACAATCACAAAATTTGAATGAACTCCATTGGGCAAGCAAACGTTTGGGATTTTAAAGACTGAAAACCTACTGGTAGTTACAACAAATTGGTTTCATAGCTGATTGAATTCTGGAAACGGTTTAAATTTTAATTAATTAGTTCAAAAGAGGGTTATGTTGTAAAGAAACATGTTTATAAAATAAATGAAAGCAAGATTATTCACAAGTTTCACAGAGTAAATACTGTCATCTGTAAGTATTGCAGCTTAATTCCTTTCCCCTTCATGCATGTAATTTAAAGCATATGTCTGCCCCTTTAGTTTTAAAGAACACAGAGCAAAGTATTAGACTGCACAATAAACTATGTAAACTTTATACAATAAAGTGCTGCCCACAACATCAACAGTGAGATTTATGCAAGCAATAAAATGTTTAAAAATGTTTAAAGGACATTTTCAACACCACTTTTGCAAACCGATGGTTGAAGAACTTTCCTCAAACTACCAATGAAAGCTAAGGAGCAGCCATCATTTGCAGAAATATAAAGCACAGTTTACACAAATGGTATGTACAACATTGCCAAACTGACAAGCCTAAAGGCACTTTCTGATTTGTGTGCGTTCAATTACTAATTTAGCAACTCAGGACAGAACACCGTGGTGTTCTTACATTATCACTCAAGAGCATTTTTTAAATCCTTCACAAGAAAAGCCAAGTTAGACAAAATGAAATATCTAGCCAATTTAAGAGTTCAACTATATTTGAAACCTGGTCCAAAAATGCAGGACTGTATTGGCATCCGAGAACAAAAGGACCTAATTGAAGAGATTTTGTAAGATGGACTTCTTCTAGAACTAACAACAAATTAAAGCTTTTATTTCCAACACTGTGTTACAAGCTCGTTAGCTTAAGAACCCCGAAAACAAAAAGTGTAATTGGACAACATTCTGTGCTGCTTTTAAAGTCAATGAGATTTACGGTAATTAAGAGAGTCGCTTAACAGACTGATTCATGGCAACAATGCAATGCAGTAACGACTGCACAGCCCATAGCAGCACAATATTAAAGTGTCCAATGTAAGGTTTCATAGGAAGCAAACACCCAACACCTTTCCAAAGTAAAAAGCATAGCAGTGCTACAGTTCTACTGTGCATATAAACACAAAGGGCACTAACTTCTGAACAATAAAGCATATCGGCTACTAATCAACCCTGCCATGTTTGTGAATAACAGTTGAACAAAAAGTGAATGAGAGGCGGCTGGAGGATGAGATAAAAGTGTCCACAATGTCTAGGTGGTTTTGACCAGATCATAGACATGAATATGAAAGTCATCATCATATTTAATGTAGTATACAGAGGGTTTGGCTGGGACCTGGTAGATGACCAGTCCTGTCCGCTTCACACCCTTGTCTGTAACATACTCCACTTGTTTCCCCACCAGACTTTCTGTCTCTTCTCCTGGTTTTCTGTCTGCAGGCAACAGGTGCTTGTTTTCTGTGAAGAGGGAACATCTATAAATTACTAACACATTACGTAACACGAACAGTGTAACAAAAAGTCTGAAGGTTTCATTTCTCGGTGGCGGCAGATGACGTAGTTGGTTCTTAGGAAACACTAGGCATGCTTGAGTAAAGCACACAAATGTGAGGTTCTGACGTTGAACCGTGCCGTGGAAGTTTTGGTTCCGAATGAGAAACGGGTACATTAATTTGTCATGGTAATCTGTGCAAGACGTCCATAGTAAATGTGAACGTTTTTGTTATCACATGCCCCTTTAGAACGTGTAAAATATTTCAAGGCTGTAGTAAATGCATATAAACCTTTTGAGCAGTGTCAGGTGTGACAGTTTATTTAAGAGAGACGGGCTGTTCTAAGCTGTATGGGAGAGTGGTGGCGCAGAGGTTAGAGGAGGTGGCATGTGTTCGGAAGGTCGCCGGTTCGACTCCCTGTGCCGACAACATCAAAATGAGGAAGGGAAAGGTGAAACATTCACACCTGCCTCCACCCTCATTTGCCCCAATCTGGGCCCTTGAACAAGGCCCTTAGCCCCAACCACCTGCTCCCCCTGGACGTACTAGATGGCAGTTCACTGCTCCACACAGAGGGCTGTGGTAGCTCCATGGCCTGTGTCAGGAAGGGCATCCGGTGTAAAAACAAATACCAAGTCTTCGTGCAAACCCCTGAAGAAGGGAGCAGCCAAAAGAAAAAAAAAAAAAGTCTATGGTAAGCTGTCTTTGTTGTTTAATTACATTTTATTATTTCTTTCGGCTGCTCCCTTCTTCAGTGGTCGCCACAGTGAATTAACTCGCATGAAGACATGGCAATTATTTTTATATCGTATGCCCTTCCTGACACCACCACCGAGCTACCACAGCCCTCTGTGCGGAGCAGAGAACCGCCATCTAGTATGTCCAGGGGGAGCAGATGGTGGGGATTAAGGGCCTTGCTAAGGGCTCAGAGTGGGGCAAATGGGGATGGAGGCAGATGTGGGTGTTTCACCTTTCTCACCCACATTTTTTTATGTTGTCGGTACCGGGAGTTGAACCGGTCACCTTCCAATCACAGGCCCACCTTCTCTAACCTCTGCACCACCACTCCCACTTGTCATTTAATCACAAAATAAATTATTAAGTCATGATTATTTAAATGTCATGTATCAAAAAATAAGAATAATTTCAAATTGGCATCTACTTTTTCTGCATGTTTAAAGTTGCTAATAAATTTAGGATTGCCTAATACATTTAAGATTGTCCAAAACCAACAAATTTCATAAACCGTGAAGAGGTAGCACTTAAAAAAATATTAAAATCACTTTTTGTTTTGCATGGGGCCGTTTTTTTCTTTCTTTTCTTTCCAAAACATTGAGGCGAGTTTATCACAGATCCTAAATTTTTGTGAGGCAGACTCTGTTAAACACAAAGTACCTTCTTCAGGCAAAATCCTCAGATCTCCATCAGCGTAGTCGTCCCACAGCTGGTACATATAAAGAACAGGGTCCTTCTCATAAGTGATATAATACCAGTTGGTCATGATTGGAGCTCTGGACAGGACCATGCCTCTCCACTCGTTCTTCTCGCCATCCTCCTTTTCAAACAGATGTTCCACAGCTTTGCCCACCAGCTCCTCAGCCCCAGGGGGTATCCTTAGTTTGTTGTTCACTGCAGAGACACAAGCACAGAGAATACATATTTTGGTTGGTGTGTAAAATAAAGGAACTGATGAAAGCGGGCACAGACAAAACGGAACCTTGTCACAGACTCACCAACTGTCTCCGACAACACTTGCAGGTTCGACACTCTCTCGTCCTTGAACAACTCGATGCCATAGACGCAGTCAAAGCCGTCGTACTTCACCATGAAAAGGGAGGGATTTACACTCAGCCTGTCGAGTACTGTTCCTTTCCATTTGCTTTGGTTCCCCTTCTCCCGCCAGTTGTGCTGAATGCGAACTCCCACAATGTCATTAGGATCTGGGGTCAAGGTGTCACTCAGCTCCCCACTGCTTCGCTTTCTGATAATAAACAAGTACAATAGCAAAAGTGAAGACACCCATTTTTAATTTCTGGATGAACAAAATTAATCAAATCTATCAATTTAATTTTCATTTATAAAATTCGCAAATCTCAATGGGAAATAAATGCTTAAAATGTTCAGTGGATATATACTGATTTAAATTAATCTGTTTCTCATAGTGGTTTTTTCCCAGTGTTAACATTAAACCTATGTACACGGGGTAATAATATAATAATAATGGAAAGAGATTCGCTATTTGCTCAGTAGTGACTGAACGGTATTGTTCAGTCTACAGCTGTCATTTCTAACCCAAACCCAGAGCCTGGCTCCGCCCGTCCCAGATTAGGGCCGGTCCAGTCCATAATAATGTGCAAGCCAGGTCGGTGTTGGGCTTTTGATAGTGTCAGCAGACGTGTGCGGCTGACGATCCAATTATATGGCAACATGGCTTGCCATACATCACCTTCCGCACGCGCCCATTTGACTGCGCGCTGACCAGCCTTAAAAGAGGCAAAAAGTTCAGTTAAGCTTCAGATGGACTACCGTCAGCGATCCATCAGCCCAAATGGACGTTCATTCAGCCGCAGCACTCAGCGGACGCATGCAGCCGACGACCCAAACAGGTGAGATCACAAAATATCTGACATTTCAGAGCAGGGTCTAATGCAGGCAGATGCAGGGGAAGTATTTAATGCGCTTTGAGGGCTCCTCAGCTCCGATCTTCCGCCCCCTTTACTCAGCCGCTGACCGTTAATAACTATATAAGCAGTCAAAGCTTAATTAAAAATCCCCCCCCAGTTTCGGACCCATAATTACTGTTAATTCGTCGGATCAGGTGGGGTTCGGAAATTATGGCTACGGGCTGGGACCGGGTCATACTTTTTGGACCCGAATGCAACTCTAGTTCAGTCCCTATTAAAAAAAACAAATTAAAAACAAAATAACAATATTGACAGTGACCAAGAACCACTAGTTGATTCAGTCTACACGTCATGCTCTCTGAGGCCATTTGATTTTATAATTATCTAAAACGTTACTGTTAATGTATATGTAACAACATAAATACACTTTTTACAGAGGCCACAACTATACCTTCATTGAAATCATCAAAAATGGCTGCACAACAGTTTATATACAGTAGTAGTTCTGTTTTGACCTACCTGCCCCTTTTCTTGGACATCATAACTCCAGAAATTCAGCTGTTACTATTTGACAGAGACAAAAGAAATGTTCAGCTGTTTGGTTAACTGTAGCTTGTTTGAGAATAGACATAACCACATAGTCACAGTCAGATTTACAAAACAAAAAAAAACAAAACAATTTTAAAGGGGTTGATCTGCTCAAATGACTGACAGCTCCAACAACCAATGAGCTGGCTTGGTGGCGCAACTTCCTGCGTACAGTATTGGAGGTCACATCATGCACATAATCTACTATATAGAATAAGAATGATAAATTTAATTAATAAGTAAATAAATTATTTAGCTGAGTGGCTGGGAGAAGCTAACAATGACAAGGTGAAACCTTACCTCAGTTACGCATTTATAACAATGGTTTACAAACTTACATAATAAACATTCCGAGGGGGTTCACGTCCTAACTATTCAACCAGTAGTGCAGTAGGTAAGTTAACTAAAAGCTACACCGGACTCTGCAGCTTCTCTGTCTGTCTCTTCATATTGCAGATGTTACTGAAGCAGGTAAAGCGGAGGCGTTCAAATATCCGCTCCCCCGCGCTCCCTGACAGTAGCTAACAAACAAACACCGGTAATAACCGAATGTTTACATCCTTATCTTTGCGTGAAACGCAATTTAATTACCTTCAAGCTGATTTCATGTCAGTATTTTTCGGTTCGTTTGGCTGATATTAATGTCATCACACGCCAACCGCAAATCTCGCGAAACCTATAAAATGGGAGCTAGTTTTCACGGGGGCGGAGCCTCTAGTTCCCTGCAAGCCTTGGTTACCATGACGGCAGACATAGACGTAACCACAGGCGCGGAGAATTGTGGGTATTGTAGTTTTAATTACAGCGACACAAGGTAGATCTTTTTTCGGAGTTAGAAATAAGATAGGTTATTACTTTTTACTAGTTTTATTACCATAAAGTAAGAGCATTTGTTGTAACAGAGCAAAAGTATAAGACACGCTACTGAAAATGTAATTCTAAATATCAGAGTACTCTAAGGGTCAAAGGTCATAAGACCAGCAAAAAATATATATTTTACCAAAAAAAAGCAAAGCATTAAAGTTTAATCATACAAATACAATTTTTTGTTCAACTTCTCCCAGATATAAGAAACGATTCAACATATATGCTATCTGTAAAGGGTAGAAATGACAAATATTATGCAACAGGATCTAGATGAAAATTTGATTTGATTTCTGTACATTAGCATGTTTGGGGCATAGGGGCAATGTAAAATGGTATAAAAAAAGAAAAAGAAGTACTAACAAGTGTGAAATTCTAATGGATACTTTGTAAACGTGATTAAAAAAATATTACCAGCAGAGGGCTGCATGACAACACCATTTCACTTTGGTTGGGACAACCCCAGATTGGGCAAGTTTAAACGTTTTAAGCAAGGCACTAAATTAAAGTTTTCTATGTAACAGGAATACATTGCAAATACGGTGGTATAGAGGAATAAAAAATGTATGCAAATTTAACATTATGATCCTTAAACCACATGAAAAAAGTTGCTAAAAACTCTTAAAGACAGAATGGAAAACAAAGAATGCAGGGTATCCAGAATTGGGCCACAGTGTTTAAACTAAAAATTTGATGGCTTAACATTTTCTAAAAAATAAAAAAAAATATGGACAGAAGGGTGCAAAGCAACAATGAATAAAAGCAAACTGACCATACATTGATAATAAATATGGTCATTATGCATGTGAAATAGTGCAAACTAGCTAGACACTTCACTGCTGAAGATGCAAAATGAAAACCGATAGTTCCTGCCATGCATTACTGTCTCTGAGCCTGCAGTGATTTATTCAATGCATGTGTTCATACATTTGTATTCTGACAATTCTGTTTGGCCCCGAACAACAGCTGACACATCAAGACATGCGATATCCACTCTGTCCATTACATCAGAGCTTAGAAATACTAATTTAAGAAATTTCATTAATTAATAAAACTAAAACGAATGCTCTTTCTGTCTTTATCATTTTACTTCAAATTGACTTTTGTATAATAAATAGTTATATTTTTCACCGTTTTTTCCCACTTGTTTTGAATTCAGCATTTATAGATGCGCTATTTCCGCACTAAACTTGCTAAATATTGAGTATTTTATTGGAGGAATAAAAAAAATCTAAGTCCAGAATTTAAAGAAAAGGGAATTTATTCAAATGTATTTGTATTCAAGTAAAAGCCCATGTGGCCTAATTGTTGTTTAACACTGTTTGTATCCATTCCCTGAAGCATGAAACACAAGTGTAGACATCAGGGGTCCTCGGGTCTCCACATCGGCGTCCAGAGAAGGAGACGATGCCCGCTGCAGCACCACCACACACCAACGGACCACCTGAATCCCCCTTGAAGGAAACGTTACACACAAGACATTTAAAAGTTAGTAAGCTTTTTAAAAATATAAATACTGTGATGTTTGTGGTGAATAACGCTTTGTATTTTTGTTTATTTTCTTACCGAGCAGAAGCCCTGAAAGCTTCTGGCTCCCATGGCACAAACCATCGTTTCTGTTATGGAAGCTTCTTTCCATATTCTTTTACATGACTTGTTAGACAAAACGGTGACATTGACCTCTTGGAGCCGGTTTGCTAAGGTTTCATTATCGCCTATGTCTCCCCAGCCAGCCGTGATGCAGGCGCTTCCTGTTGTCAGCTGCTCAGTCTGCAGAGGGATCAACTGCACTTCTTTGGTAAGCTGTGCCCTGCCACTCAGCTGGGGTTATTGAAATAAAATGAATAAGTACATAAATAAATAAAAGATTAAGAAGCATATATCTTAATTATATTTAATTTGATTATGAATTTAAAACAAAATGGAGTGTGGCCCACCTTTAGGAGCATGATGTCATTTGCAAGATCGTTGTAGTCTGGATATGGAAAAGATTGAAGAACACCAAACTCCTGCTTTGCTGGTTCTTGGTCTTTTATAGAATCCGCTCCAAGTACAACAGTGTACGGTCTAAAAATTACACAATTTCACATGCACAGCTCAATATGCACGTTGTACTAAACATATTCAAGATACATTTTACAGTTTCCTCCAGTCAGTACAACCAATATCTTATGCAGCAAACCATCAAAATTAGCTTTCTTTAAAATAAAAATATACGCTTGTATGAACCAGTAAGGAACATTTCTTTTGTTTTTTTGCTTGCGTCTTAGCAACACATTGATAAAAAACGTTTTTTGAATACAAAAATATTATAATCGTATGCCTTATTGGATTAGGGTTGTAAGCTCAATCATCCAGGTAGATAACAATAAAAAAGGTTAAATCGTGTCATCTGGACCAGTTTCTTTAAGTGAGAAATGTTTCGTCCCATTCGTAGACTGAGGAAGTCCTCTGGATGAGGGACGAAATGTTTCTCACTTAAAGAAACTGATCCAGATGACACGATTTAACCTTTTTTTTATTAGTCTTCTTCAATTGTTAAAAATGTGTTAAACAATCTGTAAAACCATGTTGCCACACACAAAAAACAAAGAGACTTACAATTCTAAGTCACAATGTGCTGCTGTGAGCACAAAGTCCTCTCTCACCAGAACACCTCCACAGTTATGCTGACCTATGACTTGCAACGAGGCCATGTATGGGCGCGAGTGGGCAACAGCATCTTTGCCTCCAATAATACGAGCTCCATCAGCCCCTGGAAAAAAAAATAAAAAATCACATTATGGGTTTTGTCACTCTCCTAATGCGGATTGTTATACTTTATGGTCCTAAGACAGTGCAACGTACCTGAGAGGACAGACAGGAAAAGAAGTGCAAAGCTGACTGCCATGGTCTCTAGTGAAACCCAAACTTTGCTCTCTTGGTTTTTAACTTTGGGGCATCTTCCTGATTTGTCTCCTTGTTGCTTCAGTACATTTTACAACATGTTAGTGAGCTATTGGATAGTTTTTTACTGTTACAAAAGTTGCAAGATTTTCAAACAAGGTTTCGTAATTGATGCAAGATGTTGGCGGTCACAATGTCTATAAACGTGGTCCAGCCAAAATATATGTTTCGTTCTATAAATATTACTGAATCAGATTTTTTTTTTAAAGAGTTCAAATTGTTCTGCACGAGTCTGTGCTTCAACTGTTGTTTATTCCTAAAGATGTATCTCTGAATAAAGACATTTTTGAATTGTTTTGTTCCTTCCCCTTGAAATCTGGTTGCATCACAGTTAGATTGAAACGAGTCGGGTGAAGAAAGAATCTTTGTTACTGCAATTCTGCTTCTACATTTAAACTTCTCAATTCTATTATCACCTTTGATATATTTTAAAATGGCCTGTACCCTCTTGCCCAATCTGTTAGGACTTGAAGTATGTGTAGCAATTAACATGCCTAAATTTAGCCCAGTATCTGTAAAACTGAGTTATTGCCATTTATGCGTGAGCCAGATTGATTACTTGTAAATCAGATTAAATCCAATTTACTCAAAAGTTGATTGGTTGTAGATGTATCCAGTGATTACTTTCTGATGAACCATTAAAATCTGTTTTCTGGTTCATGAGAGATTTTGCTCACAGTCAAACAAACACACATGTACACAGGCTACACACGTTAGCACATGATAACTGGAGCGGTGTTAAAGACCGGTGAGAGGATTAAAACATACCAAAAAAGTCCAACATGATTCACTCTTAGTAAAAACTGTTAGCAAACATCAAAGTTCTTGCTCAATAATCCAGGTAAAAATCCAACAAAATTAAGTCAGGTCCTCTGGATGGTTTCTTTGTGTTCAAATGTTTCTTCTTTCATCCCAAGGACTTCATCAGTCTGAGGAGCTACAACAAACTCAGTCCCTTAAGCAGCACACTCACATAGTGGGCCAACCAGTTTGATGGTAATAAGATGATTTCTGGAGTCTGCCCTCTCCCCCATCGACTCCTCTGAGGCAGCCATAGCCAAAGTGGTTCAAAATATCAAAGTTCATGCTCAATAATCCAGGTGAAAATATTGTGATGAGTCCAGAAACCATCTTATCACCATCAAACTGGTTGTCCCACTATGTGACTGTTGGTTAACAGTTTTTTTTTTCTGTGCAGATTCAAAAGTCTTTTTTTTTATTTTTTATGAACCCAGTATCATAAATTTTAGCATAATATGCAAAAGTATTGAGGTAGTTTTCATAAAAATGCCTTTCTTTTTCTTGATCTGAATTTTTTAAAATTAGAAAAGCAGAGTTCTAAGTGTTCAATAGACTTGCAAGAAAAGATATAAAGAAATTGTATAGTGAAGTAGAAATCTGTGAAGTACCATCATACAGGATTACTGAATTCAGATTGACACATTGGAGTAAAACTTTTGTTTTCTGCAGTTTAAATGACAAAGAAAAAGTCATACTGAATGTTTGGAACTGTTTCAAATGGTGAAACAACCGCACACATTTTTATTTCTGTTTCTGTAATACAAAAATCATGTTACCTTATTCTTATATAATATTGTATTATATAAGTATATTCTTTATATACTTTGACATTTGCCAACTGTGGCTTTATTTTTTTGTAACTTGTTAATTGTTGCTACCTGGGTATATAATAGAGAAATCCTATATTTTAATCACTGCTTCACCTTGAACAAGTCTCAAAAATCCCCCTGCTGTCCTTGGGTTAAAATGCCCCTTGACTTTTAAGGTGTCATTTAGATTCAATGGCAGCAGGAGGCTTAACTGCAGTGTTCTCACACTTATACACACACACACACACACACACACACACACACATATATATATATATATATATATATATATATATATATATATATATATATATATA
>NC_056500.1:29724814-29771807 GCF_014905685.2 Nematolebias whitei
ATATATATATATATATATATATATATATATATATATATATATATATACATACATACATACACACTGTATATGTCAAATGCCCATACAAACCAGTTACAGAAACATTACAGCTCAATATATTGCACTACATTTTGTCATTTTTTGTCTTTTGTTTTATTGTCTGCATGCTTAGTTCTTGTTGTTTGGCAAAGAAAAAAGAGCAACAGGTGTTTGAATGCTCTTTCGTTTATTCAGACTTAGTACAACAGCTGACAGTGACTGAAATTAGACGTCATTTAATCTTCTGCGCATCATAGAATATTGCAGGAGCAAAATGCAGCGTAACAACTTTACAGCTGGCACGTGTTTTCTTTCAAAATCTTGTTGATCCATGGAAGAAATCTGGAAATGTCTGTGTAGACATTGGGTACATCTGGATAGTTGCAGTTGGCATTTCTGTTGAACGAGACAACACCGACAGCTTTGCTGTTGCACACCAGAGGACCACCGGAATCACCCTGTGGCGAGAAGGAATTTTACAAAGTTCATTTGATATTTAGGATGTTTAGATCACTCATAAACAAAAAGAAAACATACCTGACAGAACCCCTTGGTTGTGCCATATCCACCAGCACAGATCACATTGAGAGGAAAGGGCTCATTCCATTTCTCCAGGCAGAGTTCTCGGTTGATGATGGATACATTCACCACTCTCAGCTCATTGACACCAAATCTATTGGTAAGAGTTTTTCCCCATCCAGCCACAGAGCATATTTGATTTTGGTACAGGTTGATCACAGACGTTGGAAGTGGAATTGTTTGTATCATGTTGCTTGGAGGCACTTTCTCTGACAACTAAAGACACACGAGAAAGTATCAAAAATGTTTTTGAGAATGACTCTCAGCTACAACATATCTCCATATATATAGAATTGACTGATGATGGCCACTGTGTTGGCCAAACTTATTTATTTGAGGTAGCCATCTTGAACTGGTTGACTCCAGAAGTTAATCAGTTGATGACCATGACACATTACCTTCAGAATCTAATAAAAAAATGTCAAGTGGTCCATGAGATATTTTGTTAACAGACGGACCCTGTTAACTCCAGTAGTTAATGGCAAAGTTTTACAAATGCACATCTCATGCAAGGTGCTTTCATAATGTGTTGGGAATAACTCTTGGCTTCCAACATAGCACATTTTAGCAGAACATCTGTCAGACTGGCTGAGTTAAAGCCATTTTTGTGTTTGATAAAGATTACAGAGGTGGGCATACTTACCTTAATGAGCATTATGTCATCACCGAGCCCAACGTTCTGATAAGTTGAGGGCTTACATGTATTTTCAATTTTCAACATTTTTTTATTCATCCCCTTGAGATTATGGCTTCCCAGAAGAATTTGATAAGGTCCTCTACAAAAAAAAACACAATTGAGAGGTTACTGGTATTTTTGTGACAAAGATCTTTAACTTTAATTAACAACAACAACAAAGAAAAGTTAAACTGAATAAAATAGACCGTAAACTCACTCGTCATTGCAGTGTGCAGCAGTAATCACAAAGTCCTCAGTGATGAGAAATCCTCCACAGATGTGTTTACCGTATTTAGTTTGCACCGAGACCATGTACTGCATTGAATTCTCTGGGGCTGTTTCTCCATTTATGATCTTAAACCCTTGGACTGTAAAAGATAAGTAAAAGTAAATGCAAGTCAATGACCATTTCATAGTTTTAGCATAAAAATTAAACGTGTTCTTCTTTTTTTTTTTTTTTTTTACCTGTTTGTCCAAGACACATCAGAAAGTGGAAAACCAGCAGTTTACCCAGACCATTCATGATGCCAATGGTTTAAACTTGTGCACACAGGGGTGTTAAAGTGGGCCATTTATAGGCCACTTTGCTTGCTGGGCAAGCATTATCTAACTAAATCTATATTAGCTCACCATGTAACCACATCCTTTGTATCATACGTTTCCCGTTTCGCAACATTTATCGTTCTTCATCATCTTTGAGACTGACAATTCTGATAGCCTAGGATTGTGAGATGAGTTTCCAACGCTCTGCAACAATAATTACAATAAACCTAAATGCTTATAAATAACATCATTTTCTGTGTGTTAGCATTAAGTAAAAAATGTTTTTTTTGCCTAATGCCAGCGTTTTAGACTAATATCATTTTACAGATATGTTGACAAATGATACTGTAGGTGTTGACAAGTCTCATTCTCAGAGTATGTGTTGTTAAAGCATTGCAGCAACAACAAAGTTCAGTTCAATGTTTTTTTTTTATTTTTTTACTGAGTTTCAGACATTTTTATGCTGGGAAATGTTATTGGATGTACTGTACCTGCCATTGTTAGTTGTATTGCTGTTGATAAGTTGCAGATTCAATGATTACTTTCTGAAAGTTTCATTATTATCTGTTCAGTAGTTCATAATTTGTGAACATCCTGGACAAAAATATAAACACGTCATGCGTGCATACTCACTGGGGCAAAAATAGTATCATTCCACCTTAGCTTTCGTGCAGGGAAAATAAAATTCTATGTTCGTTCATTTGTTCAATCTTTATTTATAGGTTGATTGAATGAGTGTATGTAACTATTTATGTAGTATCTATGTCAAATGTATCTATGTATCTATCTAAATGAAGTTAAAACACTTTCTTGGAGCTGATAATTCACACAGTGACTTTTAGTGGGACACGTTCAGTGTTCTGCCATTCTCTGGTCCTTCCTGATACGCTTCTCACCTGCCAAAAGAAAACAGCTAATTTTGCTCACTAACAATTGGGCTGATTCCAACCGGGCCACATGAGACCCGGCTCGCCGACGAGCTCCCACCCCCACCCCAGGCCTGGCTCCAGGGTGGGGTCCCAGTAACCCATGTCTGAACAAGGGACATTGAGCTCCTTGTTTTTTACTGCTCATAAGAGTCTTCTGAATCACTTGTTGTCGTCAATTTCATTCATTCAGTATATTAAGATGGTCTTCACTAATTAAAAAAGAGAACATATATATATATATATATATATATATATATATCATTGTACATACAAGTTATAGACAGCAGCTCTATCTTAATATAAACTTTTCCATGTTGTTTGTACTGTTTCTTACAAAACCTAAAATGCACCCTTCATAATTTATTTTTTTAGTTTTCAGTTCAATTCAATTCAATTCAAAAATACTTTATTAATCCCAGAGGGAAATTAAATGTTGTTGTAACTCATCATCCTGGTGTCATTAAAGAGTTGTTGTAGATGCTGATGGCTGTGGGCAGGAAGGATCTCTTGTAGCGTCTGCCTTACAGCGGATCTGAAGAAGTCTCTGACTGAAGACACTGTTGTAGTATGACAGTCTGATGAAGAGGATGCTGAGAGTTGTCTATAATGTTCTTCATTTTTATGAAGAATCCTTCTTTGAACAATCATCTCCAAAGGTTCTAGAGGAGTTCCCAGATCTGAGCCAGCCTTCTTTATGAGCTTGTTGATCTTTTTTAAGTCACTTGCTCTGGTGCTGCTGCCCCAGCAGATGATGGCAGAAGAGATAACGCTCTCTACTACAGACTTATAGAAGATATGCAGCATCTTGCTGCAAACACTGAAGGACTTCAGCTTCCTCAAGAAGTATAGTCTGCTCTGTCCCTTCTTGTAGACGGATTCACTGTTGCATTTCCAGTCCAGTCTATTGTCCAGGTGAACTCCAAGGTATTTATACTTCTCCACCACCTCCACTTCTTCTCCCATGATGGAAAAAGGGTTGGACCTCTTCCTGATTCTCCTGAAATCTACAATCATCTCCTTTGTTTTGTTCACATTCAAGATGAGATGATTGTTTCCACACCATGCCACAAAGCGGTCCACCAGTTCCCTATACTCAGCTTCTTGTCCATCTCTGATACATCCAACTACTGCAGTGTCATCAGAATATTTCTGCAGATGACAGGAGTCTGTTTTGTACTGGAAATCTGAGGTGTACAGAGTGAAAAGGAATGGTGAGAGTACAGTCCCCTGTGGTGCTCCTGAGCTACTGACCACCTGGTCAGACACACAACCCTTCAGTCTCACAAACTGTGGTCTGTCCGTCAGGTAGTCTTTGATCCAGGCGATTGTTGAGGCCTCCACCTGAGTCTTCTGAAGTTTCTGACAAAGCAAATCAGGCTGGATTGTGTTAAATGCACGGGAGAAATCAAAGAAAATGACTCACAGTGCTGTCTGCCTTTTCTAGATGACAGTGAGTTTGCTGAAGCAGGTGTATGATGGCATCTTCAACTCCAAGTCCACGCTGATAAGCAAACTGCAGTGGGTCCTGATATGTGCTTGTTTGTCCAGTCAGGTGGGTCAGCAGAAGTCTCTCTAGGACCTTCATGATGTGGGATGTCAGGGCAACAGGTCTATAGTCATTGAGGACTGATGGGTGCATTTTGTTTGGCACTGGAACAAGACAGGATGTTTTCCATAACACTGGAACCTTCTCCTGGGTCAGGCTAAGGTTGAAGAGGTGCTGCAGAACCCCACAGAGCTGCTCTGCACAGACCTTCAGGACTCTGGGACTGCCACCATCTGGACCTGCAGCCTTATTCCGGTTCAGTCTCTCCAGCTGCTTCCTCACCTGACTTCTGGAGACGCAGAGGGTGGAGGCAAAGGAGGTATCAGCATCTTCTGATTTAGTTGAAGACCAATATGTAGAAGAAGGGTCCATGACTGAGGTGGTGGATACAATATTTGAGGTGTGACAGGACAGCCTTGGGTCAATGGAGGGTGGTATGTATGTTTGGCTGTGGGCAAGAGAGGAGACTGCTGAGCTTGTTCCTGAACTGAACCTATTGAAGAACATGTTTAGTTCATTGGCTATGTCCAGGCTTCCATCCTTCTGATCCTCCTTCTGCTTGAAGCCTGTGATCTGTTTCATCCCTGACCACACCTCTCTGATATTGTTCTGTTGGAGCTTGCTCTCCAGCTTCTTCTTGTACACCTCCTTGCTGTTTCTTATCTTGACTTTTAGTTGCTTCTGTATGCTCTTCAATAATTCCCTGTCTCTCTCCCTGAAGGCTCTTTTTTTCTGGATTAGCAGTTCCTTCAGGTCAGTGGTAATCCAGGGTTTGTTATTGGGGAAGCATCTCACTGTTCTGGTGGGGATGGTGTTGTTTACACAGAAGTTTATATAGTCGGTCACACACTCAGTCATGGCAATGATGTCCTCTCCATGTGGCTGGCACAGTGCATCCCAGTCTGTAGCGTCAAAACAACCCCGCAGGGCTTCTTCAGCTTCCGTTGACCATTTTCTCACTGTTCTCTTTATTGCAGGTTGCCTCTGAACAAGGGGTTTATATTTTGAGCAGAGATACACAAGATTGTGATCTGATTTGCCAAGAGGGGGTCTTGCTTTAGCGATGTATGAATGCTTGACATTTGCATAAAACAAGTCCAGCGTTTTGTTTTCTCTGGTAGAGCAGCTGACAAACTGTTCAAATGTCAGAAGTGTAGCAGAGAGTGAGACATGATTAAAATTCCCAGATATTGCAACAAACGCACTAGGGTGTTGTGTCTGTAGCTTAGCAACCTCGGAGCTGATGACATCACACGCAGTCTCGGCAACAGCATTGGGTTGAATGTAAACAGTTGCCAAAATAACACTGGTGAACTCTCTTGGCAAATAATATGGATGACAATTTAGGACTAACAGTTCAATATCTGGACTGCAGAGACGATACTTCACAGTAACATGTCCAGGATTACACCATCTGTTGTTAACAAGCACTGCCAACCCACCTCCTTTCCTTTTGCCACTCCTCTTTAAAGCTCTATCTGCTCGTATGGTCAGAAAGCCTGGCAAGGAAACGCTGGAGTCGGGGATATGATCCTACAGCCATGTCTAAGTGAAACACATAACACTGCATTCCCGATACTCTGGATGGGTCCTTGTTAGGGCTTGAAGTTCATCCAACTTGTTACCCAGCGATCTCACATTGCCCATCATGATCGATGGAAGAGATGGTTTAAACTGCATTCTTCTCTCTTTCTCCCTCTTCTTTGCTCCTGCTCTGCATCCACGACGCCTCCGTTTCAACTCATTTGGGATTTGAGGCTGTAGTTGAGATATTATTTGAGATTTGGAGATGTTAATCAGCTGCTCCCGGTTGTAAAAAAACTTGTTGTTATGGTTACGCATCATAACAAATGTCCAAAAGCAAAGATATTTCTGTAAAAATCCTTCCAGCTGCACAGCATCCGACACCAGAGGAAATAATCATCCAAAAAAAAGCGATTTATATCCATAAAAAAGAGGAATTAAAGTTATCAAAAGTAATATCTCAGAATGAAAGTAACAGAGCTGCTCCAACATGCAGCCACCTTGAGCGGCGCAATTCTAGAATAATGATGACGTTAATAATGATGAATGAATAATGATTTAATGTTCAAGGATTCAAGTTTCTTTAATTGTCATACACACCACATGTGGTACATGTGGTGGAACGAAATTGTGTACACAGGGTCCCAGTTGCATCCAATAAAAGTATTAAAATGTAAAAGAAAAACAGAAATTAGATCTAAGATATGAACTAAGAAAAAAGTTAACTAAAAATACACTAAGCACTAACACCCAAGAGCAGCACGAACATGAGTCTGTGTGAGCAGATGAGTACAAATGAACACATCAACATTGAAACAGAGCAGCAGCAACATGAAACAGATCAGCAGCAACATGATGTGATTTTTCACAGTGATTATTCTAGTTAGAGATTCATGAGTCTAACAGCCTCAGGGTAGAAGCTGTTCCTCAGTCTAGTGGTTCTACACTTAATGCTCCGCAATCTCCTGACTGAGGGGAGCTGGGCAAAAAGTGTGTGTGCTGGGTGAGTGGGGTCCTTCATGATGCAGGTTGTCCTCTTCCTGCATCTGGAGGTGTAGATGTATGTGATGGTGGAGAGACTGACTCCAACAGTCTTCTGTGCAACCTTCACCACTCTCTGCAAAGCTTTTCTTTCTGCAGCTGTGCAGCCTCCATGCCACATGTTGATGCTGGAGCACAGGATGCTCTCCACTGCACACCTGTAGAAGGAGGTGAGGACTGAGCTTCCCAGACCAGCTCATCTCAGCCGCCTGAAGAAGTAGAGTCTCTGATGAACTTTCTTGATCAGGCTGGTGGTGTTGTTGCCCCAGCTGAGGTTGTCATTCAGGGGCACACCCAAGTATTTATAGCTGGAGACCACTTCCACCGCAGATCCTCCTATGTTCGGGGGGGGTTGTTCTTTTTGAAGTCCACAGCCATCTTCTTCGTCTTCTTCACATTGATGTGAAGGTTGCTATTCTTGCACCAGCTTTTCAGGTGTCAGCTTTTCAGGTGTTCCACCTCCAGTCTGTAGCTGGACTCATCATTGTTTGTGATGCATCCCACCACCGCTGTATCATCTGCAAACTTTACAAAGTGACAGCCTGGATGGGTAGGTGCATAGTCATATACGAGCAGAGTGAACAGGAGAGGGCTCAGCACACATCCCTGAGGGGAGCCAGTGCTGAGGGTTATGATGGAGGAAAAGTTGTGGATCTTCACTGACTGTGGTCTGTTTGTTAAGAAGTCTAGGACCCAGTTGCAAATGGAGGGGCTTAATCCTAGTGTGGATAGTTTGTCCATCAGGGTTTGGGGGATCATGGTATTGAAGGCAGACTTGAAGTCCCCAAAAATCATACAGACATAGGAGACCTTCTGCTCCAGGTGGGTGACAGCAGTGTGGACCACAGAGGAGTTGTCGTCCTCTGTTGATCAATTATTGTAGTATGCGTACTGGTGAGGGACCTTGTTAATATTGATGGTTGTTTTGATGTGGGTCATGACCAGTTTTTCGATGCATTTAGTGACTATCGGGGTGAGGGCCACTGGCTGATAGTCATTCAGACCAGTCACTGTAGAGCTCTTTTGGACTGGGATGATGGTGGCAGTCTTCAGGCAGGTGGGAACTGTCTCCAGGGTAAGTGAGGAGTTAAATATGTCTGCCAGCACCTCGCAGAGCTGATCACCACATTCTTTCAGCACCTTCCCAGGGATGTTGTCTGGGACGGTTGCTTTGTGAGGATTAATCATCCTGATAGTATTCCTCACTTCGGCTGAGGTCACACTGAGAAGCTCTTGTTCTGATGGGGAGGTGAGTCTGGTGCTGGGTGGTCTGGTCAGGTCTTCAAAGTGTGCATAGAACCTGTTGAGGGCATATTTATTTCTTATGTATGAATGCTTTAGGGAATTGGTAACCTTTGTGTGTTTGTGTGTTTTTTTTTAAATAAAGCTCATCTTTACATCAAAACATCAGCTAAAAGTAGAACATGAGAACAATATATGTAAAACTGAGATTGTGGATCAGAAATGCTTTACGAAGAAAACAGATTAATTTCTTAGAATCTTTCTCTGTAACTTATGAACCACAGACTCCGCACATATATCTGTTTTACAACTTGGATTATAAGAAGGTGCATGCATGCATTTACTGATTATTGATCTTGTTCCTGCTAATCTTATTTTCTCTTACATTCAGAGAGGGAGCCTGCGTTTGTAAAATCCCAGTATGTGTTTGATACAATATTATTGGCATTTTTTTTCAATTACTACAAAAAACAAAAAAAACAAGCACTTTATATCTTAAATACATTTTAACATTTGTGTTTCTTTCATAGTTTAAAAAACATGCCCTCCAAAAAGAAGAAAAAACTTTTGTGAACTACAATAACATTGTTTAACATGTAGAATTCTGCATAGTTTTTCCTGTTCTGGTTGGTGTTCATTTTAAATGAGCTGCAAACAGAAGAGATATCCAGTCAGAATAGAAACATTAAATTAAGTTGTTTATTTATTCAGTGTCACATTGGTGGACCTTTATGTTACACTTTGTCAGACAGTTTTTCTTTTATTACTCATTCAAACCTAACATCCCGAACATATAAAATACTCCAATTCCAATATTCTGAACTATTCCAAGTTCCAATAATAGCTCACACCCTGTATAGAAAAACAGGTCAAATAAAAGGCTGGCTGGCTGGATGGAAGGATGGATGGATGGATGTACAGACGGACTGACTTTGGCACCCAGTGAGGTAGGAATTATGCATTTCTTCACGAAATGCTCGTTCACTAAATATTTAAGTGAACCAAAATCTACTAAAACTGACTCTTACATGTAAGCGTCATCTAAACTGATTCTTTGCCAGTTCTGTTGTAAAACTGAAGTTTACTCAACAGCATCATTGATAACAAGTGCTTTCAATATTTGCTTTAGATTTTGGTGACAAAAATCAACGTAGACTCAATATACAAGTCTGAAGACTTGCTACCATAAAGTTTTCTGCGTGGCTAAAAGAACAAGAACAAACAAGAATGAACATGATGATAAGACCAACTGAGGGTTTCTGCAGAACTCAAGTCAGTATTTCTCCATGAATGAGTGTTCTGAGATCATAGGTCAGATGTGATTGGCTGAAAATCCCCTCATTGTTGAAACTGGTGGTTTGTGTTTGTTTCCAGGTAAGAGGGTCTGAACAATATGTGTTGAAGATGGAATGTGGGTGTAAAGTCTTTACCAAGAAACAAGAAAAGTCTTTTTCGGAGCAAAGAACAAATTCTTTGACTTGCATACTTTACTATTAGCTAATATATATAATAATAGATATAATAAAATAAAAATATTTTATTTAAATATTTAATATTTAAATTGAATTTAAATATATTATTATTAATATACAGTATATATGCTTCCATTAGGTAATGATATTAAACAGCATAGGATAATTTTTCATTGTTATGCTGATGATACACAGTTATATTTGTCCATGAAACCCAATGAATCCAATCAGCTACTACCAGCATGTCTTAAAGACATAAAAACCTGGATGACCCTTAATTGTCTGCTTTTGAACAGACAAGACTGAGGTTTTAGTTTTTGGACCTGATAATTTTAGGAATTAATTTTCAGTCTTTCGCCCTCCTTGGATGACATTAATCTGGTTCTAATGTTAAAAATCTTTGTGTTATTTTTGATCAGGACATGTCTTTTATCCCCCACATTAAAACGTTACTAGAACTGTCTTCTTCCACCTGCGTAATATCACTAAAATTAGAAACATCTTATCTAAAAATGATGCAGAAAAACTGGTTCATGCATTTGTCACGTCTAGACTGGACTATTGCAATGGTTTATTATCTGGGTGTCCAAATACTTCTTTAAAACATCTTCAGTTGATTCAAAATGCTGCTGCCAAAGTCTTAACTGGAGTCAGTGGGAGAGATCATATCTCTCCAGTTTTAGCTTCTCTCCGTTGGCTCCCTGTCAAGTCCAGAATTTATTTCAAAATCAACAAAGTCCATGCTCAATAATCCAGGTATACAATACAACAATTTTCAGTCAGCTCATCTGGACAGTTTCTTTCTTTCTTTTTTTTTTTTTTTTGTGCTGAAATGTTTCACCTTCCATCCAGAAGGCTTCATCAGTCAAGGAAACCCACAACACAAAATGGATTCTTCCCCCAATAGCTCACTCCAAAGTGGAACAAACCAGTTATGTTGGTGCTAAGATGGTCCAGAGACCAACCAACTGGTTTGTTATGGCCTCTAGTAGCTACAGATGTCACATTTTTACTGTAGCATATTTTAACTTTTGGATTTTAATTAGTGTTACACTTTTTAAATATTTTATCTACTGTTTTCTTAATTTTAGCTAGTGCTTTTTCCTTTTGGTTTTATATTGGTCTTAATATAAGTTTCAGTGTCTTCCGAAAACTGCGACTAAGTTTTTCAGCGCTCTGTATTTACACTGCATTTTCACAGACCATGCAGTTTCTCTATTTAACATCTGTTCTCAGCGATTGAATTGCTTGTAAATGAGTTTTGCATGGCTTTACATGGCAACCTTTTGTGAGTTTTGTGAGAATTTGTGACTTGAGATACCCACAACTTTCAATCTGACTCAGGCAGACACACAATCAGGTACACAGCAAACAGAAAGTTGTTGACGTTGCACTGATACTTCCAGTGACCCCAACCATACTGTAATTTTAAAACATTTCAGATTTGGATGAGTTTATCTACAGATTAAAAAACAAACCAAAAAAAAAAAAACATTTCAATAAGCTGCATGATGTGACAAGTGGAGCGGAGATGATAACAACTAATAACGACCATTTAATGGCTGATAACATCCGAAGCGGGTGATGCGAGACACAAAACAACAAAGTAAAGTCCTTTGTGCTGTTTCAGAGCTTGATGCCCACTACATGCAAACCAAAGCTTCTTAACTTTTGCTAACTTTGCTCTGAAACCATTGTACGTGGTACATTTTGTAAGTTCAACCTTTCTTTGTATGACGCAGGTCTCTGTTAACCACAGTTTTGAGGTGAAAATCTGAGCGCTGATGTTTCCACTGTCACAGCTATAAAATGAAGTCATCAGCTTTACTGATCTTTAATGTGTTAAACAGGGAACATGCATAGGCTAAAGATTGTCCACTTCTGACTAAAAATGCATATAACTGTATTATGGAGCAGCTGTGACTGAGTGGTTAGAGAAGTCGTCCTCCAGTGGGAGAGTTGTGGGTTCAGTTCCACCAGCAATCACTTGTTGAAGTGTCCCTGGGCAAGACACTCATTGCCTTCGCTGTGTGTCCCATCAGTGTATGAATGTGATCTAAAAGCACTGATGAGTTTCTATAGAATGATTTCTTTGATTAGTTTTGTAGAGCTGTAGTAGAGTGCTGTGTGAATGTGTGTGTGGAGGTAAATGAGGGCACAGATTGTGTTGTAAAGAGCTTTGAGCATCTTAGATAGAAGGGTGTTATAGAAGTGCAGTCCATTTACCATTTATTTACACTAAGGTTAAGCTTTATGCTAAGATAATAAAAAAAAAAAATTCTTGCCATTGTCTCCACTGGAAGTGAGGAGGTGATAATGTTTTGGCCTGTGCAAGTGTGCTTGTGTTATCTGTATCTATTGTGTTGTACATCTACAATAGATTGACTTGTGTAATCAACCCTATTCAAGATCAACCTTAGTAAAAAAAAAAGAAAAAAAGGCAAGTCCAATTCAGTCATTTTTACAAATACTAATCTCAAATTTGGTGTGACAGTAGCTAAAAGTCACCCCTTAAAACAGACTCTGGGTGCTAATAGATTGCATAATTGCTTTATATAATATTTGGCATGCAAAGCAATGGGTGATATGCATGCTTTCAAGGAGTACTGCTTTTTTGAATTATTATTTTGTTACCAATTACCCTAACATGCATAATTTTGGTCTGTGGGAGGAAACCGGGCAGAATTGTTTTCAATTCAAAGTGGCGTTTACCTCCTGGCCTTGTTTGCGTGTTCTGCTTGATTTCCTCCCACAGACCAAAATCATGCAAGTTTGGTTAACTAGTAAGCCTAAATTGTCAGTAGGGAGAGTGTGAAAGATTGTTTGTGTTGTTTGTTTTTATGTGGCTTTCTTATGGGTGTCCCTGCCTCTTCCACAGTGACTGCTGGAGATTGGCACCAGATTATGAGGTGCCCCACAACCATGAAAGAGAATGGATGATAAGTGGACATCACTTTAGACATTTTATAAAATCCTAGCTTTGATTTGGTTTCAATATTAGGTATATTAATACTCAACCAACAATATAATTTCCTAGTTAATTTTTAGGGAATTATTTAATTTATACTTGAATACTTTGGGATATCAAGCATATAGAAAGAAAAGATTTAATCATGGACATTCAAAGGTGTTTTGTTTTTTTCCACCACTAGAGGGAGCCATCTGTCCATCAAAGTAAAAAAAAAACCTAGTGGCCTTAAATCCATCAGCTTGTGTCAGTGAAACAAAGAACATAAAGAAAGTAACAGTCTGTTATTATTAGTACTGTTTGGCAGAAACTTTCTTTAACCCAGAGTTTTAAAATCAAAAATGAATCGAGGCTAGAAAAAACCTTTTTGGCTAAAAAAAAAAAAAAATTAATAATAGTAATAATAATAATAATAATAATAATAAAAAGAAAATACAGCATGAATGCTGAGTGCCAAATGAATTTGCTGAAAATTGCAGAAGAAACTGAATCTAAGTTTTTATAGTAGAATATTCTGAATAATAACTAAAAGGCAAAAGAAACAACACAATATCTCAAAACTCAAACAAACAATACATTAGCAAAGTGGATCAAAACACCAATGAAAACCTAAAAATAGCGAAAAGATCACTAAAGGCTGAATGCAGCACAAGGCCAGTTAATAGCTAAAAAAAACAACTGAAAAATAAGGTAAATCTAAAAGTAGCAAAAAGCTAGGTAAAGTTTACGAAACGCTAACTACAATCTAAAAGTAGCAAAATGTTAACTAAAAGGTAAACATAGCAAAAGGCTAGATGAAAGCTAAAAGTGCAACATTGCATGGTAGAAACTAAAAGCTAGTTTAAAGCTACAAGTAGCAGAACAGTATCTAAAAGTTGCAAAATATTAGCTGAAAGACAAAAGTTGTGTAATTTATGCTAAATCTAAAAAAGTTAAATCTGGTCCTCTAGACATCCATCCATCCATCCATTTTCTTTACCCGCTTATTCCATTTTGGGTCACGGGGGTCGCTGGTGCCCATGTCCAGCAATCACTGTGCGAGGGGCGTGGTACACCCTGGACGGGTCGCAAGTCCATCACAGGGTCACATAGAGACAAACGAGACAAACAACTATTCACTCTCTCACTCACACCTAGGGACAATTTAGAGTTACCAATCAGCCTAACATGCATGTTTTTGGTCTGTGGGAGGAAACCGGAGTACTCGGAGAAAACCCACGCATGCACAGAGAGAACAAGCAAACTCCACCCAGAAGGCCCTTGGACCGGGGTTTGAACCAGGGACCTGATCGCTGAGAGGCAGCAGCTCTACCAGTTGCGCCACCGTGCTGCCCCCTCTAGACATTCAAAAATCAAAACAAAGCAAAATAACAACAACAAAAAACAAAACAAAGCAAAACAACAACAAAAAAGTAGAAACGTTTCGTCTTTCATCCGAGAGACTTCCTCAGTCTGAGGTGTTGTATTCAGGTCAGTCTTATAAATAGCACCTTCTCAGAGTGGATCAACCAGTTTGCTGCTGATGACCAAAACCAGCAGCAAACTGGTTGATCCACTTTGAGAAGGTGCTATTTATAAGACTGACCTGAATACAGCACCTCAGACTCAGGAAGTCTTTCGGATGAAAGATGAAACGTTTCTACTTTTTTTTTTTTTTGGTTCTTGTTTTTTTTTTTTTTTTTGTCTTTTGAATGTCCAGAGGACCAGATTTAACTTTTTTAGATTTTTCTACCTGGATTATTGAGCATGCATCAGGAAATTGATGCTAAAATTGGCAGAATGCAAGCTAAAATGCTAAAAGTAGCAAAATGCTTGCTAATAGTAGCAGCTTAAAGCTAAATAATCAGACTAAATCAGACTTTACGACATGTTCAGTTGCCAGCCATTCCCACATGTCATGATGTGTCTGGGCAAGACACCTAATCCAACTGCTCCCTGGGCCTTACTTATAGCTGCCCACTGCTCCACCTGGGTGTATCCCAGGTGCTATGGGTTAAATGCAGACAACTAATTTCGCAATTATATGGAAATGCACTGTACAAAGATAACAACACATAGCACTTTACTTTTACTTTAAAAACACAAAAATAAAGCTAATATGTTGAAGCAGATTTTTAAAATAACAGTGTTTAAAGAAAAAAGAAACAAAAGAGAAGAGGGGTTTTTTTTGGTGGTGGTGGTGGGGGCTTAAAAGTAATCCAATCCTTGAATCAAAGCATCCACCTCCTGAATGAACTGAATGTTTTGATATGGCTAAAATAAAAAAAAAAAAATAAAAAAAAATGCATTTAGAAGTAGTTGAATTATTACAAAAATAAATGTATGGACAAAAAATAAAAACTCGAATGTTGAATCAACAATCACTATAAAACCATCAGTGGACTTTTGTGGGAAATAATCAAAACAAATTGTCTTCAAAAACAGCCTTGACATAATGCAGTTAAATTGAACTCTTTCGAAGAACTTTGTGGTCACAATAAATACAAGATGTGTTTCAGGTCACCACTCATTTAATGTACTATTCACATAATAAAGTGCTGCCATCATGGTATGTTAATGACAAAATTAGTTCTCTGCATTTATTCATTCAACCTTTATTTATACGGGTTAGTCTTAATGAGCCTTGAGGACTCATTTACAAGAGAGACCTGTTTTAAACATTTAACCCATCACACATGGGATACACGCAGGTGGAGCAGTGGGCAGCTATGTGGGTGCCCGGGGATCAGTTAGGGATTGGGTGTCTTGCTCAAGGTCATCACGACATGTGGGCATGGCGTGGAGTTGAACCTGCGACTTTCTGGTCCCAAGTTGGCTGCCCTGCCTCTACACCATCTTAGCCCCAAGTGGAGTGGTGTGATGTAAATTAGGTAGGCCTGACGGAAGACATCAATTTAATCTGCAAATGAAAGATGGATCCAATAGCTTTTTGGCCACAAGATTCTCCTGAACTTTTCTAGAAATGTGACTCGTCCACCATCAGTCCAAACACTATTTCCATCTAAAGTTAAAACGAATGCAAACATAACACTCGTTTTCTAATTTAACTTGTACATGAAGCCAGAATTTACAAGTTTAGTGTTTTTCTTTCAGACTCCGTTGGATGTGGTGTTTTCAGGTTTTCCACCAAGCATCAGCTTCTTTTCCTACAGCTCGATGACAGACACGAGAGAGGAAATAAGCACTGCTTATTGTCAGACTTTAATCCAATGAAAACCTTCTCACCTGGTTTATTTCAACCCTATGTGCAACCAAATGTGCACAGTTTGACACAGTACATGGAGAGGATTATCCACCTGTTGGTCCAGGAAATGAAACAAAAAAATGCTGTACTAAACACACATCACCATGCATCTAGTGACAAAACACAGAGTCCGTCTGGTTTCAGCGGTGTGATGAATTACTTCATACACAGTGGGGCTTTACTGCCAGGGTGGACACGCTTTGGCACAACTCAGGTTTTGATTGAAGGAGCGCTGCCTTTGGTCTTTTCCAGTTACTAATAGCCAAAGACAACCTCGTGATGATGGCTGGGACACTGACTCGCTTCAGTCAACTAGATGATATAGAGGGAGCACGTTTATGCTGGAACCGTTTTTTTTTTTTAACCATCTTTTTGTTTTTTTTGTATTCCTAAGAAGTGCAACTCTGTTTCAAGCTTTAAAACTTGATTATCTACCAGTATTTTTAATGACAGAACATCTTTTTTTTTTTCCCTTCAGAAAACAATTACTGCTTCATGCTTATAAGAATACATGGAAGTCATCAGCAAATGAAGTTAGAATGAAGAGCTAAACAGCAGTTATTGGTGTAAAGGGAATGGAGATGGAGATCTAGATGCATCCTTTGATAACATTTGGTGTTGCAGTAGATGGGAGTCATCCCCAACATATACCCTGAGCAGTAACAGATTGTTGAAGATCTTTAATTGAAACTTTAGCATGCAAGGAGGTGAACGATATGCATTCCTTCAAGAAATGTGACTTTATTGTTGTTGCTTTTGTGGGAAATATTTCCCCCAATCTTTTAATAACATAACATAACATAACATAACATAACATAACATAACATAACATAACATAACATAACATAACATAACATAACATAACATAACATAACATAACATAACATAACTTAACCTTGTCTCTCTGCCACAAAGTAAATACTCTTGTTTTTAATTCTAATATAAGTTTTTTTTTTTTTTTTTCAAGAGCACCTTTCACCTCACATTATATTTCCACCCATCCCTTCATCTTGTCCCTCAGTGTCTGGCACAGCTGCAGGCATCTAGAGAATTCCTAGCACGGGAGTTTTGCCGTTCGGCACCACATACCTGCGGCGTGGCATCGCAGGGCTTAAATGTGGAGCAGGTGCCATTCAGCAGCGCTGTCTACCCTCTAAGTGGCCTCAGACATGAACACTAATCCACTCAAAGATGAGAAGCTCTTAGTTTGATTGGCCTGCAGCAGCCTGCCAACATTGTCCGTGCAAATTCTCAGACTCAGAGCGCAACAGAGGGGGAAAACTTATCTAAACTTCAGGAGAACTTATTTTTATGAAACTGGGATTGCCTTTGCATGAATTGCCTTGTGCGATGAATTAATTAGTTCATATTTTCCTCGTCTCTTGTGAAATATTTACGTTGCTGAGTCAAGGCAGAAAATGGCTTTGCCTTCACTTTGTGTCTGTGTAAGAATGTATCACGTATGAATGTATAAAAATGAAGAAATACGTTTGTTTACATGATTAATTCTAAGCTTTAATGTGCACCTAAAAACTATTTATGTATTTATTTATTTATTTATTTATTTATGTATTTATTTATTTATTCATTCAATCATTCATTCATTCATTTAAAAGAAAAAAACATTGAAGAAGAAAATTTTTATATCTACCCCTTATTTAAAAAAAAAAAAGTACAATAAAGGTTTACTGCCAGTAACAAACCAATCATTTATTCAGTCTGCAACTGAAAGTCTTTCTGAGCATTCATTAAATCTCTACAAATGTTTTTTTTTTTTTTCATTTATGTTAGATACGTAAAAAAGATTTATTTTTCTCACAAAATATGTGCTTGTTTTTATCAGGATTATTTAAAATTCCAATGTACACATTGCTCTTAATTCAGGAAAAAGCAAAATATTTAAATACAGAGCATCTGAATAATAATGTTACCCATCTCTAAATAGTTTAGTAGTTAATCTGGGTGTAGGGTCAACAAAATATACATATACCCGGTACTGTATTCTGAGATGTGACGTCTGGGTCCTAAAACAACAAAGGTACATCTTACAGTTAGGTAAAAGAAAAGATTATGTGCAGGATGGCTTGATTTCCTTGTAAAACATAATATTCTCTTTTTGCACTGTCTCAATGACTAGCATCAGATGGACTACAGGTTCACCATCCTCTGACATCCACATCAGAGCAGAGACTGCTGAGTTTGGAGTGATGCTGTAACCAGGAGGCATGATCTGATGACGAGTATATTGTATCATGTTTAGATGCGTTTTGTTTCTGCTTTACTGTGCATGGCTGTCATGAGCATATGATAGCTCTGAAGGGAAAGGACTAATCCTGTTCTGACAACAATGTATTCACAAGTGATGACTATTGTAAACTGAGAGGATTTTTGGACAAGCCCTAGCTACAACATGCAGAAACAAGTCATAGTATTGTTCACTAGGGGGCAGGTTGTTCTCTGTTTTGTGTGTTCAGACTGTAGAACATGTGTAAGGACTAGAGTCTTTGCAGGAGTCCATCATTGATCAAATGTATGCCTTTTCCTTTTAAACTTTACTGTAAATCTGAAGGTCCTAATATCAAAGGTGCAGTCTTACGCTGACAAGACTCCAGGTTCTGTATGCACCTTGTAGAAATCGTGTTTGTCCAGACGGTGCAAGCTGGCGACAGAGAGGGAAACAAATATCAAAATGCAATTTAAGAAAAACTTTGAGACATGCTAATATATATAGTTTCTCCTTGGCCATTGTACATATAAATACTGCTAAAATAACAACGCATATGTCATATTTTATGTATGAGTAGAGGTTGTGTCAGCTGGCGTTGCTTACGAGAAATCGAGTTTTATTGAGGCAGAACATCAGCTGTTGTCATTTGAAAGTGTTCGAAATAAACATAAGGTGTATTGATGGACAGGTTTTCACTCACAGTGACAGACTTAAGGTTGTACACATGAATGAAAGCAGCTTTATTGTATATTTTGAGGGATGAGGCATTTATAATTTAAATACGAACGCCATTCCAAACAAAAATGATTGTCAAATACATTATGGTGACTTTTATTGATTTTTTGCTTTATCTCACAATATAAGAATGTATGTGCTTGATATTAGATTTATTGACTTCATGCTAAGATATGCTATGTGTCTCATTGGTACAATAAAATTAAAAGGTTGCTAATCTTTTAATTAAAAATAAGAAAGCAAAGATAGAAGTGTTTACCAATCTAACATTTTATTTCTCTTAATTTAAGCCTTTTCGGGCTTCTTTTTTGGGGCTTTCTAGATTTCATTAACAGCAAATGTTCTAATTAAAGAGTTCAAACCTTTTCTCTGCAATGGCTCAGCTGTACTTTGACCCATTCAGGCTAATTACACAACTTGTTAAAAAAAACAAATAAGTGTGGGACGTTACAAAAAAATGGTGTTATTCATTTCCGCCTTGCTTTGCAAAATTAAAGGGTAAAGATCAGAGAGGGTGTTTTATTGAAATATTAACACAGGTGATCAAAAAGTCATCTGGAGTTGCTCTGACACCACTTCAGCCTGCAACAGGCAGCTTGATCTGCGTTTGTGACTGCTTGATGATCCAAACCAGTGGTCGTTAAGGAAAAAGTAAAGCCTTCTCTTAATTGGGTCCATGTGGTCTGAGAGAAGTAACACGCATGAAGGTGTCAAAGAGGACCTCCTAAGTTGGTTAAGCTCTACAAGACACTAATGGAGCTGAATTCAGAGTTATAAAAGGTTTTACATGAACGACTGATAGTAGAGGTCATGAGATAGGAAGTGGACTTAAGTTCTGCAAGTCTGTGACTGAACAAATGACAAAGTATATATGCTTTTCATTATATATATTAAAAAAATAATAAAGGGTGCAGATGTTAACTTTCTCATTTGTTTGAAATTGTGATGAAAGTGTCCAGTGGAACCATTTTTCCAGCCCCTCTCCTTTCAACAACCTTGATACTGGCCCTACCCAGGATAAAATGCAGGAGCCAGTGCCCGCAGAGAGGAGATGACTGACTGAGTGACTACACACAGCAGAGCGTGAGGCCATTCACTCCCTGCTTGGCTGCACCACGCTTGCTTACACACACACTCGCTGGCTGCCACTCACTTTGACAAACACACACACACACACACACACACACACACACACACACACACACACACACACACACACACACACACACCCACACACACATTGCTGCTTCTCCTCTGTTACCCAAACTATTATTGGAACAGTGTCAGCATGCCCATGGTCCAAATTAAAACAAGCAAAAGCAGCTAATAATAATAATAAAAAGAAAATCATAAAAATCTCATTAAAATAAATCCAGTTATTTTAACAAACCAGAAAAATAAAACTATCAGATGTGGATTGTTGAACATAAGCTCTCTCATCTAAGTCTCTGTTGGTTAAAGATTTGAGAACTGATTTCTTTCTTTGTCATGCAGAAACATGGCTACATCGGAAGGATTTTGTTAGAAAAAATATATATATATATTCCTGCCAGTTATCTATTTTTTATTCCTAGAACAAGAGGTCAAAGTGGAGTTGCTGCAAATTTTCTATCAGGATTATTTCGTTTTGCTAAACCAATTCTTTTGAGTTCACAACATTCATTCTTTCTCATCCAAAATTAAAATCAGAAGAAAAAAAATGTAAAGATCCTTTTTCATTTAGATTTTCTTTTTCTTTGCAGAGTAGTTCAACAGAGAACTGCAACTTAGACAATCATGTTGATAGTATTTCATTCAACCTTTATTTACACAGGTTAGTCTCATTGAGCCTCGAGGACTCATTTACAAGAGAGACCTGATTTCTTAACAAAGAATGATGACAACAATGGATAACAATAACAATAGACAGTCATAAAATAGGCATACAAATGTAAGTTTCTCTCTGTTTTGGGGGGGAGGGGGGACTGCAGGTAATAATGTCCTGAGAACGCACGCTGTAGTTGCACTGACAAAGTGACTTGTAGGAGGAGATGTATGAAGGCAACAGGCTGAGAAGTGATTTAAGGATGAAAATGTACCAGTGAGAGAGTATGTGAAGTTAATGATGAGCAATTAACCAGTGAATGCAGAGTACAGTTATGGGTACGGTAGTTGCAGCCAGTTATGAACCTTAGCGCATCGTGATAGACAACGTCCAACATCTGCAAGGTGCTTGCAGGAGCATTCATGTAAATAATGTCACCGTAGTTAATGGAGGGGAGGAATGTAACAGTTACAATGTGTTTCCTAGCATTCAGAGTTAGACAGGATCTATTTCTGAAGAAGCAACCCAGTTTTACTTTTAGTATATTTACCATGTTTTCGACATGAAGCTTAAAAAAAGAGATGTGAATCGACTAAAATACCCAAGTATTTATAAGAATCGACAAACTCAATAGGAACGCCATTCAAAGATAAAACAGAAGAAAGGACTTCTGGTACCGGCTTCCTGTTTAAAAACAACATCCCTTTGGTTTTATCAGCATTTGGCCGCAGTTTGAGACAGAACAAATCTGACAGGATTATGTCAAAAGCAGACTGTTAAAGCTGGAAAACCTTAGCAACAGTTTTAATTCGACAATAAACAATTGTGTCGTCGGCATAGCTTCAATGGAAACATCACTTGATAAAATTGCTTCTTTGAAAAAAAAAAAGATCTGTCATTGGAAGCTGGTTCCTTGGTATAATTTAGAGTTGCAATTCAGGCATCTAGAAGGTTGGAAAGGAAATGGCACTCCACCAACATGCTTAACTTGGAGAGATAGCCTGCCAACATACAAATGTACTAGAAACCCCTTCGTAAATCTAGAACTGTATATTATTCATCTTTAATAGAGGAGAATAAATACAACCCAAAGTTTATTTTTAGTAATGTATCCAAACTAATGAAAAGTCCAGTCACTTTTGAGCCATGTATTCCTGTACCTCTAATAACCGACTGGAGAAAATTTACATCATCCTTCCTATTGCCTCTGATTTTCTATTAAATCAAAGAGCTTTAGAAGTGTCACTGTAACCTGGTTTGGATTCTGGAGTTTGTTGTCCTGCTGAGTTCCCTGATTTGTCAAAAATAATAGGCTCATCCTAAGTATCAACTTGTTGTATAGATCCAGACCCAACTAGAATGCTCAGTGAGGTGTTTCCATTAATTGATTTCCCCATATAGATCTGCTTAACATGTCTTTAATTAATGGTTATGTACCACAGAGATTTCTTATCACTCAAAATTAAACCTTTACTTAAGAAACTTGATCTTAATTAAGGAATTATGGTTACTTATATACCTATCTAATCTAATATTAATTTAAGTAATTCCTGAGAAATAGTTGCAAATCAGTTGTGTGAATATTTGGACACAGATAACTTTTTTGTGGAATTCCAGTCAGGACTTATCATAGCACAGAAACAGTGCTGGTTAAAGTTACTTATGCTATTTTTATGGCCTCAGACAGTGGACTTGTTTATCTATACTTGTCCTGTTAGGTCTCAGCACTGTACTGGATACAGTAGATCACAATATCTTATTACATAGGCGCTAACATTACATTTGGATTAGAATATCATCTCTAAAACATTTAAATCACATTTATCTGACAGATTTTAGTTTGTTTGTGTTAACAATGAATCTTGTTACACAAAAGTTAGTCACTAAGTTTGGACCAAAACACTTTACTTTATGCTTCAATTAGGTGAAGATGTTGGACAGTACAAAATAAATTGTCATTGTTACCATGACAATACTCAGTTATATGTATGCATGAAACCTGATTAATCCGATCAGTAGCTTAGATTAACAACATGTCTTGGAGAACTTAAATCACGAATGATTCATAATTTTCTGCTTTTAAACTCAGATAAGACAGTGGTTTAGGTTTTTGGACCTGAGCTTCTTAGGAATAAACTTATATATATATTATTTTTGATCAGGATATGTCTTTTTACCACCACATTAAAAAAGTTACCAAAAAAGCTTTCCTCCACCTGTGTAATATCACCAAGATAAGAAATATCTTGTCTCAAAATGATGCAGAGAAGCTGGTTCATGCATCTGGTCACTTCCAGGTTAGACTATTGTACTTCTTTATTATCTAGGTGTCTAAAAAAAACAATTAAAAAAGTTTTTAACTGATCCAAAAGGCTGCTGCAAGAGTTCTAATGTGAGTTAGTAGGAGAGACCATATATTTCTAGTTTTAGCTTAATATCATTGGCTTCCTGTCATATTTATAAAATAGTTTAAATACAGCAACCTAGTTCCATCTTACAATAAATATCTTATTCATCGTTCATTCATTTCAAAGTTTCTAAACAGAGCACTGCACTCTCAGACTTCAGGTTTACTTGTGGTTCCTGAAGTTTCTTAAAGTAGAAACACTTAACACTCAACACTGTTGAAGCACTGGATGCTAAGGATTATTGTGCCGCACTTTTCTTAGACCTGTCTAAAGCTTTTGACACTGTGGATCAGAACATCTTGTGTCATAAGCTCTCAGAAATCGGTTTCTCAGAACACATCATGGGTTGGTTCTCTAACTATCTCTCAGACCAGAGGCAATGTGTTCAACATAGTGGTACTTGCTCCAGTTATTTAACAGTCAACAATGGTGTACCACAAGGCTCAGTCTTAGGACCCACCCTCTTTACAATCTACATACATAATGTAGGTAAAAACATCCCTGATGCACCCATACATTTCTATGCTGATGACACAGTTGTTTATTGTCGAGCTAAACCAGTTGAAAAGGCTTTCCAGCTTTTGAAATTTGCATTCAACAACATCCAGACTGATTTGTTCCGCCTCAAAGTTGTCCTAAATGCCGACAAAACCAAAGGGATGCTTTTTTCAAATAGGAAGTTGGTCCCAGCAGTTCTTCCTCTGATCTCATCCTCAAATGGTGTCCCGATTGAGTTTGTTGATTCCTATAAATATTTGGGTATCTTGGTCGACTCGCATCTCTCTTTTAAGCTTCGTGTGGAAAACTTGGTAAAGAAACTGAAAGTCAAACTGGGTTTCTTTTTCAGAAACAGATCCTGTCTAACTCGGAATGCTAGGAAACGCCTTGTATCTTGTATGTGACTTTCCTTCCCTCCATTGATTACGGTGACATTATTTACATGAACGCTCCTACAAGAACCCTGCAGATATTGGATGCTGTCTATCATGGTGCACTAAGATTCATAACTGGCTGTGATTATCGTACCCACCACTGTACCCTGTATTCACTGGTTAACTGGACATCATTAACTTCACACAGACTCTCTCACTGGTACAGTTTCATCTTTAAATCACTTCTTGGTCTGCTGCCTTCATACATCTCCACCTTCATGTCTCTGTGTGAGTGCAGCTACAGCGTGCGCTCTCAGGACATTATTACCAGCAGTGTTCCCTCAGTGCCAACTGAACTAGGCAAAAACGCCTTCTCCTACTCTGCTCCTGTTTCTTGGAATATCTTACAAAAAGATCTGAAGCTCTCGACCTTGACCTCTCTAAGTGGCTTTAAGAATCTGTTTTTTGTTACTTTTCTTTTTTGTTACTTTTCTTTTTTTTTAGCCATCCTATTTGTTAAAACAAATAAAAAATTATATGACTTTTTATAACTGTCTATTGTTGTCACTGTTGTCCATTGTTGTCATCATTCTTTGTTGAAATCAGGTCTTTCTTGCAAATGAGTCCTCGAGACTCAATGGGATGTACTTGTATAAATAAAGGTTGAATGAAAAAAAAAAAAAGGATGGAAGGCAGCGTTCAGTTATCAGGCCCCTCTCTTATGGAACAAAATTCCAGTTTCAGTCTGTGAGGCTGACACATTGTCTACTTTTGGGATTACAACTAAGCCTTTAATTTTTGATATATCCTATAGTTAGGGTTGACTTGGGTTTCCTGAGCTATCCTTTAGTTATGTTTCTATAAGCTCAGACTGCTGAAGGACAAATTGACCACATTTCTTTCTCTGCTGCTGTCTTTACTCAATGTACTCCATGTTTGTTTGTAAATATTTATATCATTGGCATGTGTTTCTTCATCTTTTTTATTCCCATAGAAATTACACCTAGCCCAATCATTATATGTTTGTCTGCATCTCTTACTTGTCCTCTTGTGGTGGCTGTGGCTGAGTGGTTAGAGCAGTCATCCTCCAATGCATGAGTTGAGATCTAGTAGAGTGCTGGATGAATGGGTAAATGAGGGCACAGATTGTGTTATAAAGCACTTTGAGTGTCTTGATAAGATAGAAAGATGCTATATAAGTACAGTCCATTTCCATTTACTCTACCCCAGCCAGTCAAGGCAATGGCTGTCCATCCTGTTAAAAGGAAGTTGTTTCTTTCTACTGTCGCCAATATGCTGCTCAGGATGGGAGATTGTGATGAGGTGAAAATTCAAAACAATCTTCTAGCTCCTTTAGATATATAACTTTTAATAATTGACATTTTAATTGGCCACCTGCATCATGACAATTTGCATTAATAATTGGCCACCTGAATCACGAAGGACCCCACTCACCCACAACACACACTTTTTGCACCACTCCCCTCAGGAGGGAGGTTGAGGAGCATTAAGTGTAGAACCACTAGAATGAGGAACAGCTTCTACCCTGAGGCTGTTAGACTCATGAATCTCGAATCAGGATAATGACTGTGAAAAAAATCACATCATAAAGCTGCTGATCTGCTTCATGTTGCTGTGTCCATTCATACTCATCTGCTCATGCAGACTCATGTTCGTGCTGCTGTTTAGTATATTGTTTTTATTGTTTTTATGCTATTAGTATATACGTATTTATAGTATTAGCATATTTTTAGTTGATGTTTTTCTTAGTTCATGTCAGATCTCATTACTGTTTTTCTTTTACATTTTATTGTTGGATGTAATCGGGACCCTGTGTACACAACTTCATTCCACCACATGTACCACTTGTGGTGCGAATGACAATATGAAAACTCTGACTCTGTGACTCTGATTTTATAACCTATGTGAGTGATTTTGTGCATTGCCCTGACATGACTTTTCTTGTGAACTGGTGTTATATTAGTAAACTGAATTGAATTAAACACTTTTGTTGCCTCCCTTTAACTGTCCTTTGCAAACACACACCAGCTCTCTCCCCCTCCCATACTCAATGCTTTCTCTTTTTTCTCAGTATCACACACTCACACACCCCCACGCACACACACACACACACCCACACACACACACATGCAGAGTCAGTTCACCACCAATCCTCATTCAACTCTCTCTCAGCCACGGGTCAGCAGCTCAGACAGGCAACTTGTTCCTATCCAGCTGGAAAGAGCAGAGCATCGCAAGGTGCACATACGCACATACAGAAACACACACACACACACACACACACACACACACTTATCCTTTTAATTGCACACAGACAAAAAACAACAACCTGTGTTTACCCAAACACTTCCCAGGATTTTCGCTGTGGGTCAGTGATGAAGACTTCAGTCCAAGGAGGAGGACACCAGAAGGTAACGAAGTAGTAGTATCAAGAAGAAGCTTCTTAAAAGTGGACTTTTTGAAAAAGCAGACCAGCTGAACTAAAAACTGAAGATGACAACTGAAGAGACTTTGCAGTTTTGATGTTCTAAAAGGGAGGCCTACTGCGAGCCCAAGGTGGAGACTGGCTATCTGACATCCAAAGGATCCGCTGAAAGTGTCATTCCCCTCCCTTTGCTCTTCAGGACTCCCACCCTCTGCAGAAACAACACTTAATCATCAGCATGCCTACAGCCTGCACAAGGTGCACCTTGGGAGCCTGACCCAACATGTGCAGATGGACGGCATCCGTGGCTCATCTCTGTCCTGAACCTGTCTGTGGCACCACCGCTGCTGCTGTCCCCACTGGGCTCTTTGTCCCTCTGCCCAATGCAGCCTCTCTTACCCTGATATGCTTCACCTTGCTCCTTGTCACCGCTGGCAGTGTCACAGGAGCCTGTCCTCCTCCTCGTGCAGGACATGAACCCCTTCAGGTCCTGGGAAGTGGCACCAACTGTTCCTGGACACTGGAGAGACACACTCGCAGTTATAATCATTTGGAAGGTGACGTCAGACTACGGCGACTTTATTCTGCCAACAAGTTCTTTCTCTGCATTGACAAAACAGGAAAGGTGGATGGCACTCGGAGAAAAAACTACGCTGACAGTAAGTGATCTGGAAAAGCCTGTGGTGAAGTCATGTTGTGTATTTGAAATAAGTGCCGAGATGCCCTTTGATGCTATCACTTTTATTTTTATGGCTGAACTTCGTTATCTCTTTGCTTTTATAGCAGTTCATTGGGATCTCCTATGGTTATACTATAGCTGAGCTATTTGTGTTGTGTTTAGAGCATGAGTGAGGCGTTGCTAAGTAAGAAGGGAATACCCTTGTGTGGATAAAGACTAATGGGACAGCAGACACTGAGGAAAGACATTGAGTATCAGTTGGTGTAAGTTGGGCTTTGGGGAGAAAAAAGAAGTCTCAGTTTCACTGGCTATTAACGTGTCAAAACTGTGGAGAGAGTGCATCAGTCTTAAGTAGTAGAAGTAAACTGAAACATATATTTTTAAAGCAACAAAACTAAAATATATTTATATTCTTTGTCATTCATTCTCCCAGTACATGCACTGGTTTGTTACTGTGTACAGATAAGTTGATTCTTCCATTGGTTCTCACATTTTGCTATGTGGTTCAGACAAGACAACTTCTTTGTAGCACAGCAGCACACTCTTCAATTCAGTGTACAAGTAAAACCTAGTCTATACAGTACATGGTCTGAAGTTCAGAGACTCATAAAGATCTGATATGTTCAGAATGTCCATCAGTGAACGTCTTCAGATCTTTGACTGAATCAGGTGAAGTGACATTGGCCACCATCTGACCTATCTCTCCATTAGTCACCTGCTGACCATATTGTTGGATAGTCCTTAGAGACATTTTAGCCTTTGACAGTATTATTTATGTGGTTATTACCGTTTTTACACAAGTGGGTGAGTCACACTTTTTTCCATACAGCTTCTGGGGAGGGGGAAACAGCTGCTGGGTCCAGCTAATGGACCAATTCAGTCTTTTGCTCTTTCACTGAGCTCTAAACTGCAGACTGGTTGACATGTCAGGATAACACTCCTGGCAAGATCTTAACATTTATTTTTAACACTTTGGTGTAAATTCAAGTTGATATTAAATACATCTGTTCAAAGTTAGAATTTTTAGACTTATTCATGTTGACTTTTTTCATTGTAGTTCATGTATATGTTTTGCTGTAAAAATATTTCCATCCAAACACTGAATGACTTCCCAGACAGAAGTCGCAATGGGGGATATAAGATATTTGTAAAATTTATGAGAAAATAAGAAACAATTTGTATTTGATGATAGGGAAGGTGCAGTGGCTTTTCATTAAAAATATAGTTTTAGGATGTGTAGCTGCACACCAAGCTGACCACGGTGCCAAACAAGCGGTCATGTGGGCATTGCCCTAACAAAACGGGTCTTGTTTCTGTGGTTGAACCTCATAATGAGACGAGTCTGGTTTAATGTCTTAATTTCTGTGTGCTTGCTTTCAATCAAACTTAAGGCTTTCTGAGCTTGGCCACACTTGATTTGAGTGGAGGGATTAGCAGAAAAGTGAACACTGAAATTAGACTGTGACATTGACATTAATTTAAACTACAAAGGACAGTTATTCTTAAGCATTTTGTCAAAATTACTGAAAAACACGTTTCAGTCTGATTTTAATACAAAGAAAAAAGCAATATTGGAGATATTGTTAGATGATTGTATTTTCAAAGTACAAAGTAATTAAATGTATAATGGCAATACATAATACAGCCTAAAATGTACTAGGTACATTTACATTACAGTCACAGTGTACGAACTGTACTTCTACAGAGTTTATATAAAATGTACCTTAAGGAGTACTCACAAGCTTTCTGCAGGGACAAGGTGCATTATGAAGTACTTTGTTATCATGTATTTTCAGGGTACATACCAGGTACAAACTTAATCATTACAAGTTACACACCTGGTATTTACATACCTGGTATGTAAGGTTTTACAAGTTATGTACATGTTAGCTATAAGTACTATGTGTGCTGTCATTATTGCATGTTCCCATACAATGGCAAAATTGGTTCTCTGCACATAACCCATCGCACCTGGGATACACCCAGGTGGAGCAGTGAGCAGCTATGTAAGCACCAGGGGAGCAATTAGGGATTAGGTGTCTTGCTCAGAGACACCACGACATGTGGGAATGGCTGGGGATCGAACCAGGGACTTTCAGGTCCTGAGTTGGCTGCCCTGCCTTTACCTCATCTTGGCCCCCAAGATGGGGTAGAGGCTTTTGTAGGGTACACTTTATATGGTATACTTTGTAGGGTACATACCAGATATTTACCCTATATAAATACCCGTTTAGATACCCCATAAATATTCCATAAAATCCTATAAGTACCAGCGACATCCTCTATACGTGGAACATGCACCCAGTGCAGACCTTGTAATTACTCTGTAACTACTTAGTACCTTGTAAGTACTACGTACTTAGCTGATACGTACCAGGTATGTACTCAGTGAGTATTGGGATGTGTTTTGTATAACATATCGTTGCCTGTACTTTTCTATTGCAAGACTTTGCATTTCTCAGCACAGTCATAAATTGTGCTCAGCTCAGGATGCTCCTCAGCCTGCCCTGCAGCCTGTGCTGCAACTACACTCTGTATTACCCCTACAACTTTGCCTGCTACACCCAGGTCCCAACCCTTTACCTCCACCCCACTCAGTTTTTCCAGCTCTGACTCCCAGCTCCTTCTCAGGTGCAATAACAGTTGGAATTAGTCAACAGGCTCTCTGCTAATTGAGCTAGGAAAATATTGTATCAATCCCAGCGGAGCAGAGCCATGGAACAGCTGAGGGAAGAGGCGAGGAGAAAGATTGACTTAGATGGATGGTTGGTTTAAAAGGATTAAAGACCTGGACACTGTTGAAAGGAAAAATAAAAATGACAAACATATGTAAAAAATAAATGTGTTTTTATGTATTGCCTTGGAGTTTGCCTTTGAGAGAAATTTTATACATCATTATGTGGTACTTAAGTAATTCAATCGGCTTTTAATAAAACACTTTTTAAGTTAGAATTAAAGGGGCATGGGAGACGTTTTTATAACATTTTGAAAGTGTTCCCAGAAAAAAAGTTCTACTGCACACGTGTGTATACCTACATGCAATCACACTCTCAAAAGCAAACACCAAAGCATCAGATATTCATTCCTGAGGCTTGTTATTAGCAATGAAGATTGTAAATTTACCAAACATTTATTAGAACGCGTTAGTCAATTAAACCAGACCCTCTGTCTAAATAAAGATCTGTGTATGCATAATTGCAAGACACTTTATCATAGGAGTTACTAAAAATAACTTGGTGGAATAGTCACTGGAAGGCACAAAGTACAGTGTTTTATGGGACTAAATGGGAGGACTTTAACATATTTTTCTTATGACCCGTTGCTAAGGAGAAAAAAATGATCAAGGGGGAAAAAAACACACCCAAGTGTTTACAAAAGCTACAGAGGCAGGTACGCATCATATCCTGTCCTGGGTCATCGGTCATAGCTGGCTAATTAGGCAGCGCTGCGACACAACAACTGCACCGGCACGCCCAACAACTGCTTCATGATCAATTACATCACCAAATTTGTAAAAGAAAAAAAAAAAAAGTCAAGCCAGACAATTTAAATAGAAGCTTGTTTTCTGTTTATTGTCCTCATTCTTGTTTGTTCCATAATTTCTTTTTTGGCACACGACACTTCAGACCGTTTATGTTGTTGCTTCTTTGTTTTCATCACATCTGAAAGAATGGAGTGTTACAATTTAGGCGTAAAAGGTATCAAACACTTACACAGTTCCTTTGTGGTGTCACACTTTAGAAAATAAGATCACTTACCACACAGCTACAGCTGCAGGAGTCACTGTGGTCGCTCTGCAGCTTTCCTCTGCCTCAGCAGCCGAGCACCTCTTACAGCCAGGGTGTGTTGCAACTACCAGTTTTCCCATGTACAACAACATATTCCTGTTTGATCCAAGAGCTTTCCGACTTCTCGAGTATATTTGACTTGGAAGTAAACCCTTGAGAAAAAGAAAACACCTTCCACCTCACTAGTGAAGGTTGTGGAAATTATTCAGACTTGAAGACGGGGGAAGCTGTCAATCAGAAAGGGAGAGACTGACGTGAATCTGAGCACCATTAAAGAAAGAAAGGACCATCACTAGACTGTCCATCTTTAACTTAAGCAGTAATGACAATAAAAGGCCTAGCATTCCTTGAAATAATTCATATTGCCTGCCACCTTTCATGCTAGAGTTTTTAACTAAAGTTTTTCAATCTTTAAAAAAAAATCTAAAAATATAATGGCGTTTTAAGTATTTTGGGTCAAACCGTGAAAATAACAAGTGCATGTGACGTGAGTTTGCAAGATTTCTTTAATTTGTCTTATACCTCAGAGATTACCAAATTTCTGCTCAGTAACAGTAAAATTGATTGTGTAATACTTTTTGTGTTTGGTAAGCTCAATTAAATGTGACACACATCTTGCATTGGGTTGACCCCAAAAAGTAAATGTAGATAAATGTTCAAATATTATTTTCTTATAGTTTCAATTAAATCCAGTGTGTCACAATAAATTTTGTTAACAGACAGATGGAGACAGATTACCTGTTAAAGACAGGTTGATTCATACAGGTAATCTTACAGTTTGAAACAAAGGTTTTGCACAGTCTGTTATATGACGCCTACATATTTTAATTACTACAACACCATATTTGAGCTCTGGGCTTAATTTGAGCAGGATCTTGCAGGAACAGAATCCGAGAACACTTATTTTGACAGGGTGCATTCTGGTAACTGTTTGCTTGGATCCAGTCACTCTCAGGCTTACTAATAATAAAGTGATGAACAAATATGACTGCCTTGAATAATTAAAACATGTTGAATATGTAATCTGAAAATAATTACATAAACACTGATTTTTAAACACAACAGCCACTTACGAGCATACGAGCTGCCCCTTCAAGTAGTATTTCCACTTGTACCCTTAAAAAATTCTCCACCCCTAAAAGTCCAAAGTCATTGCGCAATTTTATTAAAAAATTAAAAAATATGAAGAAACAGCACAACTAAATTGCAAATCAGTTCAATAGTTTAAGTGGGCCATTATTTAAATTTTATTTTTTTATTAAAAATACAACAAGAGAAATGTTTTGTGTATTATTCACTTTATGTATCAAAACAACGGCCAAAATTTGTCCAAATAACAGCGATCAAAATGGCAAAAAGACAGTCCAATTTATTTTCAGCCGAGAATTGAAACACCTTATGGAAGTGGCAATCGAGATTAGAGCAGTAGCGAGTGAGTGGTGGGGGTGAGTGCCGAGCTAACCAGGCAGTCATATGTGGACAGGAGCCCACAGGTAGCCACCATGAACAGACAGAGGAGGTGCCTGGAGGTTTCACATGTGGAGTCAGACAACAAAGAGCAGGGACAGTGAATTCAGCGGAGAAGAAACTGTCAAGTAAGGGGGGTAGGATTCATTCATTCATTCAACCTTTATTTAGACAGGTAAATCCCATTGAGCCTCGAGGACTCATTTACAAGAGAGACCTGATTTCAACAAAGAAAGATGACAACAATGGACAACAGCAACAACAATAAACAATTATAAAAAGTAATACTGCAGTTTTTTTTGTTGTTGTTGTTGTTTTTACAAATAGGATGGCTAAAAGAAAAAGGTAACAAAAAAAAAACAGCTAGATTCTAAGGCGAATGTAGAAAACTAAAAACAGGAACATGTCTGCATTGGTCCCTGCCAGGACTCCAACAGATTCTTAAAGCCACTTAGAGAGGTCAAGGTCAAGCTTCAGGATGATTGACATGCTGCTGATGATGATGAGGATGCTTGACAGAAGTGGAGTCTTTACAAGTTAGGTAAGCATAGATGTTTAACAACCTGTTAAAATACACCAAAATGTAGGAAATCACATCTGCTTCATTCAAAAATTTCAGGGGGAGGACCCCCAGACCCCTCGTCTACACCCACCTCCCCCGTCGGTTCATCTACTATTTGCATTCCGGCATCGACCAGTTTACAAATTAAGCCCTGTTTTAGCTATGTGGTTGTAAAGTTGACTTTGCTGTAGCCATTTTCTGTGCTTGCTAAAGTCAATTATTTGTGGCAGCCTTCTTGAATTGGGTTGAGACTCCAAGTAAATTTGGTATGTGTCCAATTTGTGCTTTCTTAGAGTAAATCTTTCGAATTCATGAAAAGCTTTTGCTAACACGACAGACACATGGTCACACACAGGCAAGCTTTTTATTGCCCCGCTTTCAGTGGCAGGCAATAGCAAAAAAGAAATAAGAAATGCAATCCCAAAAACTTTTTTCAGAAGACTTGATTTTGAAAAAAAAAAAAGAAAAAGAAAAAAGTTTGCTCCTTGTCCTGCAGATACAGATCTGGTTAAATTATCAATATTATGATGTGAAGACACATGGAATACCCTATTTTTATCCAAGCTGAAGTGACACACAGAATCATGAGAGGTCTAAGCATAAGCATATTTCATAAATCCCTCAACACATTTCTGTTCTTTTGATCTTGCATGTTATCAATAAAAGGCACGTTGGGATTGGTTACATTTACAAAGCAGTCCACATTAAAAATGTTCCAGACTCCCGGCCATTTCAAAGGCATAAGGACGTTTACCCTGGCCGAGCCTTTCCTCATCCTCACCATAATTCATCATTAATTCTGGTGAAGCTCAGAAGAGAGCTGGGTCAGCTGCACCAGCACAGCCTAAAGAGGGAAGCACCTGGCTGAAGGAACTACTTTGGTGTTTTTGAATCTGGAGAATACACATGTTAATGAGGCTTGGAGACGAACTGGGCCGGGCTCTGCCCTGTATTGAGTTGGAAATTAAAGGCTAAAGAAGTGCTGGAGCGTTTCCCGTTGCTCATTAGGCATGAAGGTTTCCTCTGGGATGTCTCAGCTGTGAGGGGATTCATAAACATTTTGGATTCTAGAAATAGGGTAAAATCTCACAAATTACACTATTTACAAGTCCTTGAGGCCATACAACTACAGTGAAAGAAACTTAAAACTATATCTGACACCTGTTGATTTTATGACAAGACTGCATACAGTTTTTGAAACTCTCTACTCAAATGCATGAGATATCTTTTCTGGGAAATTTGCAGGACAAAAGTGTCAGTCTAGTTAGCAGAACATCCCTGGTCTCTGCCAAATAGCATCTTATCGCTTTAATGGGGTATAGAAAAGTAGCAATTAGTAGCTACCAAGCTTTGTCGGTGGGGTTCTGGCGTCTTGGGTTCATCAGCAGGTTTATAGAGTCGGACTTTGGCTCTGGCAGTCAGGTCCCTTCTAATGTCACACAGTTTTGAACATCCTGTAGGTGTTAAGGCAACACAAAAACTTCCCAGTCTCATCAATGATATTTGCACTGACATTAAAGTTTGTGAAAACCTTACAATACCTTTAAATAAGTCAAGGTATTGTCATATACTTTATCCATGTGTGTGGTGCTTTTTTGCATTAGGTGCAAAATGTATATTTACCTATATACTTCAGGCATACTTAAGCCTTCTCATCCTGCACCATTGGTTAGAAATATTCATGCATGAGTGAGAAGCTCACATCCAGCTATACATTTTAGACATACACTAAACCATCCCAAAGAGACAGAGGAAAGCCGGTCTTATCTCAACATTAGATAGACCAAAGCAGAGTAGTGATTTTTTTTTTCTTCAAATAAGCCCTCTTTACTAGGCCAAACATCATGACCTGGCCAAAATACATTTTAAAACACTTTAATCTGTGTCCTACACATGAATTAACCTAAGTTGCCTGTTAGTCTGCAAAGCTAAACATTGACTTCATGTTAGATAAGAAAGCCAAAATGTGTGTGACTGCCTGTCACAGGGAATATCATAGTTACTGCATCTATCTGAACTGAAAAAACAAGTTCTAGTAAAACAAAATAACTGAATGGAACAGTGAAGCCTTAAAGTCTGAAAGGTTGTAATGCGGTGATAGCCTCAGACAAGTAAATGATGAAGCCAATGAAGAAAGAACCTGCAGTTCCTCTAATGATCACTTGTGCTTGGCTATAAAAGTGAATGCCTCTCTGTTGGACCCCATGTTATAAAACCTAACTGCAGGGCTGAAAAATGATCATGCGTAAAAACTGGTAAAAATTTGACATTTGAATAGTTGCACAGTGGTGCAGTTGGTTATCACTGATACCTCGTTGCAAGGTACTGGGTTCAACTTTCAGCTATGACATTTAAGCATGGAAACTACATATTCTGTCTTTTCATATGGCGTGTTTTCTCAAAGTCTCTCCGATTTCCTCCCACAGTATAAGATGCATGCTAGGTTAACTGAGAACTGTAAATTGTGTGTGCGCCACTGTTCGTATCTAAGTGGTCCTATGATGAACTAGCAACTTGTCCTGTTGCCCATTCATCACTGGATATAAGCACCAGCTCCCTGCAACCCTGAAAAAGAAGTGGATAAAGAAAATAACTGTGTTCTATGATCACCATTGATATTTATGCGGATTACTGTGCAAAATCTTTATCCTTTTTTTTTTCTCTTTGCTTGAAAAAGAAGTTCTATATATTTTTTTAGGTTGTCTTGATCCACATTTTTTCACTCTTTCTGAATCTCCCCTAAAGTTTATCATATTTTATTGTACTTTTATTTATTTATTTTTTTACTTTGGTTGTGTTTAGGCTGGCATGGTGGTGCAGTTGTTAGAGCTGTTGCCTTCTTAGCAAAAAGGTTGCCAGTTCAAATCCCAGCCCTGGCTCTTTCTGGGTGGAGTTTGCATGTTCTCTCCGTGCATGTGTGAGTTTTCTCCGGGTACTCTGATTTCCTTCCACAGACCAAAAACATGCATGTTAGACTGACTGGTAACTCTAAATTGTCTTTAGGTGTGAGTGAGACAGTGAATGTTTTATTTGTCTCATTTGTCTCTACGTGTCCCTGTGATGGACTAGAGACCTGTCCAGGGTGTCCCCACCTCTTGCACAGTGACTGCTGCGTGGGACCAGTGACCCCTGTAACCTGAAAAGGAAGAAGCGGGTTAAAAATAATGGATGGATGGATGGATGGATGTGTTTTATGTACTTTCATTTGAGTGCTTCACTATTTTCAGAAGAGTGTTTGGATTGATTATTGATTGATCGATCAATAGATCAATCAAACAAACAAATGATCAATCGTTTCCTTCTTCCTTTGGACAAAAAAAGACTTACTGTAGCTCAAGCAATGGACAAAAATTGTGTCTACATATATGTAGACATAACAAGAAACTCAAAAAAGAGACAGTTTCAAAAATGATCTTTGTTTCTGGCTGCCAATTAAAACCACTCAACTTGTTCAAATTTCTTGAGCTGAATCCATTTATTTAACCTTAATTTATGCAGGTTAGTGTCATTGAGTCACAAGAACTTATTTACAAGAGAGACCTATTTTTAACAAAGAACACAGATAAGGTACAGACAACAATAGACAATCATATGAAAACATAACATGAAAAATAAATTAAAGAAATTATATAAAAACGAAGCAAAAACAAGTTACATTATAAAGCGATGTAAAATACTAAAAACAGGAACATGTCTGCATTGATTTTTGTTATGAACTTAAGAGTTGTTTAAAATCCTTTAGAGAGGTCAAGGTCGAGAGCTTCAGATCTGTTTGTAAGGTGTTCCAAGTTACAGGAGCAGAGTAAGAGAAGGCCCTTTTGCCAAGTTCAGTTCTCACTGAGGGGACACTGCAGGTAATGATGTCTTGAGAACGCACGCTGTAGCTACACTGTCGAAGTGACATGTAGGAGGAGATGTATGAAGGCAGCAGACCAAGAAGTAATTTAAGGATGAAAAATGTGCCAGTGAGAGAGTCTGTGAGAAGTTAATGATGACCAGTGAGTACAGGGTGCAGTGGTGGGTACGGTAGTTACAGCCAGTTATGAATCTTAGTGCACCATGATAGAAAGCCTCCAACATCTGCAGGGTGCTTGCAGGGGCGTTCATGTAAATAATGTCAGCGTAGTCAATAGAGGGAAGGAAAGTAGCAGTTACAAGGCGTTTCCTATAGCGTTCAGAATTAGACAGGGTCTATTTCTAAAAAAGAAACCCAGTTTAACTTTCAATTTCTTTACCAAGTTTTCAACATGAGGCTTAAAAGAAAGATGCGAATCGACCAAGATACCCATTATTTATAAGAGTCCATAAACTCAATAGGAACACAGTTCGTAGATAAGATAGAAGGAAGGACTGCTGGTACTGATTTCCTGTTTGAAAACAGCATCCTTTTTTTTTTTTAGGGAACCGAGATGGTGTATAGGGGCAGGGCAGCCAACTCAGGACCCAAAGGTCCTGGGCTCGATACCTGGTCATTGCACATCTCGTGGTGTCTGTCACTGAGAAGGACCCCCAATCCTGAATTGCTCCCCGGGCACTTACATAGCTGCCCACAGCTCCACCTGTGTGTATCCCAGGTGTGATGGGTTAAATGCAGAGAGCCAGTTTCGTCTTTGTATGGGAACATACAATGAAGACAACACATAGCACTTTATTTATTTATGCTCCACAACCTCCTGCCTGAGGGGAATGGGGCAAAAAGTGTTTGTGCTGGGTGAGTGGGGTCCTTCATGATGCAGGTGGCCCTCTTCCTGCATCTGGAGGTGTAGATGTTTGTGATGGTGGGGAGGCTGACTCCAACAGACTTCTCTGCAGCCTTCACCACTCTCTGCAGAGCTTTTCTTTTTGCAGCTGTGCAGCCCCCGTGCCACACGTTGATGCAGGAGCACAGGATGCTCTCCACTACACACCGTTTTAATAGTAAAACAGCAAAAAAGCCACAAAATTTCATTCTGTAGTAGCTGAATTTGGAACAGAAGAGCTCATACCAAAACGCCTAATTGGTTCAAAACGAGAGTATAAAAAAAGTGACGGTTTACAGATTATTTTCTCGAATAGATGCCTTTTACACATGCTTACCTCATAATTTAAATCTCTACCCATATTTAATATGCTGTTCTGACATATGTGTGAGAGCAAATGAGGAACAGTCAGTCTAACACACGTTGAGGCTTACCAGCATTTGTCTGAACAGCATTACCAAAAAAAAACACAACCATACCTGCTTTTTATCTCTTGAGGCCATTTCAATAAATGAACACGAGCAGGATGTGAGCATTATGTCAGGGCTCTGTGAATGTGCGTGCACATCCAGAACGCATGTGTCTGTGTTTATACTTGTGCCATTGTGGGAGCATGTAGCGGACCCTAAACTGAAAAAGATGTGCATTTTTCTTCTCTAATGGCTAATATGAAGCAGACCTTACGGTGTGCTCTGTTTGGGCACATATATGTCTGTGTGTTTGCATGCACGCTGACATGTGCAAGCTTGTGTTTACATGAGTGTTTTTATCATCTGGGAGGCCTTGCTCCTCATTACAACTCAGAGGGTGGCACGAAGCAGTGACACGGGCAAGGCAGTGCAGTCTGCTCTGCACATCAGACCTCTGAGATCATTCTTCTTTAGTTTTTAACTCAACAGTGTCCAGGCTGTTCTTGTTGAAACTTTTATTACTTTGCACCTACGTTGGATGGACTCTAAAAGAATAGAAAGTTGCTGTCAGAGCAAGAGTTTCACTGCAGCAGTCATCCATACCCGAACAAGAGTTCAGTCTCTCCTGCTGTCTCCATTTCTCTCTTTCCTCCCCTGCAGTGGATAGGATTGAGGTCAGCGCCCTTTGACCAGTGGAGCAAATGACAGCTTTGACAGGACCCTGATTTCACTCTGTGCCTTCTGTCAACTCCTGGACACCCATCTCATTTGAATATTATAAATATGGTGCAAGTTCAGGCCACAGAAAATATTCTTTGTCCAGGTGCTCAGTCACTGGAAACTCAGCATAGCTGAGACACACATATGTAATGTCAGTGGTGGGTGAATTAAATCAGATTTAGTTTGTGTGTTGTCTGCTTTAAAAAAAACTCACATAGATTTCAAAATGATTCAGCTTCCATCATGTAAAACTAAGGCCCAATGTTTTAAAATCAATTTATTTCAAGTCCTCATAGCCTGCAGCTAAATTACTTTATTCCTATAAGTGCACACATACAGTATGCATAGTCTCTGTCACAAAGATGGATTTTATTGAACTTAATCAGCATTTTTACATTTCATTCCTCCTTTTCAAACATGTCCTGTGTCAAAATTTGAGAAGTTTGTCCAAGATGGTAACAATTGGCTCAGGCCTTTGAGAACTTTGTGACTAAGTAAGTGAGATGCAATCCGTAAAATACAGATTATTACACAACAATTCAGTTTTGGGGTCAATAAATGAAGAATCCAATAAACGTTTGCTTTCTTTTTGATCCTGATTTACTGTGGTATTTCATTTCATCAAAATAAATAAGAAGAGAAGTGTAACAAATTTTGTTGCATTGACTCCAACGCTGTTTGAAGTAGAGCCCACCATCCCACTATCAGCCCCTTCCTAATACACAAAGAAATGTCAAAGTTGTTAGTCACCAAGCTCTTGGCTCGCAGATGTGCATGTATCCAACTGTGAGGTCTTTGATGGCTTGTTGTCTGCTTCTTATGGATATGATGCATGATTTGGAGGCAGTTTGCTCTCCCTCCTTGATTAAAGCAAAGGATTCTTGGTCAGTAAGACAGCGGCCCCTCAATGCCACACAGGCGCAGATGAGCTGGCAGAGTCCACCCGACAGCTTCGTTAACCTTTTTCACCTCTGCTATTACCCCAGCCTTACTACAACAGCCCTCCACCTTAGACACTCACTTGTCTTTGTTCCATTTTCTGGCTGGCTTGACCCTGCTGGGCTTCTAAATGTGAGGTTTGATGAGCAGAAGGTTTAAATGAACATCCTGGAGGTCCCTAATGAACTGATTGATGTTTCCCTTACATATAATCACAGCATGAGCAGGAACACTTGTATTCAGTGATATAATAACCATGGAGGATTGACAGATACCCTCAGGAGTCTCTCTGTGTGGTGAGGCAGACTGCTGGCTGACATTCTAACCCTTTAAATCTGCTGTGTTCCTCGTGTTTTAGAGTAAACTTTGTATTTCAAATCCTTATTTGCTGTTTAATTGAAAGGAAAAGCAGTAAAGATGCTCACACACACGTTCACAGAGCGTGCACAGTCGTATCCAGATGTGGAGGGCGATTTTGAACTACAGGGTCAGCCTGTCTAGGGATAAATCAGACAGACTAATCTGTCCTGTGAGGGGATTGAGGGGTAATTGGTCACATTTGACCCCCCGGCCTCAAGGACTGTGGGAACGTCGGCTTTATCTACCAACGGTAATTGACTAATGAAACACTTCCGCAGTACCCTCCACTGGATTGTCATCCACCGGTTGGAGTAGAGTGAGGCATATGAGTGTGTGCATGTGTGTGTTTATGTGAGCGTGGCGATTACAAGTGGCCAAGAGGCGTGCTTTGTGCTGTAAGTGTTGTTAAAAGAAAATGGCAGGATGAGGAACTCCCTGTGGCCATCCATGCAACGTTATCAGCATCATCAGCCTCTTTCTGCCTGCAGTGATACTGACAGACCACACATTGATGGCTGTGTGGTTGACATCACCGTTCAATAACGCTCAAGTGGAAATGAATTCAACTCAATTTTGCTATTGACAGTGTGTTTTGTGCACAACTGACCACTAGCACCAAACAGCACTTTTGCACAGCCCGTAATAAATTGAATCAGTAAGTATTATTTTAGGCTCTCTGGTTAATGGTTGTGTTTTATATACATTTTATAGCATTTTGTGTGATCACTTATGTAGGTGAAGTTCTGCCCACATCAGTTGAAAGAAAAAAACAACAGCATTAAGAGAGCAAAACGGGAGACAGGTGGGCTTTAAGAAAAAAAAGGCTAAAGTTACAGTTGTGAGACAATGTCTCTGAGGTCCCATCAAGTGAGCCATTCATTGATGTGGGCCTACCAGTTTGTGGAGCCAGGCAGACACTCCGATAGAGTGGGGCCCCGTGTGGCCTCGTCTTTTTGTCCCAAGCTGACCCCTGCACTCCTCCCTGGCCTCTGCGCCCCTCACCTGGCCTGTTCCATCGCACTGGTAACAGGATACCTGTAATTTGCTCTAATGGCCTTTGAAAGACCTGGCTGGGCTAATCCCTGGAGTGCTTCTCCCAGCAGCACCGTATGAAAAGGTTGGGGGTAACCTGGCCGAGCGCTAGTCCTGAAACAGAACCAGCCTCTGGATTGCATGTGAGAGAATGTCACCCCTTGAAGCTGGGACTGAAGCTGAGGGCGTGCAGGAGTCAGCTTTCAGCAGATCACCACGGCGTGGCTTGTTCACAGGCTCAAAAAAAAAAGAAAGATCCCTGGTGTGTTGATAAGTAGATCATCTCCACTTTACACCTCCCTACATTGCTCAACCTGACAAGTGAGGAAGACTGTCCTAAAAACCAGCACACAACTTTGAATGATAACTTTCCAGACTTTCTGTAATTTGTGTGGAAAAAATAGGCGACTGCTCCTAAAATGCTTAAAAAGTCATTGAAACATTGCAGGGTAGCCCGTGAGGAGATTAAAAAAGAAACTAGTTGGAGGCTTGACTTCAGTCTAAGGGATGACGATGCTGGAATTGTGCATTCAGAAATATAAAATAATTGCTGGAAAAAAAAAAGGCACTGTTCGTTGAATGTGAACTAAAGATGAGCTTAAAAAAAGAGAAAATAATCTTATCCGGCTCATCTTCACTGTCATTCCTCCAGAGAGTCCAAAGGAATGTGGGAACTGCAAACAATATGTGGGCAGGGAGGGTTGGCCAGCTACCAGTCTTTCCTCTACTGTATTCCTCTTCTTTGCATTTATTTCTCTTTTAAGGGTGGAACACATGCAGACACACCGAGACACACCACACTCATGCCAACCACTCACCCTGCTTTCACCTCCCTCATCTTAGCCTCACCGTGGATGACAGGATCCGTAGGCACGTGTACGCAGCAATTATAAAAGTGACAGCCTGTTTGGATCTGTGAAACATCAATGGCATAGGAAAGAAAGAAAAAAAAAAGCAAAAAGCAGAGCAAACATAATTTGTTTTTGCAATTTATTTTTCCAAAAACCCAATTAGATTCTTTTTGATCAAACCAAAGTTCCTTGTGCTGAATAATTATGATCTAAGCAGAATCTCGGACTAAATTAGATTCAAGAGCCTTCCAGTTCACCTTCAGAGCAGAATAAAGTGAGTTGGTCAGCAAGTAGGAATGAATGTGTTTCTTCACCTCATGTTCTGAGTTCTCTCAGTGAGATTTAGTGAATATGCTTTAACTCTCATGCTTTTTTAATTTATTTTAGTTTTGTAGAAATAAGTGGAAAAACATTCAGAGTTGTAGCTGCAGACTGCTTTTTCCTTTGTTTTCCCTAGTCTTTCATGCTTTTGCACATGTGTAGACATTCCAGCTCTTTTCTTCGGGCAGAAATATCTCACAGATGCTCGTAAGGGACAAATAAATCATCTTATCCCTATGAGAGTTATAAGGTATGATGGATTTCCAGGTTGGAGGAGGTTGGGGAAGGGGTTTCTCAGTTGTGGTTGTGACCCAAGCAAAGAAAATAACTACCAGTAAGAGAATCCTAATCCTAAACACATCAGGGAAAGACAGTAGAACCACTAATAACTAGAAATTATTTCATAATTACAATGAAACAAATGTGTTGCTCTCTTTAAGGCAGGCAGCACCGCTGTTGTCAGAAAATATCTGTTTCAGTTAGCATGGTGTAAATAACAGGAAACAACACTTAAATATAAGAATGAGCCATTTAGAACTAGAAGCACTTTAGGTAATTTTTACTATTTTAAAGTAAGTAATTATTGTGATGATAAGTTTATGTTTCAAAATCTAGATTTGAATGCAAATTCATCTTGCATTTTTTTACTTGTTTTTATAACACCAGTGACCCCCACGACTGAAAAAGGAAGAAGCGGGTAAAGATAATGGATGGATGGATGGATGGATGTGTTTATAACTTCTTTCATTTGATTTTAATAGCTTTTGGTTGAATTATTGCTGTCTGTACTTCATATGTTGTCTGTCTAAATCAGGCCTGTCTTGAAAATGAGTCCTCGTGACTCAGTGAGACTAACCTGTATAAATAAAGGTTGAATGAATAATGTCTTTAATCATTTAGAAGCAAGAGGAACACGTCCGGCAGTTATAAGCGTACATACTTTAACTTTGACTAGAAATTGCAACTCTAATTATTTTTATTTTATTTTATGTTAGATGTCCACCAACTCATGTTCTTTTGCTGCTGATTGCTCCACTATAAATACCACCTTGGCTCTAATTGCGCTTTTATTCCTGATGGGTTTTTTTTTTATTTCTAAAAGCATAACTGAACCAAGTATTTGCTTCACAACCAATCGAATAACTAAATCTCTTTTTAATTGGGGGAGGATGCACAAAGCTTAAGGTTCACAATAAATAAGTGATTGCAAGAAGAACCAAAAGCCTCTTTACCATCTAATTAAAAAAAACAAAAAAAACATTTTCTTACTTTTGCACAATAACTTCAGACATTCTGTAAAAATTTAAACAATCTGTGGATCTGCTTTGCACCATACACATATGTTTACAAGTTTGTTGGCATGTTGGGACCAAGCACACAGTTAACAAGCTTGTAAATGTTGTAAAACAGACAAGAACATCATTACGTTTCATGCCTCGTTAACCTTCACAAACATGCAGATGTGAAGGCTAATCATTTAGACTTTAGCATCAGGGGACGTGTGGGATCTATTTTCAAACACAAAGAGCTGAGTATAAAAGGTTGCTGCTAAATTTGGAGAACTGTCCGGTTTTAAATGTCATTTTCAAGGAAGCTGTCTACATGATACGACTCACTTCAGACTATTTACGTCCAGCATTCACAAATGATTTGGCTTCCATGTTAGCTGCAGTCACGAGCCACTGATCACGATGCTGAAGTCAGCTTTCATGTCAGCCACTCGTTGCAGCGATATTCTTACTGCCTCAGTATCATGTGCCATGCACTGGCCATATCCGGCTTATGGAAGAGCTCTTGCTTCATTCATCAGTGACCAATGAAATTTAAGTGTTTGTATAGGGAAACTGAGAAACAGAGAAATTGATATAGCTCTTGTCTCTTTGCCATTTTTAAACAGAGCATTGATCATATCATACTTCCTGTGTGTCCTCGGGGCCACTCAAACAATGACAGTGACGCAGCCGCTGACTCACTCATTACCTTAGATTTGGCAACAGTAATCATGGTTTTGTCGTCAAGGTGTAAATGTTGGTATCTGCCCTAAATCAATGTAATGATTATGTTTTTATAGACTTACAGTAAGTGAATGGACAGTATATATTCTTCAGTCTTTTGGTTTTAGGAATTTTGGACTGCAGGCAAAAAATGTCCCAAAGCAGATTTATTTGTACTTCAAAGACCAAAAATAATCAATTTCCTGCTAGATTTTATTTTATTTTTTGTCATTGTATATATAAACACACACTTTAAACAGACTATTTACGCCCAGCCACACTTTTGCTCTTTAGATGATAGTGAAGTGTAGAGAAAATAGATGTTTTGCTCTTCAGACCATAACATTAGATGTAGATGTTAAAGCTGTGGTATCTGCCTCAGTATTTTAAATGAACCAAAAGAGACAAACAATACATTATATGCATTGGAATGCAATATGTTTTATTGATCCTTTGATTATTTTATTTTAGACTCAGTGCTGTTCCTGTAGTGGTCTTAAACAAACAAAAACAATGTATTAATAAACAATTATTTGTTATTTTATTATTAATTAATAATACATTTGTTAATGATTTAATACTATGAAAGAAAATATAACATTATGGATTTTTAAAGCAACAGTTTCTAATGACTAATTATTTAAAACAATTACATTAGGAATTGCACCCAGGTTTTGTGAACATTTATGAACACAATTAAAATGTACATTTTATTTTTTGTTAAGTGAAACTGAAGCTTTTCTTAGTTAACAATAAAATTTGCTCATGAGTCAGTGATCATTGTTTGGTTAATAATTAATCTTTAAATGATGTTTTGCTTTGAATCTCACCGGATCGCGAAAATGGAATTTGATTATTTTGTGTGTAACGTGTCCGATTGTTGCTAATGTGTCGGCAACAAACCAGAGATACACAAACTTAATGGAGAAAAAAAGACAAATTAATGCAATTTGATTTAGATTATTTTTGTTTCCTGCTGTTTTAAAAAACAAATACATCCCATTAAAATACTAATATCACATTCGGCCGTTTATGCACATCTCAGGGAACCTATTACAGGATTAGTTTTTGAGCAAATGATTTTTGAACAAAGAAGGTTTTTATCTCGAAACACGAAAATGCACATAATTAGATTATTTATTAATTCACAAGTTTGTCATTAGCATTGTTGTCAAATTAAAAGTTAATCAGGCAAATGGTCCCACCAAAGCATCATGTAAGGCTTCTCAGAGGGAGGTTTTTCATGGTAATCTGTCAAGGTGTTTGAAGCTATAATGGGTAATGCATCTTTTGTCTGGGCGGATACATAGTCAGCTTTTTTACCCAGTCCCAGACCCTTTAAGAGGGTCATGGCAGATCAAAGGTGCTTATCACGGCCTTTAGGCCTGACAGCTCAAACCCGACATGAAAAGCTTGTTTCTTAAAAAAAAAAAAAAAAAAACCCTGGACCCTTTTTCATTTAAAAAGCACACAAACTGTGAAATAATTGAAAAGTTATGTTAATCAAGAGCAGGAACACAGTGGGAGCTCCCAGATTCCCAGGCTCTGCTCTGGTCGATAACTAAGACATAGAAGGGGTGCTCAAGAGCGTAACCTAAGAAATTAAACACCTCAAAAAGCAATTTGCTAAACGTTGCACTTTTATTTATTGATTGATTGCCTAAAATTCATGCAGAATGTACTTTGTAGGTATGTTACTATATTCTGTATCACCTCTCTCAAAACATTTATTATTTAATAAAGTTCAGTCTGGCTTTTCACCTCCAGGTGATCTGACTTGATGGAGGTGCAGCTTTTGGTGGCACCTGCCTCCACCACCTACCAGCACCTTCATTCTGTACTCCCTCTCATGCTTCTCCCTCCTCTCCCACACCATGAATCAGACAAAAGGGAACCCAGTGAGAGTGTCTCTTACGTTCTTTTCTGTCTTCTTTTTTTCCAAGGTCAGAAAAGGCTTGAATGATCTGACGATGGGCAAGCGTCCAAAAAACGGGTGACAGAAAGAAGAGAAAGAGTAAAAAGGAGACCGAGTAAAAGAGTTTTTTCTACGCTTTTAAAAATCCCTTAGAGGAGATATAAATGGCAAGTCCACAGTTGACTAGACATGTATAGTGCAGGATTTGCTTGTGAAGGCAGCTTGAGCTTATTGACAATCCCAGCCAAAACATGTCAAAGGTTAAGAGATCTTGCCAATTGCAAGTGGGGAGCCAAAAGTGCCTTTTTATTTCCCTCAAAAGGACCATCGGTTTATATTTGTGCTGCAGAACGAGGCAAAGTGCTGACCTCTGGGTCCGTGTGCAAAGAGTTAATTTGTCCTTATTGTTTGTACTTCTTTAAAATGATTTGTGTTCAAAGCATTTGAAGCAATTTTGTATTTAGAAATATTTCTCTCTTTTCTCAACATGATTTTCTTGAATAATAATTCTGCTGAAAGTAAAAAGTTGCATTCAACAGTCAGTAATCAGGGCAGGTTCACATCTTATTACAATTAAAGAATGCATTTTAACACTAAATTTACATTGAAAAATGCTTTACAGGCTTAATGTACCAATTTAAAATTGAGTTGTCAGATGGTACCGATACATCAACAATTTCCCTGTTTTGAATTATCTTAAATGTTTCTTGTGAATTTTTGTTAAAGTGTGAAAGCCATACATATGACATGCATTTGTGTCACTTCATTGCAGAAAGAATGTACAAAGGAAAGAAATTTATAATAAACAAAATGACAAAAACAACAGAAAGGTGGAAAAAAAAAGTTGAATTGTTTGATGTTGACCACAGAATGAGAGACTTTTAAACTTACTGAGTGAGTTATGGATCAAAAAAACAATAT
>NC_056500.1:29772207-29794614 GCF_014905685.2 Nematolebias whitei
CCATAGGGCATCAGAGGCAGCACTGGAACGATGGGGGTGCAGCTGGGCCCATATCTGTATTGACCAAGGCATTCCTGCCTTCCCTGCAGCTGTTTGCTAAAAAAAAATATATATATATATATATATATTTAAACAACCATGATTTACATGTTACTGTCAGAAATAAAGACACTCAAGAAATACAGTATTTGTTGGTATTTATCTCGTCTTTTTTTACTTTTTGTACTTCTTTATGTAGTAGAGTAAATTACTTTAAGCTTGACAACGATGTTTGGAGTTAGGGACAACAGAGCTTGGAGCAACACTGACACATCATGAGCAGATGTTCGCTTCAATTTTCATCTTTCAAAATTTTTCAGGTTAACTTTGAAACCAGTAACATAATCCAATGGCATTAACGATCTTTCTGTCCTTTCTGAGAAGAAATATTATTTCACAATGTTTATAAAATTATGTAATGTTTCATTTAAAGATTTTAAACTACCCATAAGTAATCTTTACTTTACTTTTGAATATCATATTATTTTGTAAACTTTTAAAGCTTTCTTGATTTGCAGGTAAATTCGTGCTTTCTTGGTTTTCGAGTTCTGCAGGTTTTCTGGGGGTTGTCCTTAGATCTTTGATATCTGGTTACATTTTCATTAATTTTTCTGTCCAATTTTTGTACCTGACTGTTAATTGTGCAGGCTTAAGAAATGAGGAATGTAGACAATTAGTGGACAAGAAAAGTTTTTTCTGACTTAAAAAAATATCTGACAAAGGTTATCTACTGAATATCAGGTTTTCAGCAACTCTGTAAGAGGTTCTTTGTTGGTGATAAAATATTAATTTGTGTCTTCCAAGTTATGGTTTTGTTTTTGTTTTTTTTTGTTGCAAATTTAACCAAATGAATGGGAACAAAGTGTTCTTGAGACAGGTTTCTAAAACAAAAATGTCTATAATTGCCATTTGATGCTTTAATTTTTCATTTTTCTTGAGATTCTTTGTGGATATTGTATGTTTTCCTTGAATTTAGTAGCCTTATCATGTCTGGAGATTCTAAGACCAGGGACAACTTTTGGTTGCAAAAGTGATAAACATGTACCTTCCTGTAATCTCGCATGAAAAAGAGAGTAAAATAAGGATGGATGGATTTTAGAAAATAAAAAAAAAGAGGGCATTTTGATAGCCAGTGTGCTGCATTTGTACTATTTTACAAAAATATGTACTTGTACAAGGCAGCACGGTGGCACGGTTGGTAGAGCTGCTGCCTCTCAGAAAGCAGGTTGCCCCAGTTCAAATCCCGATCGGGGCCCTTTCTGGGTGGAGTTTGCATGTTCTCTCTGTGCATGCGTGGATTTTCTCCAGGTGCGCCGGTTTCCTCTCACAGACCAAAAACATGCATGTTAGGCTGATTGGTAACTCTAAATTGTCTTGCTTGTCTCTATGCGTCCCTGTGATGGACTTGCGGCCTGTCCAGGGTGTACCCCGCCTCTCTCACAGTGATAGCTGGACATGGGCACCAGTGACCCCTTCAACCCGAAAAGGAAAAGGCGGGTAAAGATATTGGATGGATGTACTTGTACTTTGTACAACAAAAGAGACTTTAAACTTTGACTACAGTGCTTGAGAAGAAAGCAAAGTCTCTTCAACTACTAAATGAGTACAACCTCCTACCAATTCTGGGCCACCATTTTCTTCCTTGATCTGGAGTTACGTTTACACTCTCCATTTAAAAAAAAAAACATTTCATACATGTGCAGCAAGTCTATGAGCAACAAGACAGACATTTTCCTCTATGTGAACCTTCAAGATTATCAGTCAGGAGAAAGATATGACCTTCTGTTCAGATAGGCAACCACATCAATGTACCATTGAAGGTGTAAGTGACCAAATGAAGACAGAAACGATCTAATCCTCTTTATCTCCTGCAATTAGCTCCTATTCAAGACCTTGCAATTCCCCTGCAGGTCAAGTTAAAAACATCTTTCTGCCATAGCCATGGCTAAGGATGTGTTTTGTAGACCAAAAGAAGATCAGGAGAACAATCATGCGGGACTTGTTTGCAATCAGCGCCCAAAGGAAACAATTATCTCAGAATCGTGCCAGATTTTTCATGGTGTTAAGTGGTTTGGAGAGGCCACTTAGGTGGCGAGTAGATGTGGGCTTTATGTTCTTTCGTAAACAACACTTGTTATCATCAGGACGAAGTGTCATGTTTTGAGCGTGAAGGTTTTTATGGGTGCATGTAGGAAAGCAGATGTATAATGGGAAGGTTCAGACTGCGTGTTGTGTGTATGTATGTGCCAAAAAGTGTTTATAATAAAATGTCAGGTCTGGATTATAGATGCATTTATCAAGATTTGTTCTGAAAAATATTTCTCACCTAATTAATATTAATATTGTAATGTTTTACTAGTTTGAAATTCCCAGAGTTTGAGTGTTATACACTTAAAATAATCTATGTTAGGGTAGGTGATTTAATATATATATATAAATTTTTTTGCTTTGGTCTAGTCCTTAGAGGACATATATGTCTGGTATCCTATTCACCAAACACTGGTAGAGAAGTTTTTGATGGTAAAACTGACAAAGCCTGATGCATCTAACTCTTGTTTCCTCTCATTTTCCAGGCTTGATGGAAATTCGATCTGTCAGTGTGGGAGTTGTTGCCATCAAGTCTGTCAGTAACGGGCTGTATTTAGCTATGTCCAAAAAAGGCACACTCTTTGGCTCGGTGAGTATACAACTTGACAACATTGTTTCTGGAGGTTAAGCTGCTGATGGATGAGAAGGAGAGGCTGAGAGAAGTAAATATCTGATGCTGAAGTGAAATTCTCTACTGGAAAGTCCAGCAAGAGGTCACAGTATTGCTATCAATCATGGCATTACACCTGGACTACAATTGAGAATACCTGCAGCTTGAGCCGGCTTGTTACACTGTCAGAATAGATAGAAGAGAAAAAAAAATATCAAAGTTACAAAGCCAGCTGTGCTCATTTAAGTCCTTGTATGCCATCGCTAAATGTTATTTTGCAAAGCAAGACATAACATGTGCAGAGACATGTTCAAATACTTGTGATTTGGACAAAAAAAAATCAGGGACAAGCAATCAGTCAGCAAGTGCAATTAAGAGAAACAGCCTTCTGCATGTATGGGTTTTCTCCGGGTACTCCGGTTTCCTCCCACAGACCATAAACATGCATGTTAGGTTGATTGGTAACTAAATTGTGCCTAGTTCTGAGTGAGAGAGTGAATGTTTGTCTCATGTGTCTCTATGTGTCCCTGTGATGGACTGAAGGCCTGTCCAGGGTGTCCCCCACCTCTTGCACAGTGACTGCTGGATATGGGCACCAGTGATCCCCGTGATCCGAAAAAGGAAAAAGTGGGCAAAGATAATGGATGGATGGATCCTTCAATGCAGAAAATCCATCCATGAACAGATGTGCAAATTCAGGATTCCAGCACCACGTCAAAAATCTTCCATACACTCAGTAGCCATTTTAATAGGTGCACCTATTAAATTGCTTGTTGATACAATCAGCCAATCAGCCAGTCACATGACAGCAACTCAATACATTTAGGCATCTAGATGTCTTGAAGACAACTTGGTAAAGTTAAAACCGAGCATCAGAATTCTGAAGGAAGAAGATTTGATTGACTTAGAAAGTGGCATGTTATTGATGCCAGATGACCTGGTCTGATTATTTCAGAAACTGATGACCTATTGACATTTTTGTGCACAACCATCCCTACGTTTGTCAAATCTCTTGTCCACTTTTAGTAAACCTGTTGCAGTTTTGATTTTCAGTTTCCTGCATTTTTGCTGAAAGAAGTGGGACGAGATGTACTATAGCTGATCTGCTTTAACGTTCAACTTGGGCTTTCAGAGATGGTATTCTGCATACCTTGGCATAAATGAGTGGTTAATTGAGCTACTAATGATTTTCTATCATCTTAAACCTGTCTGTCCATTCTGCTCTGACATAAAGAAGGCCTGTTTGTGCACACTGGACTATTTTCTCTTTGTCAGACCATTCTCTTTAAAGGCTAAAGATGGTTGTATGTGACAATCCTATTAGAGCATATGTTACTGAAATACTAAGACCAAGCCATTTGGTGTTAACAACCATGCCATATTCAAAGCTACTTTAATGCCCTTTCTTCCCTGTTGTTATGCTCGGTTTGAACTTCAGAACGTTGTCTTCATTAGATGCATTTAGTTAGGGCCTTATTGGTCCTTGAAGGACCAGAGAGGCCCTTCATCTAAATGCAATGAGTTGTTGTCATGTGACTGGCTCATTAACTATTTGTGTTAACAAGCAATTGAATTGGTTTACCTAATAAAGTGTTTGCTAAGTGTACATTAAAATGAAATGCCAAGAGAAGCACAGTCAAAAGTGTCTGGACACTATGGCAGAGAAGATTAATCTGAAGCATAACAACACAATATTTTATTCAGATTGTTTAGATTGTTTATTTTTTTCATGTCTCAAGCTGTTAGTACCCAAATAAAAATAGTTAAGCAGAATGTTCAATTGAAAGATGGTCCTTCCAAAAAAGGTGATTGTTGAGATTAGCTTTCAAATATCCATTTTTAATAGAACCTTCATTGTAAAGCTTTTTTCTTGAGTAACTAAAAGATTATCTCTAGAAAGGGACAGCTGTCGCTGTCCTCTGACAAAATCCATACCAGGTTAGTGTATCAGAAATGTTCATTGTGAATATCTATTGAAAAATATTTGGAGGTCTGCGGCAAGTGCAAGTACCTTAACTTTCCTAAATTTCTCATGAGCTCAAAAAGAGGTCACTGGTGCCCATGTCCAGCAGCCACTGTATGAGAGGCGGGGGACACCCTGGACATGTCTTCAGTCCATCACAGGGACACACAAGACAAACAACCATTCACACCTAGGTAACATTTAGAGTTACCAATCAGCCTAACATTCATGTTTTTGGTCTGCGGGAGGAAACCGGAGTACCTGGAGAAAACCTATGCATGCTCGTAGAGAACATGCAAACTCCACCCAGAAGGGTCCTCCCTGGTGGGATTCGATCCGGTAACCTTCTTGCTGAAAGGTGGCAGCTCTACCAACTGTGCAACTGTGCTGCCCTGAGCTCAAAAAGATGAACAATCTAAATAGTTTGTAAATAGAAAATGTCACCTGCAATCACCTTGAAAGATGGCTTTAGACAGCACAGCAGTAAAAGCAGTCTGCTCTCACCTGTAGAGTTATATGTTAAGACCTCCATGACGTGTCCTCTCCCTCCCACTGACTGCAGGTGAAGTACAGCCCAAGCTGCAAGTTTAAAGAGCGCATTGAGGAAAATGGCTACAACACATACGCCTCGCTTCGCTGGAAACACGGTGGCAGACAGATGTTTGTTTCTCTGAACGGACGAGGAAAACCACGGCGAGGTCACAAGGCTCGACGAAGACACCCGTCCACTCACTTTCTCCCGATGCTTCCCTCCTAGGCGTCCAAGTTTGAACTTTTACCGGCAGCTGCCTGGTTCACCTGCCTTCCCATTTAGTGCTGATCTAGTTGTGACAAAAAAAAATATTTTTATTTTAATTTATCCATCTACTTGTCACATAATTGTACATTTGTTGAAGTTTGTAACATTTTAGAATTAGAATGTCTACTTTTAAGTTATTTTCAGCATTTTTAATGATGTTAATATAATACAAAGCAGTCTAAAACAGTAAAACAGCGTAGTATTCATCTGCACTTGTCAGGTTACAGTTTCTACCATTTTGTGTGCAAATGGTATCTAAAAATGGTAAATGGACTGTACTTGTAAAGCGCCTTTCTATCTGATCAAGATACTCAAAGCGCTTTACACTACAATCTGTGCTGTCATTTGCTCATTCATACAGCACTCTACTAGATCTGTACAAAGAATAATCAGTGCTTCATCACATTCACTCACTGATGGGACACACATCGGAGGCAATGAGGGGTTCAGTGTCTTGCCCAGGGACACTTGGGCATGTGACTGCTGGTGGAATCGAACCCCAAACTCTTGTATTGGAGGACGACTGCTCTAACCACTCAGCCACAGCCGCCCCTGAATGTGTCTGAGTTATAATATGTTACTGTAAGTGAACAGAGAAGGGACAAAAACGCTTGGAAGTCACAAAGTTACTTTATTGATTTATTTTCAAATGACAAAACTAAATACAAATTAAAAAAAAAAAATCTCCATAGGTAACTGACACAGGGGTCACATTTATTTTAACTTTTTCACAAAAGCGTCCAAAATTACAGTTATAAAGAAAAATAAGGTATTATGTTTTCAGTCTGACCACCTTTTAGGGCCTAATATTAATAACATCTTAGGTAAATGTAATTTTTTCATCAAAATTACTCAACTCAATAACACACTGTTGTTTAAGACAAAATTACAAAGACATTTTTAGTTACCTCACATTGGGTAATATAAAATATCACACAGTTAAAATTCATTGAGTGTTGTTTATGCAACACAACATCATAGAGTGTCCTGGCACAAAGTAGGTCATTACTGTATGCAAAGTAACTTTTCATACATTTGTTGATGCATAGTCCAGTTTTTAGTATAAGAAATGCTCTAAAACTAAATGGGACTTAAAAAGTAAAGGCAATAAGAAATGGACTTGGCAACCAAAAAACTTCAGCCCAATTCTCCAAACTGAGCTCTGTCTGACTGCTGTCTACTACAGGTTAGACTCTGAATACCTTAAAAACCATTCCACGAACGCAATAAAAAGTCAAAACTTTAAAGCCCTGCTAAAAATGTCACATTAAAAACTGCCTGAACAAAACTCATCATACCTAAAGCTGAACTGCACCTTTGAAAGTCCATTCTTTCTAAACATGTCTGTAAAAACATATCAGATACAAAGTTAATCACTGTAACATTAAATTGCATTTCCTTACATCTGCGCCATGTTCCACGATACTTTTGTCAGACTTCTTCTCCAACTTGATGACTCATAAGAGATAGGTTAGTTAAGTACTTACTGCCAATCTGTCAAGACATGCTAACACTAAACAATACGACTGTTGCTAATAGAACATTTAATATATTTAACACTGTTTTTACTCTTTACTTGTGTGACGTTGATGTGTACTGTTATAGTTGACTTACGGTAGGAAAAACTAATAGTTGTATTCAAATCTATTTACTGCACAAACTGTATGGTATTACTACTGGATATTGGTAAAATTGTGATACATCTTTCACATACAGCTTTCAGTTTATGGTCAGGTAGTTTCTAAAGCAATATTTTCTTTAAAACAGTCTTTCGACCCATTTCAGCTAAGTCGTTTGAGTGCCTTAGTCTATGATGGGTTTGGTAAACATCAATAAAATGTGGATCATAATGTACTTGCTTAAAAATGTTATCTGAATCATTTTCAGCAATGTCATCATGCTACAGCCTGGGTGTTTTCTGTTTCCACTGTCTTTCTCTGCCGTGGCACTGTCTGGTAATGATCTGTAACTGGCGCTCTTTGACATCATCCCCCTCTTCATCATGATCATGACAAAGCTCCCAGCAGGAGTGGTGTTGATGCTGAAGACCTCTTGTCTGATGACAGGTATGCAGCTATGAACTGTGCAACATCTTTTCCACACTGCTGAGCGCTGCAGTGGCACAGGAGGCCACACGGCCCTTTCAGCAAACAGAAAGAAGAGTCTGAGATGAATAATGGCTGCTCGGGGTGAATAAAGGCCATCCTTTCAGCCTGTCAGTAAGTGAGCAGACAGACCAGGTTCATGTCACACGACCTACAGTGTGTACAGTCACACTGTAGTTCAGCTTTGAAGGTCACGGTGCAGCATGAATTACGGGGAGCTCTGGTAGTGTTATTTTCATGCAGACATCTTCATCCACGTCGAGACATCCTTCTACTGGAGGTGTAATTTTCAACAAATAAAGACTACTTTTACCTAATTGCTTTGCTCTCATTACTGGTCAATGACTGTTTGCAGAAAAACAAATGAAATTAAAAAAATCATGCCTGTTTAGAGCTATGGCCACTCGTTAATTTTTCTTAGACCGTATGTCGATTAACAGATTGAACATTTCTCCCTTCAGTAGTCAGCACCATGAGTATCATTTGGTCTGTTCATTTATGAATTTACAGACCTACAGCAGGGCAGATTGTAGAGCAGATGGCATATCTGTTCTAGATTTTCTACAGATTCTGTGTCTGTGTTACAAGTGTCTCTTGTAAATGAGACTGCCTGTTTAAAACAAAAGTAATAAATAAATAAATATCCTGAAAATCAGCATAATCTAAAAATATTTAGTTCAGAAAATAAACGTATAACATTTCAGAACAAACTAGCAGTTGAGTGCTAATTCCCAACTCCAATTTTCCAAATCTTATTCTAGACAGGGGCGGCACGGTGGCTCAGTTGGTAGAGCTGCCTCCTCTCAGTGAGAAGGTCGCCAGATTCTGGATAAAGTTTGCATGTTCTCTCCGTGCATGTGTGGGTTTTCTCCGGTACTCCTGTTTCCTCCCACAGACCAAAAACATGCATGTTACACTGATTGGTAACTCTAATTTGTCCCTAGGTGTGAGTGAGAGTGAATGGTTGTTTGTCTCGTTTGTCTCTATGTGTCGCTGTGATGGACTGGAGGCCTGTCCAGGGTGTCCCCCACCTCTCACACAGTGACTGCTGGATATGGGCACCAGTGACCCCTGTGACCCGAAAAGGAAGAAGTGGTTAAAGATAATGGATGGACGGATATTATGGTTAGACATGCAGCCAAACGCATTAAACAGGTCTTCTAGTGTTAAATATAAGCATTTTTTATTGTTACTGTTATTTTTAATATTTTTTAATTCCTTAATTTTGTGAATTGAAAATAATTTTATCTGCACTGTGAGCAGTTTCTTATTTTCAGAATAGAGGGTAACTGCACTTGTTAATTTGTGCTTGATAAATATGAACAATCAGCTACAATTAATAAACATTAAAGAAAAAAATTGTGACTTTAAAAAGTAGTGGATTTTGTTGCTTTCAACCAGTTTGACACGACTGTCAACAAGGAAGAGGGCCGGCAATAGACAAGGGGGCGTGCCAAAGACACCATCTTAGCACCAACATAACTGTTTTGTTCCACTTTGGAGTAAGCTGTTTGGGGAAGAATCAGTTTTGTGTTGCGTGTTTCCTTGACTGATGAAGCCTTCTGGATTGAAGACGAAACGTTTCAGCACAAAAATAAATAAACTGTCCAGGTGACCTGACTGAAAAATTTTGGATTTTATACCTGGATTATTGAGCATGGACTTTGTTGTTAGTGAAAGTTAGTTAATTGGTGAAATTACATGATGCTGAACTGATACAAATACAAAATAAATAAATAAAACAATTTTTCCACCAACTTCACAAGAAGATTACTCATTAGAGTCAAAGTCAGAGAGATTTGTTTGTCATTCGCATCTCATGTGGGACATGTGGTGGAACGAGATTACCGGTATGTATGCAGGGTCCCAGTTACATCCAACAATAAAATGTAAATAAAAAAAACAGTAATAAGATCTAAGATATGAACTAAGAAAAACATCAACTAAAAATACACTAAGCACTAATAGCATAAAAACATTACGTCAAACAGCAACAAGAACATGAGTCTGTGTGAGCAGATGAGTACAAATGAACACATCAACATGAAACAGATCAGCAGCAACATGATGTGATTTTTCACAGTGATTATTCTGGTTAGATATTCATGAGTCCAACAGCCTCAGGGTAGAAGCTGTTCCTCAGTCTAGTGGTTCTACACTTAATGCTCTTCAACCTCCTTCCTGAGTGGAGCGGGGCAAAAAGCGTGTGTGCTGGGTGAGTGAGGTCCTTCATGATGCAGGTGGCTCTCTTCCTGCATCTAGAGGTGTAGATGTCTGTGATGGTGGGAGACTGACTCCAACAGACTTCTGTGCAGCCTTCACCACTCTCTGCAAAGCTTTTCTTTCTGCAGCCTCCATGCCACACATTGATGCTGGAGCACAGGATGCTCTCCACTGCACACCTGCAGAAGGAGGTGAGGACTGAGCTTCCCAGACCAGCTCGTCTCAGGCGTGTGAGGAAGTAGAGTCTCTGATGAGCGTCCATTACATCCATAGAGCAAAATGCAAAATACAAAAAAACAACAACTCTGCATTGAAAATGCTACTTAACAATTGTATCCTGATGCATGCTCAGTAATCCAGGTTGAAAAATTAAAGTTCAGTCAGATCTTGTGAACAAATTCTAAAAGTAAAAAAAATTAAAAAAAAAAGCAAAAAAAAAATAAAAATAAACAGATGCACAAAGTACAAAAGAAGGGGAAAAATAACTTTTCCAGAGGATCTGACTTAATTTTGTTGGGTTACAACTAATAATTGTGCTGCTGTCAACGTTTTATATGTCTAATTGAAAGAATAAGCAATAAAACATATTTTAAAATGACAAAACCACAACTTCCTCAATTATAAATGTCTCTGTTAAACCCAGTTGCAGTTTGCTTATATGACATTTCACAGTGCATTTTATAAAGCTGTGCTCTTTTTCAATTTATTTTTATTTTTTTTACAGTTTGCTTTAATTTTCTTGGGGAAACGCAGCATCACCCCAAACAGCCAAGTTTAAACACTTAGAGAATAAACAGTGAATTTGCAGGTATGCTAATTAAAAACTAAAGAAAAGCTTTTTTTTATAAGAATGCATGGCTCAGCCTTGCTGTACAATGTGAGTTTTATCTTTACAGGTGCTTTTGAACATATGCTCACCATCTGATCATCTGGTGCAGAAACACTGAAGCCTGCAGGGCACCAAGTAATCTCATTTTCTGCCTCCTTTCTCTATTTACTCCCTTCTTTGTCTGTGCCCTCTATCTCTTGTCCCCCATCCCATTTCTCTTCTTTTTAACTTTCCAAGAATCCTTTCTCCTTGTTCTCAGGGTGCAACTGGCTGCTGGTGCCAGCTCCAGCAGCAGCAAATGGGAGCTGTAATTATCATTGCTCTACCACAGTCCTGTCAGTGTGCGCTCCAGCTAAGCGAGGGATCCTTTGGAAGTCCTCATCAAAAGCTTTAGCCTTTGATCATCTGGCATAAGGAAAAACTTGAACACTGTGCAAAATTAACAAGGAATGTCCAGCAAAGAAAGTGCTCAGGTGAATGTACACGAAAGCCAAACTGAAAAAAATCCAAAGTTTTTCTGTCATGACTTGTTGAACTTACTAACCCGGATGTTTGGGCTGCATTAGATCAAATCATTGAGTTGTTCACTAATTATTTTTACAACCCCAATTCTTTAAAGCTTGGAATGCTTAGAAAAATGTAAAAAATTCAAACAAAAAGAGAGAAAAAATCCAGAATGCCATAGTTTGCTAATCTCATAAACTCACCTTTTACTTACAGTGACACACAGTAAATATTCAAGTTTTTAAACTAACACATTGTATCATTTTTTTTTTCTAAAAGGTCAGGTTATTTTGAGATCTATGACAGCCACACAACAACAAAAAAAAGTTGGAACAGAGGTAACAAAAAGCTGTAAATAGAAACAGATGGAAATAACTGTCCAGTTTGGGCATACAATGAACATTTTAAAGAAGCTGAGTGTCTAAATCTAGATGTAAAGATGGGCAGAGGTTCACAAATCTGCAAAAAAATTAAAACAGTGGAACACTTAGAAAATTGTTCATCATAGGACTATTAGGATGAACATCCCATCATCTACAGTTCATAATATTATTAAAACATTTCAAGAGTCTGGAGATTTTTGCAAAAAAACTTTACACAATCTCTCAACTTTTGTCCCAAAGTTTTTGCGAGATAGCACCTGCTTCGTTGGACATCAGGTGGTCTTCATGTTACTCCTCTTGAGCAAGATTACAATCTTTAAACAAAACATGTACAAACAAAAAATTCTAGAGCATAGCACATTTTAAAAACTGCCCAAGGTCCAAATGAATTATTCTACGTAAGTCACCAAAAACTGTCATCGTGGAAAATGATACTTTGAATGCTTTAACCTCACTTTGCACTTTGAGTGACAGAAAAAAATAATAATAAAAGGAGCCGTTTTGAGGGCCTCAGCCAAAATCTACAGGGGCACAAGTCATGCTGCTTCAGCGACAACAAACCGCGGCCTCTGAAACCTTTGAAACCCTGTGTGGTCATTTTCCCTCACAGTGGCTGAAAAGAACTGTGGTGGGTGGGAAAGAAAAAAAAGAGCCCCTCGCCACTCATAATACCAATCTTATGTATGTAGATGAAAATGGAAAGAACGGGTTAGGGTTAGGGGTGTGTGTGTGGGGGGGAGAGCAGACCAACTAAGACACAATTTTAAAGCGCTTATTGAATTGCCATTACAGCTCCTGAGACTAATTGTGGCTGTTGTGTGTATCTTGGTGGCCTAGGGGGCTCTGGAGTGGACCTGTATGCTCTTACTCAGTGGGGTTTTCAAACCGAGTGGCCCTGAAAGAGAACAGGACCACCGTAGATCAATGGCAAACCTTTCACTCTTTCATGGGCCCTTGCTAATCCTTCTCATTTGTCTGCCATTTGTTGAGGCACATTCACAGCTCCCTGAATTTAGGATTAGAGCTTGTTTTGTTACAAAAACAGCCAGAGTTGTAATGCTGAATAGATGGACTGAAGGGTGGATGATGGATGGGTGTAGATGTGAGTTTTTGAACATGTGTTGCATCAAGTGTACACTATGTTTATGATCAAAATTTGTGTCAACAATCTACTTACAATAGTTATTTTTTTCCAAATAGGCCATTTTGCAGAAAATATCTAAGTATTTAGACTGCATCAAATGAACAATTTATAACAAGGTATATTCTTTAAAGCATTTGACACAAGCACTGATGTTACATATAAATACCAAATCTAGATTCACCTGAGCGCATCATTTGTTTGTATTTAAACATAAAGCGGAGCATGTTTTAGAGGTGTACATAAGGTACAAACAAATACTACTTAAATGCGTTAGTACACGTTAATGTATGTTGAAAATGACTCAACTTGGGATTATCCTTGAGCTGTCCTTCATGAATATATAAATGCAAGCACAAATGGGAGAGAAACGAAAAGAACCAGGAAAGACAACACAGGAGTTAGTTCAGAGATGCATCTTTAGTTGAGTTTGAAACAACTGGCTTACATACATCATATATCCAGGATTTCTTGTTAACTAAGATCTATACTGCTTATTCTTAAAAATACATGATACTTTTATGTTTAAATATGGCTTAATTATTTACAAAGTTTGTAACTTTTTGTACATTGCTGAAAGAATGACATCAATTTTGAGTTTCAGAAAAGCACAGGTGAAGTTTAGATTATAGTAATCTAAAGTCTTACATAAATGACTGCATGTCTACTAAAATTGACTTTTTAAAAGTTGATCAAACAGACCTGTAGCTGAAGTGGACTTGTTGGCTTTACATTATATATTAGGACAAAATGCTTATCTGAATGTTATGTATTGCTTAAAGCAATGCATCTGACATTATCATACATTTTTAGTTAAGTTAACTAGTCTTGTCCTGTTTTGTTCTATCTGCATGTGGCTGTAGAACTTTAGACAGACCAAATCCAAGTTGTTAGAATTGACTATAGATACTCGTCATCCAGAGATGAACATTGGTGTTCCACAAGGTTGCTGTCTCAGTCCCTTCTGTACTAACTGAACACATTCAACCATGTGACTCACACCTAATGGTAAAGTTGTAGATAATATTACAGTAGTATAACTCATTAAAAATAATGGAGACAACATAAAAGCATGACCTTTCATGCCCAATGGAAGTTTTTAAATCTTATTATTTTAACTTACCTTTTCTCTACCAATGACTAGAGAAAGTTGGACTGAAGGCCAGCAAAGATGCAAATGATGGCAGAACAAAAGTAATTGAGGCCAGGGTCTACTACACTAGACAGGACTCAATATGCAGGCTGTGTAAAGATGCCCCTAAGACAGTCTAGTACATGATAGCAGGCTGTAAGATGCAGGCAAGCAAAGTGTGCAAAGCATCATAACCAAGTGACTGAAATACCATTAATCTCATCTGTGCTAAGTTTGAGCTGGAGGTCTCACAGTCAAAATAGGAGATCACAAAAGTGGTGAACAATAACAGGACAAAGATATGGTGGGACTTTCAAACCCAAACTGACTTAACAGAAGATGGCTAACCAACTGAACATTGTAGTGGTCGGCAAGCTACAGAAAAAGGCAGTGATGATAAATGTGGCGGTCCCAAGTGATTGTACATCAAGAAGGAGCATGAGAAGTTCAAGAAATACCAAGAAATTAACAAGGAAATGGAGAAAATGTGGCGATTTAAGACCTTAGGGCTGCCCATGGTCGTCAGAGCGCTCAGGGTTGTGGCCCACAGTCTGGTAGAGTGGCTTCAGCAGATTCCAAGAACAACCTTTGAGATCCAGAAAAGTCCTAGGAAAAGCTAAGATACTGGTCAGAACCCTCGGACTCCTGGGTGTTTGGTAGAGGACAGTAGTTTAAAGTCAAGGTCAAGGTCAAGATTTCTTTATTGCCATTCGCATCGCATGTGGTACATGTGGTGAAACGAAATTGTGTACACAGGGTCCCAGTTACAGCCAACAAAAGTATAAATTGTAAAAGAAAAAAAAACTGTAATAATCTAAGATATGAACTAAGAAATATGCTAAACTAAGAATACGCAACACACTTAATAGTGCAAAAACAGAAATACAACAGTAATACAACAGTAATACACCGCACAACAACAGCAAACATGAGTCTGTGTGAGCAGATAAGTATGAATGAACACAGTGTAGATGAACATATGCATGAGATATATTCATAAATTAAACGGATTCTTTCATTTTTCTGGACTGTATATAATGTGTATTGAATTTAATAAAATGTGGACGGAAACGTTAATTATCTTTGACTCACCAACGACAGTGGGTCATTTATTAACAGAATCAAAGTTTAACACATCACACATTTACATTAATTGGCAAAATATGGAAAATAACAACATGGCTAATTTTAGCAAGCTGTACAATTTTGATTAATCACACGGCGGTGGTTGGAAACTTTACACAGACATTTCTAAAATATCTGGAATGATTTCTACCTGATAGAAGAATTTTAAAGATGGAAAGATGAAGTTTAGAGGGAGAAAAAGATGGATGAGGGGGTTTGTTTGTGTCAGCATCAGAACGGCACTCTCCGGGTTTTTCTCAGCTTCTTCCCCCAGTACACTTAGGTGGTATAAATCAACTCTTTTACCTGGAGATGTCTCCACTGGTACGAAAGTCCATTCAACGCACCCTTTCAGCGTCTCCGTAGGAACAGCTGTGAATCGTCCGAAGTAGTGACGGTACTTGTTCGACACAAATTCACCTCACGAGTGGACTTCACATGAGTGGAGTCCGTCAGAGTTCCACTCAGAGGTGGAAGATGTTATAATCCCATAAGACTCGGAAGAGCTCTGTGGTCATGTCAGGATTTTCCTGTTTCCCAGCACGGGAGCTGCAACGACTGAAGCCGGAGCCTGAAGCGACTGGACTTCTGCAAACTCTCCACCCGACTCCAACTGGACTCGACTCCAAACTCGACTCTCTTGAACTAGGAAGTACCGACATTTTAAAGGGCTCTATTTCCGGTTCATTTGGGAGTTTCTGATTGGTCAATATCGACCAGACAGGGGTGTGTTTTTGTGACGTAAGAGGTCACTAGGAGTCAGAAAAACAGCAAGAATGTTATGGAACAGATTGAAAATGTTTTTAGAGACAGAGAGAGAAATGTTTGGAAGAGTTGGCGGAAAACAGGTGCCAGCTTCTCTATTTACGTCTGAGAGGATGTAAAAACATGACTGCTCGTTCCAACAACTGGTCTGCGTTTGACTCCGACCTTGGACCAAAACTTACACTTGCTCATTCAAAGACAGAAAATCAGAAAATGCATAATTACTCTGTAACAGACCTTAACATGAATTCTAACTTTGCATGAGGATTAAAAATCATTATTACTGTTTCACAGTTAATAAAAAATGATAAGTTCACTACAACATCTAAAATGGTTTGAACTAAAACACTTTGATTATCAAACATTTGTAAAATAGTAATGATAATAGAAAAGAGAGTGTTCTTTCACTTGAATTCAAGAAAGAAAGTCTCAGGATGGGTCAACCTGTATTTCTGGATTCAAATCAATGAAATGACAGTTTCTGTCCCATAAGGTGCCTAAGGTCAAGGTTTTGACATCAGGCCTAGTTCACTACAACAGCATCATGAAATCAATCAGCAGCATGAGATCAGCAGCATTGATAGTCAGCAGCACATATCAACAATCGAGTGGCATTACAGTGATTTTTTGCTTTCACAGTGATAATCCTGATTAGAGATTCATGAGTCTAACAGTTTCAGGGTAGAAGCTGTTCCTCAGTCTAGTGGTTCTATACTCAATGCTCCTCAACCTCCCTTTTTTTTATTACAAAACTTTATCAACTTTACAAACAAGTGACTGCCAGTGGTATATGAACAGGTACAAAAGTAATAGTATACAAGTATAGAAAAGAAAAATGTAATTATAACATTGTACAAGAGGTAAAAATGTCTAAAAAGATACAAACCAATCTATTTACAGGTTATATAGATACATTCACATTAAGTTTGTCTAGAACTGAGATGGTTTTTCATTGACTTTTAGTTTTCAAGTCCTTTAGTGCTCCTCAACCTCCTGCCTGAGGGGAGCGGAGCAAAAAGTGAGTGTGCTGGGTTAGTGGGGTCCTTCATGATGCAGGTGGCCCTCTTCCTACATCTGGAGATGAAAGTATAGAAAAATAAAGTTGACCTCAGAATTTATAAAACACAACAGAATTTAAGAAAACAGATTTGCTTATACACAGAGAAAGAAGAGAGAAAGTGAGAGAGAGAGAGATAATAAATTGTTTTCTGAGATTATCCATAGAGAGGAGTTTATATGACAAGTAAACACAAAAAAATCATCAAAACAAGAGACATAAATTTGGAAACAAAAGAGGAAAGTGAGGGGGTCGGGGAGAAAGAGCAGAACTCCCAGGAAGACCCAATTGTTCCTACTTGGTTAGAAATGTCCTGTAATTAAAATCATACAATCATTTCATGTTCTGATTAACTCCTCAAAATTTTGCAAGTGCCTTCTGGGGTCAACAACAAAGCTTGGGCCTCATGTGAATGTCAGATGTGGCAGCAGATTGCTTTGTGGTGTCTTAGAACCAAATGTTTGGGCTGTGAGCTCAGAACACTGACAAGTAACATTTTTGTGTTTGTTTGTTTTTGTTTTACTGTCTTAACACGCAATATATTTCTGTTTAACAGTGTGAATATTTCATGTTGTAAATTGTGTTTTGTACAATTTCATAGTTAAAGTAGATATGCTGAAAATGGAAGAACTATCTAGCTCATTATGCATACTCACTGTTTATGGCAGGATACCAATTTATGATTAAATTAATATGTATTTCCTTGCATAATTTCCAGTTAAACAATTTATGCAACATACAGACAAACTTTATTTTTTCCTTTTAAAAGACCAATATTTACTCCTCTTTAGGGACTGTAGGTGCCTCCCTCTGTGAAGGAACTGACCACGTTTTTTATTATTTATCTGAGAAACTTAGGCTCAACATTTGATCCTTAGACTCCACAATGTTGTCAAACTAAGCAAGACATTACATTACTGCAAAATATTGTATTTTCTTCCCCTTGATATTTTTAGAAGTATTTTTTATGTGACAGTAGCACTAAAACTGTTTTTACTAGCATGCTATTTCAAAATTCTTCCTTGATTATATATCATAGTCACAGTGCTTATTACATTGCTATATTTTTAATTTTGTCCAAATTTTGTCTTAATCTGTCACAAGCTGAATGACATTCCCATCAACTAACTTTGACCCGCTGTCACAGTGTGATGTGTAGAACCATTTTGGTGCCACTAGACAATTCTTTCACATTGGTGATTTTTGTTTTATCCAGAGCAGGGGTCTGCAATCTATGGCTCTGGAGCCACATTTGGCTCTTTAGTCCCTCCGCAGTGGCTCTTTTAAGCTTTGACCAAAACTAACATAAAACTGAATTTTATAGGATGTTAGACCCACAACAAAAAGTGAATAGTCTTAGCAGTTTTCCTGACATTTCCTTTGCAAATGTGTAGATGCTAGTAATAATACACAGAGTATATTATAGTCACTTTAACTTTATGCTTTTATTTCTTCTAAGTAGGATACTCAATTTCTCCAGAGTAAAAAATAAATAAAAATCAAATATGCTTGCACAGTTCATTGGTTAAGTTTTAAAAAATAACTGGCAAAAATAATATTTTTTTTTTCTTTACAAGAATCCAGTCTTCTGTGATGGACTAGCGACCTGTGCAGGGTGTCCCCCGCCTCTTCTCGCACAGTGACTGCTGGATATGAGCACCAGTGCCTCCCATGACCCCCCAAAAAAGATGATGGATGGATAGATGGATGGATTTCAGTCTTTTATTTTGTCTCAAAATGTAAAAATACCAATGTTTTTAGTTTTATAATTCCACGCCTGAAAAGTCCCCTAAACATAAAGTGACCCATGGGACACCAGTTCATAATGACAATTGTAGCAGGTTTTACAGCTGTGGACATTTTTAATTTAGTGAACAAAGGGGCAGAAATGGCTCTTTTGTTCTTAAAGGTTGCAGGCTCCAGATATAGAGCTACTGTCCAAGCTATGAAAGAAAGCAAAACAATTTAGACATTTCTTGTTTCATCATCTTGCAGTCCTGTCATTACTTTGATAATTCATTCAACCTTTATTTAGACAGGTAAATCCCATTGAGCCTCGAGGACTCATTTAAAAGAGAGACCTGATTTCAACAAAGAATGATGACAACAATGGACAACAGCGACAACAATAGACAGTTATAAAAAAGCATACAGGCATAAAGGCATTTTTTTTTTAACAAATAGGATGGCTAAAAAAAGAAACTTCACAAAAAAACAGCTAGATTCTAAGGCGAATGTAGAAAACTAAAAACAGGAACATGTCTGCGTTAGTCCCTGCCAGGAGTCCAACAGATTCTTAAAGCCACTTAGAGAGGTCAAGGTCGAGAGCTTCAGATCTTTTTGTAAGATATTCCAGGAAACAGGAGCAGAGTAGGAGAAGGCCCTTTTGCCTAGTTCAGTCCTCACTGAGGGAACACTGCAGGTAATAATGTCCTGAGAGTGCACACTGTAACTGCACTCACGCAGAGACATGTAGGAGGAGATGTATGAAGGCAGCAGACCAAGAAGTGATTTATAGATGAAAATGTACCAGTGAGAGAGTCTGCGTGAAGTTAATGATGTCCACTTAACCAGTAAATACTGGGTGCAGTGGTGGGTACGGTAATTACAACCAGTTATGGATCTTAACGCACCGTGATAGATGGTGCCCAACATCTGCAGGGTGCTTGTAGGAGCATTCATGTAAATAATGTTGCCATAGTCAATGGCATTACATGCCCACCGATCAAATACCCTACTGCCATGTTGCTGGATGAGCAGATCGGCTGCATGTTCCACAGAGTTTGTATGAAGGAAGCATCCACCTGAATCTTGCTGATAGAAATGGAGAGATGCAGCTATCTCTTATTCGACATGCTGACAAATTCAGATTGTCTCCAATGTGAACTTTCTCTCCATCGGACCACTGCTTGGACGCAGGGTGAATCGTCCACCAGCAGTACTCTCCTACAGAGTCTTCTTGTAGTCTGACATCAAATGACAGCCTGTCTGTCAGTGACCTTGATATCTTCAAACAGGTCAAGTTGTGATTGGGGCAGTATGGGATACTGTACAGTAAAACATTTTTAAAAATAACAATAAAAATTGCAGTCAGGCACTGCCATTTTGTAGTTTTCTCTCACTAAGCCTACACTATTGCCACTCAAAAGGACTACATTTTCCAGAAGCCAACAGTGCCCCACCCAGAAGCAACAAAGCTTCCAGCCGTTGCTTTCTACTGAAATGGAGGGAAAGTTTTGATCCAACCTGAAAAACTTATTCATACTGTGATTTTGGTGCCCAGTGGCTGCAGAGAGCTGCACGGAACCGACTGGGAACCGGACCAGTACGGGACCTACAGACTCATCTGTGAATCTGAGTGCTGCCCGCCGGTGTTCACAATGGTATTGTGTAAATACAGAGGTCGAAAGAGGGCTTAAAGTTGATTCACTGTTGATCCACTTCTGAGCCAGTAATGGAGACGGTCACATATTTACATAGCAACAGTACGAGCTGCCCTTACCAGCTATGTTGTTGTCTTTTGCAGATGGGTTCAAGTAATGGGGAATTGAGAATCCAGCTGCCTCTCAAAGAAAATGAAGTATAAAAATAGCTTAAGGGTTAACATGTTTGATTTTTATGGGGCATAAAGGTCAACACCAAAACACATGGCAATTTACCACTTTATTCCCATTTTTGTTGAAACTCTTAAAAATGAGGAGACAAAAAAAAAAAAGTATATTTGTTTTTGTCAGTTCCACTGTGGACTAACAGCATGACCCCTTAAAGAAATCAATGGATTATGCCCAATCTGTTTCCAATGATTAGAGTTGAGCTGTGTTGCATTGAACTCTGTATGGGTGTGCTGTGAACACATAACAGCTCTCTGCACCCAAGGAGGATGTTCTCAAGTTGAGGAACCTAATCTTTCCCAGCGGGGATCGAAGCAGCTCTGTAAGTATCTGAATAGAGATAATATCTCTATAATGAAGCCTGTTTTGTACCATCAAAGTCTTCAAAAGAATCTGAAACCTGACCTCCTTTCTAGCACGAACAATCCCCTGGTAAAAGCTCCCTATTATTAATAGTTTTCACTTCCTGATAAATTCTATGTCTTGCTTTTTCTCTTGTGTTTTAGCTATTCACTCATAGCCAAGTACTTTTTAATGTCCCTGCATTTTGCTACTTTGTGAATCGGGTTGTTTTTCTTGCTTAAATAAGTTTATAACTACATGCACAGCAGTAGTTGTCACATATATGAGCCAAATAACGTTTGGATTTCAGTGACAGTTCATCATTTTGGGATTCATATTTGTTTGATCAGTTCAGACCCAATTGATATATCTGAGTTGTGATTGGATGATAAACATCCAGATAGATCTAATTTAACTGTGCAAGCTTTAACTAGGACTTGTATTTGCATATCCTGCTTTTTGACCATTGTTCAATGTCAGCAGTTTTGTGATGTGTATCTCTGATGGTGCAAAGAGTTTTGAAAGACTGTACAAGTTAGTATCCAAGCATCTGATAGGAACTGATAAAAAATGTAAGTTGTCAGGAAAGATGTCACACCTGTGCACAGATAATCTGGTCTAAAAAAAGCACACGGATGCAGACATAGGATAAAAAATGCTTTGTAGCTCAGCAGATGTAGAAGATGGTCTTGCATCATTGAAATCAGATCAGTGATGAAACTGCCTGCATGTGAGCCACTATAGAGGTAGTATTTTCTATACATGGGATGTTGATCTATGTGATGCAGGTGCATAATACCACATGACGGGGTAACATGCACTGACATTTCCATGTCAAAGGTATTTAGCCATACACGAATCTTACAGAAAAGTATGTCCATTAAGATACCTTGGCCAGGTGATGCAGCTTCAAAAACAGCCCTTTTGGATCTTTTAAACAAATATGAAGCCCCTACAAAGGTGTGCAAAAGAATACACATGATCAAAGTGGGTGAGAAAGACAACCTTGTCCTGGCCTAGCCATTATAGGGCCCCATGAATGGCTGTCTTCTCCCCTTTTGTTGGTCGGGCATTGACAGTCACTCACCCGGCAATGACTGTCACACCAGCACTAAGAGCCAGCCGCCGACAGGGGCCATCCACATCAAACGAGGTTGTTAAGGGGCCCTGCTTGTGAACTGTGGCAACAAACACCTCCTGATTCTCACCTACAGCTCAGCGGCAGACACCCACCGCTGTGCGCTCAGCTACTGCCACCACTGAGAAAAGATGTACGGCCCAGACCTCATTTCCGCCTCTGTTCCAACACCCCTCCCTGTCTATCTGCCGCTCTCCGTCAGGTAGGACTTGTGCTGGCCTTCAGCCTGCTGAAACATAAAGGGCAACTAAAAAGTGTTTAAGAATGCTTTATGGATGCACGACAAGGTGAGACTAGCACTGTTAGGGTCAGAAAGTGTTCAGAATGTTAATGAGATACATTCAAGTTTTATTTATATCTGGACCAGAGTCACACTTGATTTAAAGTTTAAACTTTATGAGGTTTGAACTTCAAAAGTCAACTAATGAGAAAACTATACATTTTAACAGGCTGTGACAGGTACTTTGACCTGGGTGAAGATCAGCTTTAGTTCAAATGACTAGTAATAAATGAAACCTGATGTACAGTTTTTCCCCTGTGTTTATATATATAT
>NC_056500.1:29795014-29829752 GCF_014905685.2 Nematolebias whitei
TAATTAGGTGTACTAAAGCAAATATTGCAGAAATCCTGTGAAAACGTAATCAGATCTATTTCGTGATCTGGCAATTTTGAGATTCACATTTTTCACTTGAAAGCCTTGTTAAAAGCTTAGTGGTTTCATTTAACAATTCTTTTTAAGGTATGGCATGTTTAAAACATTTCACTATATTGTGAGCAACTATTTTGTGGCAAGTAAGTCGTATTGAAAACTGCATAATTAACATCTGAATCAGTTTCCTGGCATTTAGACCCTATATGAAAAAAAAGCTACTGTAATAACAAATGTTTGACAGTAAAAATGATTTTTATTTGTATTTTATAAAATAATAAATAAGTTTTATAATAAAAACACATGAAACATAGATACTTAGTTATTTTAATAACAGACATTAAGATAACGTTTCAAAATTGACTTCTGGGTGACTGTGTGACGACTGCCACCTGTTGGTCAAAATATGCAATATTTTAAATTTATGTTTTTTGTTTGTCAAACTTACTACATTTGAAATGTAAAATAAATAAATAAATAAAAGAGAGAAAGAACAAGAAGACATTTTTCTGTTAAAAAGATAGTTTTGTGGAACCCCTTAAATAGTAACAAAGGGAGTTAAAATACAACAAAAAAAAGCATAATAGTGGTGAGTGTATAACTCATAATAATAATAATAATAATAATAATAATTTGTTGTACTTTTATACTTTAATCCTTAAAATTTGTCATTTTGTCCGAAATCACTCCGTGGAGCATTAAAGCGGCCCTGACTCGATTTATCTGGGCTCTTCTCATCAGGCCTCACGGAGCGATCATCTCTCCTCGCGACCAGCTTTGTCTGATTTAAGATGGCTGCCTAGTACATCGAAGTAACGCGGTTATTGCATGTCAACATGTCACTTCTAAAAGCATGTGCCTTCGTTAAATGCTTCAATCGGCGTAGTTTATTGGAAAAATGTGCTGTTGGCCGGGATTTTGCGGACTGTTGCCGGCTGTGTGTCTCGACGAGAAACGGCTCAGTGAGACTGATATCAGGTGAGCCGAAGCAGGAAACTCATAATTATCAGTTTATCTGACGTGATAAATAAACTATCGAATTTCATCCAGGATTCGTGTGTTAAAAAAATTGTACATTCAAGCTGAGTTAAATGTCTGTGGGACTTTAAATGGTTGATATTTTACAGGTTATTTAGTAACGATTTTCTTGTTAGCCTACTAAGTATTGTGAAAATAGATATATCTAACATGTTTTAACGCGAGCACACTATTTCACCTTGTTATGGCCATTTCAGTTGATGACAAATCTGTTGTCAATTAGGGTAAGCAAAAGGTAACCAGCACCTCCTTGTCCTTGAGAAACATCATTGGGCTGGACCTTCAAATCCCCTTTTGTTTACTGTTGCAAAACAACAAACAAACAACCCCCCCCCCCCCCCCCCCAGATTTACTAGGCAACAACACACACACATATATTTTTATGTACTCTTTATGTCCTGGGAAAAAGTAAACACTGATTTGGATTGATTTCTAGTCATGTCAACATAATTTAGTTTTTATTATTATTTATAAATCATAATTGTTAACATGGTGGACTCTATGCTATTAAACTAAACCTATATGGCTTTACTGTGTGACATAAACACTTAGCTCCAACCAACTTTTAGATGAACTGCTAATACAGAAGTTCAAACACTTTTTTTTTGGTACACTTTATACTATATGTTAAAGTAAATGACATACCAGTACTAGCACATTGTAATAACCAGTAACTACAGTTTAAAATAAAGTGCAGGCTGTGTTTTGCAAGTCATTTAAAATAATCTGGTTACTTGAAGTGTTCAAGACCTTTTTCTAAACACAGATACACGTGGAGGCAAAACACAGCGTAAAAAGTGATTTACCGGTACTTATATATTGTCCCCCTTTTAAAGCACTAAATAATAAAATACTCCATCAATATATTTGTTTTTATTTTGTGTAGCAGTTTAATTCACCTGTTAATCGGATCACTTTAAAAGTGAAAACCCTCAGCTGTTTGTTGTTTGTGTGAGTTTACTTGTTTATGCAGGATGATACTGTGCTTTTGTTTTCAAGCTCTGTTAAATAATCTGCATGTGTTTGTTTTCTTCCTTTCTTTTTTTCAGAAACCCCTTTAAACCTTCAGAGAAGAAACGTTTCATCTGTATTCCCAAAGTCAGATGATACGAAGAAACGTGTACTTGAACAGTCTCAGTTGTTAGATGGTATGTGGATTTAGACAACAATTTGTATTGAGTAGTCACACTGATGCTAGGAGCATCAACGTTTTCAGAGGTTCTTTTCCTCATTAGTTGTGCTGCAAGACACACTATGTTTGGAATCAGTATTAGTTTATGTATTTTATAGATTTCTGTTTTTTAAAGTGCCATACTCGTCAGACTCAATCTGATGCATACATTTTATGAATACTTTTTAAAAAATATAATGCACTGTATCATGCAGAGGATACACATTGCTTTTGTTTCCTTTTCAGTGCTTGAGGCAAGGATCCAGCAACTTCAATCTGACGTCGTTTTGGATGTCCAGCATGCAAAAGTGCATTTCATTAAAGTTCCTTCTTGTAGAAGAGGTGTGTCATCTGATAGGATTACCATCAGAGGGTTGTCTCAAGAAAAATCGTGCATTTCTAAATATGGATATTTACACCCATCCTCTAAAGTACAGCCCAGCCGCTGGATGGAAAAATTGTCTGTCGAGAAGACAAGTAAAGTTAAGAAACTGCAGCACATCAAGCAGAAATTGAAGAAAAGCTCCACAGAGACATTTTCTGCTTCTGAAAATAGAAGTGGCATGAAACCATCAGATGAAATTCGTGCTACAGTTTCTTCACCAACCACGGTATCTGCTGTCACTGCAGAAAAATCAGCAACATCAAGTAAAGTATTGAAAAAGAAAAGGAAAATCTTGAAAAAGAGTGTTGAAAAAGATGGAAAGGATATTGAGGCCAAGAATGAAGAGCTCTCTGAGACTGAAGAGCTTAACAAAAGACTTAATCAGAAAAAACATCACTGGGCACATTTAGGTACTCCAGAGACCACGGAAAACGTTAAAGTAAGTCCATGTGGAGATGTCTATCTCAACAACCTCTCTTACCTGGAAGCGTGTGTGTTTATTGGGGACATTGAGCGGTCACAGACTTTCCTCCTCAATCAGCACAGAACCATGGGTCGGCGTAAACATCTCAATACGGACATTTACAACATCATGATGAAAGTGTGGGCCAAGAAAGTAAGTGATGAAATAAAAATAAATGAGACAGCAGAATTATTTTTTAGTTAGTTCACAAACTTGGTGGCCCTGAAGTTTAAACCACAACTACAAATTAAAAAACACAACATTTGAAAAAACAATTAATTTGAAAAAAACACAACATTTGAAAAAACCATGTTTGAAAAAACAACATTTAAAAACACAACATTTGAAAAAACAATTAATTTGAAAAAAAAAAAAAACACAACAACATTTGAAAAAAACCATGTTTGAAAAAACAACATTTAAAAACACAACATTTGAAAAAAAACCAACAAAAAAACATTTGAATAAACATCCAACAATTTTCAGTCAGGTCATCTGGACAGTTTCTTTTTTTGCTGAAACGTTTCACCTTCTATCCGGAAAGCTTCATGAGTCGAGGAGACACAAGCATCAGTTTTGTGTTGTGTGTTTCCTTGACTGATGAAGTCTTCCGGATAGAAGGTGAAACGTTTCAGCAAAAAAAAGAAACTGTCCAGATGACCTGACTGAAAATTGTTGGATTGTATACCTGGATTATTGAGCATGGACTTTTTTTTTGTTTGTTTGTTTTTTTCAAATGTTGCGTTTTTTTCAAATGTGGTTTTTAATTTGTAATTGTGTTTTGTTTATTTGTAGTTGTGTTTTTGAATATGTAATTGTGGTTTAAACTTCAGGGCTGCCGTATCTTTCCAAATTTGATTGAATTAAAATTTATCTGGCATCATCGGGCATCACTTCAGTAAATATTGTTGTATAGTTATTTTTACAGTTCTGATTGTGGTTCCTTTTTGCCTCTCTCTGCAGGGCAAATTAAATCAGGTCGGCCGCATCTTCATTCTATTAAAAGAAGCTGGTCTGAAGCCAAATCTTGGATCATACTCTGCTGCGCTCGAGTGTATGGGTCGCAATCCATATTGCTCCCCTAATGTCATATCAAGGTTTGTCTGCAACTGGTCACACCACCACACAAACAAGATTCATAAAGGAATGTGTTCAAAGGTTAGGGGCAAGTGGATTGTGCCGTTTAAATCATGGAACTCTGCACGTCTTCAGCTACAGAACAGAAGTTTGGTTGATTTCTCTTTTTCTTTTAATTTCTCATGTTCTGTATGACTGAGATTTGACAAGAACAAATGATACAAACGTTGCTGTCGGACCATATCGATACTAATGTAATGGTATCAGTGCTTGAGTTTGTTTCTACAAACAAACTATATCGCTTTTATTCCAGAAATACAGTGCTGCACCGGAGGAGCCATCAAAAGACAAGATTAAATAAAAACACTGAGCCAAACATGCATGTCAGATAATAATTAAATCAGTTCTGATTTCACAAAACTTCAGTCACACATGCTAACATGTAGCATCCATATTTACTTCCTTAAACACAACTTGATGCGTGCGACGTCACGTCTTCTGCTCATGCCTGTTGCAAAGAACTGTAAACTGTTCACACTGATGTGAACAACCACGCAAAAAATAAAAAAATCGGATATGAGCAAAAACTGTGAATTGAGCTTTAATCAGAGACGAGGCAAATTAAAGAAAAAAAGACGACCCAACCGTACTTCTGTTCTGTAGCTGAAGAGATGTAGAGTTCCAAGATTTAAACTAGGGATGCACAATATTGGATTTTTGGCCGATATCCAATATGCCGATATGTTAAAACTTATTTGTCCGATAACCGATGCCGATACCGATATTTTATATACGTTCCTTTGTCAGAACATAGCCTTCTTATTTAGGCCTATTTGCTACAAAAAATGTGCAACAGCTGTAAGAGCTGGTGACATATATTCAGTAACAGCCATATGATATGCATAGCACTTTAACTTATAATAAATAGAGTGTTAAATATTATTTATTAGCATTAGTCACCTGAGATACTGTCTCACTTGTGGAGGCTTGTTCCGGGTTCTTAGCTGCGGTGTGGGATCCTCTGCACTCCTGTGCATGAAGGACAGCCTTTTTAAATTCAAAGTTTTTGTCTATCTATTGTGTCGTGAGACTAATCATGCTAACAGGGCTAACACAACGTCCACATGTCTGTGGTAAAACTCACCCAACAAGTCGTGCTATCGACTATTAGCTTCTCAATGACTTAGGTAATGACAGCTTGTAACTTGGGTAACGTTATGTCGGAAAAAAATATCTCCGACTGGGGACGATGTAACGAGGCTCAACGTACCCCAGAAATCTTCGGAATCCGACATCCTTACCAATGAAAAATAAAACTTCCACACTGCCGACATTTTGAATTTTCCTCTCTGCCATGAGCACAGGTAGGTGCACGTGACGTCATTGCGGTGCGCTGCCGCTGCAGGTAAAAACAGCACCATTTATATCGGCGAGTTATTTTAATGGAATGTCCGATATTGAATTTTATGCTAATATCAGCCGATACCATGCTGAGAATATTGTGCATCCCTAATATAAACTGCACATGTTTGGTATTGTTATTATTTATACTGGGTTGATGTGCTTACTCCTACCTCACTGATATAAAGGCTGGATGAAATGGGACATGACTGTTCAAACTGAGTTTGCTTTGAAAAACTTTGGGTATGTATCTGAGTCAGTACCACAGATGAATAAGATCTGGCTGGGGTTTGCAAAAATCTGATTACTGGTAGTCACGCTCTGTCATGAAAAAATCTGATTTGATTCACATTTCCTACAGTGTGAACAAAGTTGAGTGCTGTTTATTACACACATGTAGAAAATATACACTTTTACAGACTGTGGCCATCACTCTTTGCATTGTAATATGTGCAGTAGTACAAGTTCAAGTAGGTTTATTGTCATTTCACTACCTGTGGTACGTGAGGTGGAATGAAATTGTGTACACAGGGTCCCAGTTACATCCAACAATAGCAAAAATGTAAAAAGTGTAAAAAGAATAAGGATCTAAGATATACACTGAGTTATACGCTAAACAAACACACAACGGTACGCTAACAGATCTAAGATGTATTCTAAACACTAATAATGTAAAATAATACGGCGTAATAACAGCAACCCGAACTTAGTAGTAAGTTTGACAGCAGAATCTGGTTGGTTCATTGATCACTGTAAGATTATGCTAATATGAGACTTTGGCACTACAGTGGTCTTTATTTTTATTCTATCTTTTTTGTCACTTCATTTTCCCCCAGCTGGTTCCCTTTTCCACAAATATTGTGCTCGCCTATTAAGTCACTTTTACTGCATCCTTGTCCTTAGCGAATGTGATCTGTTCTTCTGTTTTTCCTCTTTCAACACTCATCCTTTTAAGTTTTCTTTCATAAGTGCTGTGTCCTCCAGAGCTCTGTGTTCCCTGAGGTGCAGCAGAGCAGTCACCAGGCTTATTATGCTCTATCTGTCAACCTCTCTGCCTTCTTTGTTCCTCTGGACCACACTGCCAGCTCCCAGACTAATCCTGTCTTTGTTCCAAGGCTTTCTCATTTGCTCAGACCAAGATTGCACGTTGCAACACAAGTGACTCAATGGCAGCAAAGTTACACCAAAATGTGACCTCTGTGACCGTCAAGAATAAAAATAGGACCGTTTCTAAGCATCAGAGTTGTGATGGGTGTTTTGTTTTGTAGGGATGTGCAGATCTCCACTCACTAATCGTTAGTTGTAATATCTGAAAGCTGCTGAGCTATGGTTTCCTCCAGATGCTAATTAGCACACTATTATATATAACAGTGAAAGGTGTGCAGGGTGAAGCAGAGCTCGGTTGTTGTCTGGGCAGTGACAAATTAGCCTTTCTCACTTTTTTTTCCTCCTTTATTGTGCAATTATTTGGTTGGTCTCTAGGAGGCAGTGCAACCAAACAGGCTAGCAATAGAGACTACACAGAGGCCATTCAGGTCAGTTTTATTTCAGGGGTTCTCAAACTTTTTGGGTTCAGGGACCCCTTACAGGGGAGAAAAGGTTTCAGGGACTCTCTCATAACCCTCATGTTTATTAAATCATTTTCTTCAGTTTGTCTGTTTAATTCAATGGAAAGATTTGTGTAGTATTTTTTCAACCTTTATTTATACAGGTTAGTCCCATTGAGCCTCCGGGACTCATTTACAAGAGAGACCTGTTTGTTTTTTGTTTTTTTTTAGTGGTGATAACAGTAGACAATCATAAAAAGCATACAAATTGAGAAGAACAAATAAAAGGAAATGGTATTAAAATACAAACAAAAACAGCTAGGTGGTAAAGTGATGTGAAAATACTAAAAACAGGAACATGTCTGCGTTGGTTTTTGCCAGGAACTTCGCAGATGTTTGAAGCCACTTGAGAGGTCAAGGTCGAGAGCTTCAGATCTTTTTGCAAGATATTCCGGGAAATGGGAGCGGAGTAGGAGAAGACCCTTTTTCAGTTCTCACTTAGGGAACACTGCATGTAATAATGTCCTGACAGCGCACGCTGTACAAGTCCTTCTCAAAAAATTAGCATATTGTGATAAAGGTCATTATTTTCCATAATGTAATGATAAAAATTAAACTTTCATATATTTTCATTGCACACCAACTGAAATATTTCAGGTCTTTAATTGTTTTAATACTGATGATTATGGCATACAGCTCATGAAAACCTAAAATGCCTGTCCCCAAAAATTAGCATATTTCATCCCACCTGCTCTCACACAGTGATGTGTAGGAGATGTATGAAAGCATCAGACCAAGAAGTAATTTAAAGATGAAAATGTACCAGTGAGAGAGTCTACATGAAGTCAATGATGTCCATCCTGATGCATGCTCAATAATCCAGGTAGAAACATCTAAAAAATGTAATGTCAGGTCCTCTGTCAGCAGCAAACTGGTTGATCCACTATGATAAGGGGTTATTTATGACTGAGCTGAATACAACTTCTCAGACTGAAGAAGTCTTTCAGATGAAAGACGAAACGTTTCTACATTTTTTTGTTTGTTTTTGGAACCCATCCAGAGGACCTGACTTAACTTTTGTAGATTAATGATGTCCAGTTAACCAGTAAATACAGGGTGCAATGATGGGTACGGTAGTTCCAGCCAGTTATGAATCTTAGTGCACCGTGATAGACAGCGTCCAACATCTGCAGGGTGCTTGTAGGAGCGTTCATGTAAATAATGTTACCGTGAATACTTTAGACCAGTTGTTTAATAGTGTTAATACAATTTTTATACTTTTAAACATGAGGTATTTTTCATTCAAGACACACTTAATTAACATTTTTAATTTCAACTTCCAAAAATTAGTTTTGAGAAAATTAACAGCATCAAAAACCACTTTAAAACTTTACCTGTTTACATATTGAACATAATAAATGTATTGCCACTTCTTCAAATTATTACAGAAAACTCTTTACATAAAATTGTAACAAGTAAAAGGGCTTAATTTGTAAACTGATCGATGCGGGAACACAAATAGCAGGGGGGGGGGGGGGGTTATGTGTATGCAGAGGTCTGAGCGTCCTTCCCCAGAAAATTTTGAACAAAGTAGATGTAATTTCCTGCATTTTGGTGTACTTTAACGGGTTGTTAAGCGTGCTTGTAAAAAAGCATGTATGATGAACATGTAAATGTACATGAAGTAAATGTAAGATCATACGTTTTTAGGGTACATGAACAAAATTCAGTAAGTTAAGTGAATATACAGTTAGCATGTGAAAGCTTAATTTTCTTATTGTATATAGCTTCTTACTGAAAATGTTGGTGTAATATACTGGTACATTCAGTCTTTCTTAAATTGTTGTATACAGTAGTGTAATACAGGGTAATACCATAAAAATGTAGAAAAAAAATCATAATTTGTATTTTATTTTAAATTCACCAATCAAATATTATTAATGACAATTAGGCAATATGAAAATATTATTTCTATGACCTTCATAGGCGTCACACATCAAATGTAATTGTAGAAAACTCCCTTTAATAAATGTCTCATTTGTATTCCAGAGAGCAGTTGCTCATTGGCATCATCTGCATTCTGCAGTCCAGTTACAGAGACTTTGCTCTCTCTGGGAGATCTCTTGGAGATTTTATTCAAATAAATGTTTCACTGATATTGTCGGTGCCCATCTGCCTCTGGATCAAACTCACACTTTGAGTCTGACAGAAAGCTTGTCAATGCAAATAAGTAAATTGATATTCTGTAACTGCTCACTGTGTTTTCTTTTAGAGCTGAATTAATTAGAGTCTGTTCAAGTTTTTCTAATTTGAGTTTTATCTGCACATCAGTAGGCAGGTCCAATGTGATGAACTTTTAACTTGTGACAAGACTTTAAACTCATCAAATTCATCATAATAAATCTAATCTGCCTCATAAATGAAAATCTGCAATACACATCCTTTGGGATGTTCCTGGCTAATCTAATGTAAACTAGAATATTATAAACATTATTATATTTAAGACAGTAAAAACAGACAATCTCCAAAATGCTGATTTTTTTCCAAGAATTAAATTGGAATAAATAATAGCTTGATGATGTCTACCCATTAATCTACCCAGTAGTCTAATATCCATCCATCTATTCTCTTCCGCTTATCCGGGGTCGGGTCACGGGGGTAGCAGCCTAAGTAGGGAGGCCCAGACTTCCCTCTCCCCAGCCACTTGGGCCAGCTCCTCCAGGGGAATCCCAAAGCATTCCCAGGCCAGCTGAGAAACATAGTCCCTCCAGCGTGTCCTGGGTCTTCCTCTGGGTCTCCTCCCTGTGGGATGTGCCCAGAACACCTCACCAGGGAGGCATCCAGGAGGCATCCTAACCAGATGCCCTAGCCACCTCAACTGGCTCCTTTCGATGTGGAGAAGCAACAGCTCTACTCTTGAGTCCCTCACGGATGACTGAGCTTCTCACCCTATCTCTAAGGGAGAGCCCAGACACCCTGCGGAGAAAACTCATTTCAGCCGCTTGTATCCGAGATCTCGTTCTTTCGGTCACAACCCAAAGCTCATGCCCATAGATGAGGGTAGGAACGTAGATCGACCGGTAAATTGAGAGCTTCGCCTTTTGACTCAGATCTCTTCACCACGACAGACTGGTATATTTTTGATTTACTTCATTTTGTATATTGCTTCGTGTGTTGTCTGTTGTTTCTGTCTGTACAGAACTTTGGTTGGCCTTGTCGCCGTTTTAAGTGCTCTATAAATAAAATGGTATGGTATGTTACAGCACCCTCTTCGCTGCCGATGCTGCACCTATCCGCCTATCGATCTCACTCTCCATTTTTCCCTCATTCGTGAACAAGACCCCGAGATACTTAAACTCCTCCACTTGGGGCAGGACCTCCTCCCCGATCCGGAGAGGGCACTCTACCCTTTTCCGGCTCAAGACCATGGCCTCGGATTTGGAGGAACTGATCCTTATCCCGGCCGCGTCACACTCGGCTGCAAACCACTCCAGCGAAAGTTGTAGATCACGACCTGATGAAGCCAGTAGGACCACATCATCTGCAAACAACAGAGAAACGATCCTAAGGCCACCAAAATTTATCTCCTCAACACCTTGGCTGCGCCTAGAAATTCTGTCCATAAAAATTATGAACAGAATCGGTGACAAAGGGCAACCTTGGCGGAGTCCAACTCTCACTGGGATTGAGCCCGACTTACTGCCGGAAATGTGGACCAAGCTCTGACACCGGTCGTACAGGGACCTAACAGCCTGTATCAAAGGGCTGGTACTCCATACTCCCGGAGTACCCCCCACAGGGCTCCCCACAGGGCTCCCCAAGGGACGCGGTTGCACGCCTTCTCCAAGTCCACAAAGCACATGTAGACTGGTTGGGCAAACTCCCACGCACCCTTCAGGACCTTGCTGAGAGTGTAGAGCTGGCCCAGAGTTCCACGACCAGGACAAAAACCACACTGCTCCTCCTGAATCCGAGGTTCGACTATCCGACGGACCCTCCTCTCCAGAACCCCCAAATAGATCTTATCAGGGAGGCTTAAAAGCGTGATCCCCCTGTAGTTGGAACACATTCTACGGTCCCCCTTTTTGAATAGGGGGACCACCACCCCAGTCTGCCAATCATGGGGAACTGCCCCTGATGTTCACACAATATTGTAGAGTTGTGTAAGCCAACACAACCCCACAACATCCAGAGCCTTAAGGAACTCCAGGCGAAGCTCATCCACCCCTGGAGCGCTGCCACCAAGGAGCTTTTTAACCACCTCGGTGACCTCAGCACCAGAGATTGGAGAGCCCGACCCAAGGTCCCCAGCCTCTGCTTCCTCAGTGGAAGACGTGCCAGTGGGATTGAGGAGTTCTTCGAAGTATTCTGCCCACCGGCCCACAACATCCCGAATTGAGGTCAGCAGCACACCACCTCCACTATAAATAGTGTTGGTGGCGTACTGCTTTCCCCCCCTGAGATGCCGGATGGTGGACCAGAATCGCCTCAAAGCCGTACGGATGTCATTCTCCATGGCCTCTCCAAACTCCTCCCATGCCCGAGTTTTTGCCTTAGCGACCACACGAGCCGCATGCCGCTTGGATTGCCGGTACCCATCAGCTGCTTCCGGGGTCGCACAGGCCAAAATGGCTCGATAGGACTCCTTCTTCAGCCTGACAGCATCCCTTACTGCTGGTGTCCACCACCGGGTTCAAGGGTTACCGCTGTGACCGGCACCGATAACCTTGCGGCCACAGCTCTGATAAGCCACCTCGACAATAGAGGCGCGGAACATGGCTCACTCGGACTCAATGTCCCCCGCCTCCTCCGGAACGTGTTGGAAGCTCTCCAGTGGGTGGGAGGTGGGAGTTAAAGCTTCGTCTTACGGGGGACTCTGCCAGACGTTCCCAGCAGACCATCACAATATGTTTGGGTCTGCCAGGTCTGACCGGCATCCTCCCCCACCATCTGAGCCAACTCGCCAACAGGTAGTGGTCAGTGGACAGCTCCGCTCCTCTCTTTACCAGAGTGTCCAAGACATGTGGCCGCAGATCAGCTGAGACGACAACAAAGTCGATCATCGAACTGCGGCCTAGGGTGTAATGGTGCCAAGAGCACATATGGAAACCCTTATGCTTGAACATGGTGTTCGTGATGGACATTCCATGACGAGCACAGAAGTCCAACAACAGAACACCTCTCGGGTTCAGATCAGGGGTGCTATTCCTCCCAACCACACCCCTCCAGGTCTCACTGTCATTGCCCACATGAGTAAAAAACAGGCAATCTCCAAAATGCAGATTTTTTTTCCAAGAATTAAATTGGAATAAATAATAGCTTGATGAAGTCTACCCATTAATCTACCCAGTAGTCTAATATTGCAAAGATAAAAAAATATCTCCACCTAAACTTGAGCAAAATAGAAGAATTGGAGTGTTATTTTGTGTTGGTGTTTATAAGAACTGAAAATTTCACAAGCAGGTAAAATGAGACACTCTGCAAAATCTTTGAAAGACTCTTCATTTTGTTATATTCTGCTTTTAAAGGCTGTAAAAAATAAGTGACCTTGAGAAATATTTATTCAGACATCTTTTGACATTGGCTGCTTTTCAAGTCCAGTCCTTGCACCTAAGCATTTTCTAAATAATGTTTTTTTTTTCTTACTTTTATTAACAAGCCAATTTATTAATCACCAATGAATCATTAAAGAATAATAAACAAGCACATTCCAGGCAACTTACGTAAAATATTTCATCTAGGACTTTTAGTCTTTACAAGAACTAGGCAAAATGCAGAGGTGCATTTTTTGCACTTATTCCCATAAGCTTTAGCAAACCTAAAAACACAACTGCAAACGTAAAACATTTGCTTAAAAACTTGAATACACTCATACTTTGCACATTTAGAAGCTGCAGTTGGACTGCAGTAAAAAATGTGTGCATTATAAAAAACATTTTCAGAACCATAAATTAAATAGATCATATAGACTATTTGTAATTGCTGAACTATTACTTTAACATTCATGTAGCTGCTGGTTTGATATGACTGTTAGTGAAAAGTGTTCCTATTCAAACTTTATTGTCTGGTAATTGTACTGTAACTTTGTTTCCCAACATTATTAGAATAGAAATGAACATTAAAGCTCCTCCTTGCCGGCCTGTCATCACTTCTTTCTGAATCGTACTCTGGTTGACTCATTGGAAATAGACCCAGTCACTGCAGCTGTTATGGTGCACATGTTTTCACATTATTTTAAATTGTATATTTATGTTCACATTCACATTACAGTAGTTCCTCACTACTTTGCGGTTCGCTTTTCCCATACTCGCTCTATCGCTGTTTTTCAAAGTAAGATTGGACATGACACACAATTGCTGATTGATGAGGAGCCGCATGATCGGCATGGCATTTTTATTTACAATAAATTATTTAAAATTATTTAGCACCTGCTCCAACCTGTGTGCAGCCCACAGCTACAGAAGCTCCCTCCTGCAGCGTGTCATATCTCCACTCTGCAGCAGAGAAGTGGGCGTGGCCAAGAGCACTGGCAGGTGGCAGAGAGCAGCGGAAGCAGAGAGCTGAAATCATGACATTCTGTGCTTTTTTAGAGCATTTAAAGTTTAGAACATTGCAAGAGTGTGGGAAGGGTTTAAAATGCCCTCATATATGTATATATAAATACTAAAATAAACTACTACTTACTACTTGTACTACTATTCCTACTTCGCGGTTTTTCACTTATCGCGGGGCTTCAGGGTACGAATCCCCCGCGCCAAACGAGGGACTACTGTATTTTACTTTGTAACGGAGGGGATTTCAAATGTAACAAAGTAGAATACTTGGGGAGGGAAGCATATTCAGGTAATAGTATCAATTCAAGTTTCTTACTTAAAAAAAAGGCAAAAATAAACAACACTTATACTTCTTTACAGTAACACAAGTAAATGTAATTTACTGCTTTTGACCTCTGGTAACGTATAAAATTGTCCATCCATCCATCCATTTTCTTTACCCGCTTGTTCCATTTTGGGTCACTGGGGTCGCCGGTGCCCATGTCACTGTGCGAGGGGCGGGGTACACCCTGGACGGGTCGCAAGTCCATCACAGGGACACATAGAGACAAACGAGACAAACAACCATTCACTTTCTCACTCACACCTACGGACAATTTAGAGTTACCAATCAGCCTAACATGCATGTTTTTGGTCTGTGGGAGGAAACCGGAGTACCCGGTGAAAACCCACGCATGCACGGAGAGAACATGCAAACTCCACCCAGAAAGGCCCCTGGACCGGGGTTTGAACCAGGGACCTGCTCGCTGAGAGGCAGCAGCTCTACCAGTTGCGCCACCGTGCTGCCCTGTATAAAATTGTAGTTTTGTAAAATCAAGATTATTACTAAAAATCTGTTACATGAAAACTTGTACTCTGACAGTGATTGTCAAAGTTTTTATAACAAATACTTTTTATTTCGCCTGTTCCCTGTTCAAGGGTTGCCATAGCGAGTCATCCTCAACTCCTTACCGATGTCTTTTGGGTGGCTGTGGTTGAGTGGTTAGAGCAGTCATCCTCCACTGAGAGAGTTGGTGGTTCGATTCCACCAGCAGTCACATGCTGAAGTGTTCCTGGGCAAGACACTGAACCCCTCATTGCCTCCGATGTGTGTCCCATTAGTGTATGATGCGACAAAGCTCTGATTATTCTTTGTACAGATATAGTAGAGTGCTGTATGAATGGGTAAATGGGGGCACAGCCTCAAGCTCTTTGAGTATCTTCACAAGATAGAAAGGTGCTATATAAGTACAGTCCATTTACCCTTTTGAGTACCACTAAAAAGTACAGAGTGCTTGTACTGTGGTTTGAGAACCATGGCAATAGACAATAAACTCAAGGGTGAGGCCTGTGCTAATTTTTTAAAATTTCTTGATTTGTATTTATGTATGTACCGGTATATGTAATATATATATATATATCAAATACAAATTGTCAGCTTAATGTTCTGATTTTTTTACACCACTGAACAGTTTTCAGAATACCTTGTTGAACCATGCCAAGCTTTCTTCTTATAGAACACTGAAAAAAAGAGTCAAAGTGCAGCCAATTTTTAGGAAAAACCTTAGAAAGCCAGGAGAACTCAACAGAAGATCACTACTGGAGATTATAAGACAGAGTGGCATTAAAGACAAGGAGGAGCAGCTCTTGACTTGTACTACATCTGCTGATATGTTTTGAACATTATGAACAATAAAAGGGGAGTTGGTCATGTACAATCTGTCATTTGTCCAGGTGTTTGAATCAAATGAAGGAGGATGGCTTGTCTGTAGATGATCTGTTCAGCCAGTGTGTGTTCCAACAAGATGAGAGAGACTTGCTGCTTAAAGCCATTCGCAATGTAATGCCTGACTACCAACCCAGTCTCAACCTGCAGACAACCCAGTGTCATTCACCTCTGGTTCAGGACTTCTATACACAGGTATGGTAGAATGGTTATTTTGAAAACTTTGTCCTACTCTGCAGATGTCATCTGAACCTTCAAGTTGTCAATTCATATGTTAAATTTCAATTATTTTACTTCTTAAACCAAAATTAGTGGATGTCGGTGAGTATTACATGCATATTTATACTATGTAGAAAGCCTGCATCAACACTTTGGTACTTCAAAGAATGTTGACTTACAGGGTTCTGAATTATTTTGATGGGGACCGCCTTACATGTTTTGCCAGTCGAGACACTAGAGAGCAGGGAAGGATGTCACAAGGCTCCAGTGTGACAACAAAAAATTTGATTGTCACCCCTTAACAACCAGAAAGGCACAGGGCTATTTATAGTCAAGTAGCTCTGCTTTCTAATGGCTTTCTGCTTGTGTTCCCTCGTTTCCTCTCACCTCTCCTCCCTTTTTACCACCTTTCTTCTTCTTGGGATGTTCACATGATTCATTAACAGTTTTTCAAACAATTGTAGTATTTTTAGCCTCTGTCCGTGCACCATTTACACTGTTTGTTTGTGATACCAATATTTTTGGCCTGTGTAAGATTGCAGTAATCATTCAGTAAAATATATGTTTATCCTAAGATACATAGTAAGAACCCCATCTTTCAGTTTGTAAAAAACAACACATTGCACAGTCATTATTTAACTAAAATTAAGATTAAATGTTGAGTCTGTTGAAGATTTATTAGCTTTCCTGAATTTCCCTTGGGATCCGTAAAACCACTGTCTAATCTAATCTGGCTTGTAGAAGCACTTTTAGCAGCGATTAATTACTTCAACTAATTATATTCTAAATGACGTTTTCAGTTTTTCACAGTTTAGAAAATTGACTCACAATTCTTTACAAATTTGCCACAGTTTATTGAGTTTAGCTCACATTTGTTTCGACTGAGCTCTTTAAGGGTCGGTATCTTGAGTCCTTTTTCAAGACATTATGTTGCGTATTTCCTATTGTGTTTAGGATTTTTGTCTCGTTCCGTGTTTCGATTTTTTTCAGCAGTTGATGAGCTCAGATTTAATTCTAGGTTATTTCGATACATAGTGGAGTTTATGTGTGACTTATTGACTTGAAAGGGTTTAGGTCCTGTGGCTGCAAAACAAGCCCAATTTATCAACATTCATGTGCACTCACATTCTCATGTTTAGCTGTTGGTTTAAAGGGCTGTATTGATATTCTGTTAGGCTTTTACCATAATGTGTGGTACTGTGAAAGATATGGCCAAACATCTCTACACTTTTATTTTGAACTGCACTGCATCTTTTCAAACCTGAACTATGCTGGCTATTTTAAACTTTTTTTTTTAAGAACAAATGGACGTTTTCTGGCATTTCTTCCATACAAGTGATATCTCTTGTATTCTGTTATGAGCTTAACTGAGGCCAGTCACATCTGGGTTGTTGTTTGGATTTTTGCACTTTTTCCAAGCGTTGTAAGGTCAGACATTAAGTGAATCTGCTGGGACGGCCACTTCTGGGAAGATTTTCAGCTATCATAACACTTTGGGAAACTTCTTCTCACTGTACATGGGCTTCTAACGCTTGATTCATTTAGAGCAGCAGTTGCTTATAGTCACATGTGCCCGTTGCTTCATCGAACTGTAAAAACCTTCTGTTTTTATTAGTACATTTTTGTCTATAATATTAGCAGTTTAAATGGCTACTTAAACTTTAAGCTTATTCATAATTAGTATGAATGTCTTTAGTCACTGGATGTATTTAGTTTATGGAATTTATTTTATTGAACTATGCTAGTTGGCTGGCTGGCAGTAAGTAAGTAAATCAGTCAGTCAGTAAGTAAATGTAAGTAAGTAAGAAGGTAATTAAGTAAGTAAAAGCAAGTACCGTATTTTCCGCCGCTGTACCCATCGCACCGCCCTATAAGTCGCATCAGTCCAAATATGTCCCAAAAAAAAGTGAAAAAAATCCATAAATATGTCACTTTGCATATGTATACGTTGCATCTATTATGCGTCTCCGCTGATGCGTCGCATTTGTTTTGCATCACTGCTGACAACCCGGAAATGTGGGCTGGTGTGGTGCCAAAAATCAATGGGCTGCCAAATGGCGGCTGAGTATTTTAACAAGAATTTAACAATATAAGCACTTAAAAGCAATTATTTGTTTGCTCGAAATGATAGTAAAGGTGTGTCTCAGTCTAACTTTTCCTTATTAAATGCATTTGACGGTCAAATCATCTGTATTTTAAAAAAAGATACGCGGAAGCGGCGGGCATGGGCATAGGGATGAGCCTCCGCATTTCTTCAAAATTTAACAAGAAAAGCTCCTAAAAACAATTATTTGTTTGCTCAAAATTATAGTAAAGGTGTGTCTCAGTCTAACGTTTGCTTAATAAAAGGACTTTAACTGTCAGATCAGCTGTATGCGCTGCCTCAGTGCTCCAGGAGCACGCAGAAAGAGGAAAAAAAGGAAGGAACGCTGCTCGTTTCTTTGAAATTTAACAAGAAAAGCATCTAAAACAATTATTTGTTTGCTCGAAATTATAGCAAAGGTGTGTCTCAGCTGAACTTTTGTTTAATAAATGCAGTTTAATAGGTAAATTAGCTGCATTTCGCCAGGGCAGTGCAGCTGGTTTGATGGGGTTGCTCCAAGCAGCGAGCAGAACAAAGGTAGGGGGACTATGGTAAGCCGATTGTGTCATTAATAGCTGTTGAAGATTCTCAGTCATCCAGGACATGGTAAATTCAAAAAGGTTCAAGACAAAAACAATAAAATAGAAAGTATAATAAATAAAATCCAGTTGTTTTTGTCTTGAACTTTTTTGAATTTGTCATTATAGCCACGTTTACCTATTACATGATACAACGGCATGCCTTACTGCTACTTCTACTCTGCTGCCATCTAGTTGCTGAAAATGGTACTGTTCAATTTTTTTGGTCTGAATAAATAAAAATGGTCATATCTCAGTCAAAAATTGGTTTATAAATATGGGAAAAAAAATCCATAAATACGTCGCTTCAGCCTATAAGTCACAGGGCATGCAAATTTCGCATAAAACCGCGACTTCTAGGCCAAAAAATATGGTAAGTAAGTCATAATAATAACTAATAATAATAACCTTTATTTAACCAGTTTTGTCCCATTGAGATCAAAAGATCTATTTTATAAGAGAGACCTGGCCAAGACTGGCAGGATACAGAGAGAGGGGGAAAAAAGCACTGTTACAACACAGTCACAATAAACATAACAAATGACTCAATGCACTTCTGTAACTTGAACATTATGCGCTGTCATGGTACTGAATACCAGTACATTCAGAGATACTAGTGTTTGCAGTTCAATTTGTTGACCATCACGTCACTAGTGGTGATGAGAGACTGGTTTGACCTTGCTGATGTTGAGTTGCTGAAAAACTTTAGCTGTTTTGTCAACATTCAAAACAAGTTGAAGCTGACAAAGTTGTTCTTGTATTCTGTTAAATGCATTCTGCATGTATGCAAACACTTCTGTGGGCGTAGGTGCAAAGCAATATATGACTGTGTCATCTGCATAAAAATGAATTGCTGCATTTGAAATATCCTTTCCAAAATCATTAATATACAAGATAAGTTTAAAGCTGTTTAAAAAAGTAAAAGGAAGGAAGGGGAGAGAGAAAGTTAATTTGTTCCTTTGTAGGAATGAAGGAAGGAAGGAACGAGAAAGTTTGTTTGTTCGAACTAACAATTTGTAACATCTGTAACAATAATTATGTTCCCATTTTGTTACCTCTGGTATGAATCGCACTTATAAATGCAGCTGTTTGATTATCTAACCACGACTTTGAGTGTTTGGCAGGTCACAGTAGCTTAAAGTCTGCCCAAATAACTGGTCCAATAAGAGAGCAGCCTGCACGGCCTCTAGAGACGTTTGTTTCACTGTTTGCAGCAGACGCTCTGTCTAATTAGAACATTGTTTGTTGGTGTGAAATGGACTTTTGATGAAGCTGTAGATCATACAAAATGCAGTTTGATCTAGTTTCAACTTGTCCTCAGAAATTATCGTGTTTTTCCAGCAATTATTTATTTTTTCATGCAGTGTCTGCTGTAATGCTGCTTATTTTGCTGTACTATGGACGGAAAAGTGCTTAATTTTTATGTGTAAAATGTATTTAGCTTAAACTTAAACTCACGTTTTACAAGAGTATTGCATTAACAAAATTTTGAAATAAATGTAGAAAATTGTACATAAATACTTTATCAAGTAGTTTTTTTTGTTTGTTTGTTTTAAACTTTGTACTTTTAGGAACTAGTGATTTAACTGTAAAGTGGTTTGGTCAAATGTCTTGTACTTTGGATCTGAAAATAAAGTTCTTTTGAGTTTTGTTGAAGCTTTTCAGAACTGCAATCTTTGATGACGTGTGCTAACTTCATTGAATAGATTAGTTACACATGCAGAGAGACTTTTAGTACAGTTTTTAGCTTACAACTAGTAATTTATAAACATTTGTCAGGTTAATTTACCTCCACTTTTCATATTATATCAACCATGTTTTAAATAAAACTGTATTTATGGCTGTTAGGAGAGTTTTTGTAGACTACAGCTGTACATTTGTGCAAAGGAAACGTTGGGTGTGTCAGTACATACACAGTCACCGTTCAACAATTCAGTAATGCATGTGTAGGCCACACACACTACGCAGATGGTGTGGAGTCATCATAAATGTTTGGTTTTCATGCACGTGAGAATAAATGAGGTGACCTGCAGTCATCTGATGGAAAACATGTTACCAATGCTGCAGGTTTCCTGCTCTGCTGTGTAATGTTCAGCTGAGCCTTATAAATACACCAGTTAGAGACATAATATCTCTCTTTTTTGTGTGTTTGCTTGATCTTTGTTGGTGTATTTTAGAGGGAAAACCACTCCTACCCCAAACTTGACTTCACCCAGGAGGACCTCCAGGGGCGTTTTAAACGTCAGCTCAGTGTGGAGGAGGCCTGCACCATCACCATCGATTCTGTTGAGGCTGTCAAGCCCATCACCAACACCATGGCAAAAATGGTAAATTAAATCTCTCATATCTTTCATGTGTGTGTGCGTGTGTGTAAATCCCTCAGTAATGGAGGACATTGGCGTACTGCATTGTTTTTTGGATTTGTGCATTTTTGGATATCAAACGAGGCACATTTCCAATAAAACATGACATCCTGTCACACATAACAGTTTACAAACCTCTTTTCAATAGTATATTTGATGTTGCAATAGTTTATTTGTTTTTTTTTTTTAGATTATTGCTTTATACTTTCAAATAAATGCTTTAAAATGATTTTAATCCAAGAACATGTGAAATGTGAAAGTACAAAACATCCTATTCTTGTACTGTTCCTGTTTTCCAACTCTGGCATTTACAGCCCAGCTTGGCTTGTCTGCTTCTGCAGATGGGTTATGTGGAAAGCGAGCAGGCTGAGCGTCCCTGGTGGTCAGGCAGCATTTAAAGATTGCCAGGGCTGAATATTTATGCAGTGTAATGGAGCCCTATCTGGAGAGTGCAGTCACCTCTCCATCCGCAATGTGGACCGTTTCTTTTTCAGTATCTAACTTCTCTTATTCCATATGGTGCAACAAAGATACTGCGTACAATACTGTTGAAACCTGGCTTAAATATGTTGTCATACGCAATAATTATGTACAAAAAGTACGAAGGTGTTTGAGTGGCTTCTAATCTACAAATAAGAGTAAAACCATCATATTTAAAATACTATACTTTTCTAGTTAGGCTGCTGTTGAAACTTTAAACACATGACATGTTGCTTAATTAAAAACTGTCAAATCTGAAAGGTATCTTTTTGTTGTAAAAAAAAAAAAGAGTTTCATTTGCTGAAGTTAGCTGGGGATAATTTTAGTTGAACTATTTCGCTAACATTTAAATAAAAATGGCTAGTTTTGTAAATTTTACGTTGCAAAGTGTGACTTTTGTATAGCCTAAATACTTTTTCTGTTCAAAATAAATCAATTTGTTACAGTATTGTGTTATTAATGTATACATTTTGTTATTGACAGCGGTCTTGCCTTTTATTTCAAGGGAATGTTACTAAAGCTTCCTAAAAAGAACTTGCTACATGACATTGTTTTAATTCTCAAATCTTTAATGTATTTAATTCACATTTTCATTATTTTGTTGTGTCAGCTCTTTAAATCTGTTTATTTCTGTCCCACTCTCCTTGATCACATATGCTGTTTTTGAGTTTAGTCAAGTTCTTTTTAAAACTCTTGTATGCATTTATTGTTGTTGTCTGCAGGTGAAAAGAAATCTTTAATTTTCTCTGAAAAAGCTACGTGAATAAACTGGTTCTCATCAAATCATTTCAAGAATGCTGCTTCATCTGCACATAACAACAAACTAAATAAAGACAGTTATATTTATTACACAACTTAAAAGTGAGGTGTTTTACCAGCAAGTGAAGCTTAATTACTTTGGGTCATTTTAGGGGTTACTTCTTTGCTTTTAAGAAAATGCTTAAAAAAAAGTACTGGTAAGTACACAGTTTGATGAAGTTGACACTTTCCCAACACAGTTAATATTATGTGTAAAGTTGGTTTGCTGCTACAGATTTTAATTAACAACACGAGTAGTCAGAGAGCAGAACTAATGTTTCCATGTTAAGTGTGACATTTTACACCACACAGTACTGCTGTGGTTCTCAAACTGAGGTCCCTGGTCTCCTGGTGGTCCATGAGTCAGTGCTTGGGGGTCCGACACATTTTTTATTTTTTTTTACAAGCGCATAGATGTTAACAACTTGTTAAAATACACCAAAATGCAGGAAATCACATACTTTTGGACAAACTATCCACACTAGGACTAAGCCCCTCCATCTGCAACTGGGTACTAGACTTTTTAACAAACAGACCACAGTTAGTGAGGATCCACAACTTCTCCTCCTCCACCATAACCCTCAGCACTGGCTCTCCTCAGGGATGTGTGTTGAGCCCCCTCCTGTTTACTCTGCTCACATATGATTGTGCAGCTACCCATCCAGGCTGTCACATTGTAAAGTTTGCAGATGATACAGCGGTGGTGGGATGCATCACAAACAATGATGAGTCCAGCTACAGGCAAGAGGTGGAACACCTGGAGAGCTGGTGCAGAGAGAATAACCTTCACATCAATGTGAAGAAGACAAAGGAGATGATTGTGGACTTCAGAAGGAACAAAAACACCTACACCCCCCTGAACATAAGAGGATCTGCGGTGGAAGTGGTCTCCAGCTACAAGTACTTGGGTGTACACATGAATGACAACCTCAGCTGGAGCAACAACACCACCAGCCTGATCAAGAAAGCTCATCAGAGACTCTACTTCCTCAGACGGCTGAGGCGAGCTGGTCTGGGAAGCTCAGTCCTCACCTCCTCCTACAGGTGTGCAGTGGAGAGCATCCTGTGCTCGAGCATCAATGTGTGGCATGGAGGCTGCACAGCTGCAGAAAGAAAAGCTTTGCAGAGAGTGGTGAAGGCTGCACAGAAATCTGTCGGAATCAGCCTCCCCACCATCACAGACATCTACACCTCCAGATGCAGGAAGAGGGCCACCTGCATCATGAAGGACCCCACTCACCCAGCACACACACTTTTTGCCCCACTCCCCTCAGGAAGGAGGTTAAGGAGCATAAAGTGTAGAACCACTAGACTGAGGAACAGCTTCTACCCTGAGGCTGTTAGACTCATGAATCTCTAACTAGAATAATCACTGTGAAAAACCATATCATGTTGCTGCTGATCTGTTTCATGTTGCTGCTGATCTGTTTTAATGTTGATGTGTTCATGCGTGCACATCTGCTCACAGACTCATGTTCATGTTTGTGCTGATGTTCAATGTTTTATGTTATGAGTGCTTAATGTATATTTAGTTGATGTTTTTCTTAGTTCATATCTTAGATGTTATTACTGTTTTTCTTATACATTTTATTGATGGATGTAACTGGGACCCTGTGTACATAATTTCGCTCCACCACATGTACCACATGAGGTGCGAATGACAATAAAGAAACTCCGACTCTGACTCTGACTTTATTCAAAATTTTCTGGGGGAGGACCCCCAGCCCCCTAGCCCGCCCACTATTTGTGTTCTGGCATCGATCTGTGTACAAATGAAGTCCTGTTACTTGGTCTGACTACTGCTGTTATGATTCTGTTCAGTTTTCTGTAACAATTTAAAGAAGTGTCAATACATTTATTATGTTCATTATGTGAATAGGTAACATTTTAAAGTGGTTTTTGATGCTGTTAATTTACTCAAAACTAATTTTTGGAAGTTGAAATAAAAAATGTTGTTAATTAAGTGTGTCTTGAATGAAAAATACCCCATGTTTAAAAGTATAAAAAATATATTAACACTATTAAAGAACAGGTCTTCAGTATTTATGTTAAACAAATATTTCCATTGCATTAAAGAGACAAAAAAAAAAAAAATAATAATAATAATAATAAACATGAGGGTTATGAAGGGGTCCCTGAAACTTTTTCTCCTCTCTAAGGGGGTCCCTGAACCCAAACAGTTTGAGAACCCCTGCAGTACTGAACTGCCTCTGTTTGTTGTATTAAATTATCAAAGAAGAATTGTGGTGCATTTATAACTTTTTTGCACATAGCCCCTGTGTGAAAAGCCCCAACATATTCTGTTCTAATAATGATCTATTTAATAATAATTTGTTGTTCCTGCTGCTGCTTCATGACCAGTTTGTTTATGTTTCCACAAAACAGCTACATTTATTGTTCAATTTCCATCTTTTTTAATTTGAAGCCACTAGAATGTGGTAATGAATAATTAATAAATTTGATATTTCCCCATGTTTGTCTTTGACTGAGATAGATTTGAGAGAAGCTAAAAGGATTTTTCATTTTCATTAAATGAATTAGTGGCACAATTTTGTTACTCAGGGGAGAACTTTTTTTTTTTTTTTGAACTTTTATCATCAAATACAGTTCACAGCCATGCTGCACAATCACTTGGCCTCTAGAGCAGAAAAATATTTTTTCTTCATAATTTGCACGGTCTTCAGTTTGGACCATATTTCAATGAAGGCTTTAGGATGGTTCATTTTATTTCAGCGATTTCAGATGAATGACTTCCAGTTGTGTTGTCTTTCAGAGGGTCCTGCTGGCAGAGCAGCAGGCACAGTGGCGCAAGGTCCTCCTGCAGGCCCTTGTGGAGAGCAAGATGACATTGGCAAAAACCAGCGGCAGCAAGCTTAACCTTTATCCATATCTCTGTCTGCTGGAGGACATGGAGTACATTGACATTATGATACAGGTAATACAAGGCAGTGTGGACAACCTACCGCTCAAATAAATGTCAAAAATCAAGGATGTCACACAGACTCATCTTTTTTGTATTGGATCTTTTGATTTACAACAAAATAATTTAACAATATAAGAAGTAATGTTTCATAATTATTGTTTTTTATTTTCTGTTTCATTAAACAAAGCAGTTAATACAAAAAAAAGTAAACACACAAAGCATCATCTTTTTTGATCAAGTCTAATTATTCACATAGTAGAAAATAAGCACAAAGTGTGTTATCTTTGAGAATGGCATTACCACGATGTCCTTATTGGAAAAAAGTTTTTGTTTTTTTTCTTCTTTTAATAGGCCACACAAAAATAAAACAAAAAACAACCTTGAATGAACTGCTTAATGTAACTGAAGTTTCTGGTTTTTTTTGTGCCTCTGACCCTTTGACCTGTGCTGGGTTTTTTTTTTCCAGAGTGTTTCCAACCTGCCTCCTTGTGGACAATCTCTGAGGGTTGTAGCCAAAGATATCGGTAACAGGGTTTACACCAAGTACTGCATACATCAAAAGCACCAGAATCAGACAGTGGAGAAGCTGGAGAGTATTTATTATGCTTACACAGATCTACTGGCCAAAGATACAAAGGTAAAACCAATTATATCGGACTAATCTAGATCTTTTTTTTTGTTTGTTTGTTTAGAATTCACCCAAAACACAAATCCTAAAATTAGACCCCCAGTTATTGACTATAATAACCAAGAAAATTTATTATAACTGTATTACAATTACACCGTAACATTTTGTTGAACAATATATTAAATTGTAGCCAGTCCCAATTCCCCACCTAGGATTATGTCCTCTACTTTAAGTTAAACAGTTTCAATGCTTTAAACATTTTTCTGTTGATGACCACCAATAAATCATCAAATTGATTTTGATTCATACATTTTATGAATACAATTTGTTCTATTAAAAGCTTTCATTGTGGTAAATTCCCCTAACTCATTCTGTATTGGAAGACATTTATGAACATGCATTTACCGTATGTACCGTTTTTTTTTTTTGTGCAACCTAAATAGTGCAATAGCCAATTGCTTTTAATGTTTTTGGAGCTGTTTCCCTTTTTGTAATTTGTCCAACAACAATCCAGGTGTGCAGTAGTTCACAAGTTAAAAAAGCAGCCCAGAGTCACGTGAAATTAACTGTCTCTAACTGTTAATGGGTATACATGCATAGTCAGGAGACCACTACAAAATTTTCAAAAAAGCAGGGATGCATTGTGTAAACCTGCTAAGTAAAACATTTTAACCCGACTACCCCATCTTATCTGTAAAACATGGTAGTGGTGATATTTTTTGAGCTTTTGTGCATTGCGTCTAGAATGGGGTGTCCTGTCTTCATTGTTGAAACAATAACATATTAGATTCATTTGAGGCATTCATGGCCAAAGTGGTTCAAAACATCCTACTTCATACTAGGGCATTAACAGAGTACTCGAGTAATCTACACGTCGATTGCTAGGACATCTATCGAGGTTAAAAATGTTATGTCGAGTATCCGTAGTGACGTCATATTATGTGACCACCGTATGACCGTAGGGGGCGGTGTTGCACTGTTGCAGGTCACAGAGTATGGTCTAACACCGGACGACACACTAATATTCACTGGTCTGGGCAGGACCTAGAGGATTGTTGTCATCTTAAAACTACTCAGATCAGTAAAACTTTCGTTTTCATGCAAACTCTGGTTGTGACCAGGGGCGATTCTAGAGTCTGACCTTTTAGGGGTGCTCAGCCCCCAGTGCTCACAATGGCTCTTTGGCTTGAACAATGTTAGAGCTGTCATTTCTAACCCGAGCCCTAAGCTCGGCCCCACCTGATCCGAATTTGAGGCGGGCTGGGTCATGATAATGTGCTGGGTCGGTGTTGGGCTTTTGATTGGGTCAATGGATCAGCTGCGATATAATTATATGATAATATGGCCTTCCGTACTCCACATGCAGCCATTTCACTGCAAGCTGACGGACCCTTAAAGAGGTAAAAAGTTCAGTTAAGTTTTTTCCCAACTTAGTTTAGTTTGTGGAATGTAATAATCTGTATTCCACTCTAAACGCTCAGGGTAACACTGTCTGGATTACATGTCCCCCACTAACAACGTTTAATCATTTGTCTGATGATGTTTCACAAAATCCCTCTGACCACAAAACATCCGTACAGCAAAGGAGCCACAGCAAACCCAGTCTTGTAAATGGCCTCTTCACATCGTGGGTCAACCAGTTTGATGGTGCTCAGATGGTTTCTGGAGTCCACCCTCTCCCCCGCCGACTCGTTTAAGGCAGTCATGGCCAAAGTGGTTCAAAACATCTTAATTCATGCTCAATAATCCAGGTATGGTTGAAAGATTAAACGTTTCAACAAAAAGAAATCGTCCAGAGGACCTGCCTTAACTTTGTTGGATTTTTCTACCTGGATTATTGAACATGAATCAGGATCTTTTTTGTTGTTGCTTGTTTTTAACCTAAAGTTGGAAACATGACTGTTATAAAGTTAAGTCTCTTTGACACATATGTGTTGACAACATTGTCTCGGCTTGGTTGACTGGCTGTTTTTTCCTTAATGGGATTTTACAGCCAGCATTTCTGCCTTTGTGTTGTGTTGGCACCAGTATACCTGCGGGAAATGTGAATGTGATCAAGCTTATAATGAGCACGAGCTTGTTAAAACTGCATCAGTCACACTGAAAGTTAGTGGAGGTCCTTGTTTTTATGGGCTGATTTCACATGCAGCCTTTGTAGTTAAAATAATAATTGTGTTTTTCTGACTGCTCATTTATTTTTTCACAGTTCATTATTATTATTTTTAAATTATTTACTTGAAGTTTTGAAGCTAAACACCAAAGATTTGACAAATCTGCCTGTAAATTAAGATCAATTTTATTAGTGTGGGCAAAAAATTACTGTTAAACATATATTATATAATGCTAATAAACATTTACTTATGTTGTGTTGTGCTCCAGGTGTGTAAAGTCCTTCCCAGGGAGCAGTGGTGTCAACTGGAGGTGGAGCAAGGTATCGGACCCTTGCTGCAGGGGGGCAAGTCGAGCTGGCCATTTTCCATCACCCTGGAACTGGGCACGCATCTGCTGGATCTGATGGTGAAGAGCCTCAAAATCAACAGCGACATCTTGAAACCATCGCCCAGTCAGAAGCTCATTCCCATCCTCTACCACATGTATACCTTCCGCAGCAATTTACAGGTACGACTGGTGAGCACGAGTCTTTGCTTGTACTCACTGGGTAATTTCCCACAGGGGTATAACTGTAAGCACATGCTTATAAGAGCTGGAGCCCATCGTGATTCTTGCCTTCACATCAGTGTTAAGGTTACATCCAGGTTATTTTAAACTTTTAATGTCTGCTAACAAGATTTCTGAACATTAACTCTTCTTTTTTCCCCCCAACCTAGATGTAGGTGAAAAAGTGTGGTCTAGAATTCTACTTAAGGGTTCGCCTGAGCAGTAATGTTTCAATATAAAAAAATAGTATTAGAGGAAACTAATGGCACATTTTAGTAATACTACCAATAATCAAGTCAATTAATAGGACAAGATTTGGCTCATGATTATTAAGGGTGCACCGATAAATCGGACAACTGATTTATTAGCCGACTGATTTATCAGCACTGATTTCCTTAATTTTGGGAAATCGGCCGATACTTGTATGAGAAACCGATTTTACCGATTTTTTTTTTTAGCTTTAACAACAATTGTCTGAACTTCATTTATATTTCAGAGCACTACCTGATGACCAGTTCAACCAAGTTTGTATTGTTTCTAGAATATTGTTCAGGGGTATGTTTTTCAATAAAATAATATTGGAAAATTGAAGGTGCATTGTGACCTTATAACACCTGACAGTGTCGCTTATACAATAAAATCAGTATCGGCCAAAATCGGAATCGGCAGGTCAGACTTTTTAGAAATCGATGATCGTGATCGGCCAGAAAACAGCAATCGGTGCACCCCTAATAATTATACAGCTTAGTCTATACTTATGTAAAGAATGGGGGGAAAAAAGCCCCAGAGGAGCAGAAACAAAACCTTAAAATTGACCTTCACTTCACTTGCAAAGACCTTTAAAGCCTGTTACCTTGAACATTTGAGTGCCCTTCTTTCAAGCATGAGCCTGCAAAGAGTGTGATTTATAAAATAATACATTTCCCCTGGTGTGAGTTGGTAGTTGTAACAGTTGAATAAGATGATAAAGTTCCAGCCTAATCCCCTTTTTTAGTGTCCTCTTAATTGGCTTGCTGGTTTACTGCCATGGGAGCCAGCAGAAGGGCGAGGTGTTCGTGAAATAGAGGCATAGTTATGGATTGCTTCTTCTTCGTGTGCTTAAACAAAGAGACGTATTGTTACAATATTTAATTCTTGTTTGATTCTTTTTACCCGTTCTATTTTTCAACATTTTATTTCTGTGGTCATTATGGATGCTAATGATTTTACAGTACAATGTGATGTTTTGGTTTTTTTTTATCGTTGGGGAAACACTGAGGTCTTTCACTCAGGTTGTTGGCAGCAAATGATCTTTAAGGATACTTGTTTAATTAAAACTAGAGAATAACAAGTTTTTACCATCAAAACATCTATTTCGGAAAAACTTACCTTGCCGCTTACAAAAGTTCAAAACTAAAGACGTTAAACATGATCAAGTGCAAAAACCACACGTTTGAATTTAAACAGTATATTTGAGAAGCTAAATTAGGGAATTAATAAAATATGCTAATTAGCTTATTTTAAACATTATTTTAATGTTCTTGAAGAAACAGCTGGCCTTCCTGCTTGAATTTTAAATATAGCGTATTTATTGATAAAAGGTTGTTTAACATGAAAGCTTTTGTAAAACAGATGCATATATATTTATTTGTGACCTGATTTTGTTTGTTTATTTAAATGTTTTTGTCATTATTAACTGCAGTCTGATTTTAAAAGCACATTAAACTGTTATTTTGATAGCATTAGCACTGATTTTATTCAAATGGATTGCATGTTTTTGTTTTGGTTTCATTTAAACAAATGTTTGGGTTGTGCCAGACAGCAGCGCTATGATAAGGAAAAAAATAGCTCAAAACGTGGAAAAATGTAAATAAATCAATTTGTTATTACAGATTTAGATTTTTGAACAACTAATGTTTCACTTAGCAAACTCTGAGCCATCAGTAGTCATATAACTATTTTTACATGTTTGTTTATTTGCCCAACCTGTTATTGCATTAATATATGTTTTTAATTTATAACATTTTCATTACCTGATTTTGCCTAAAAATTAAATAAGCACACTAATAGGATGAAAATGACATAACTAAAGTGATTAATACTACCGGCACTTTAAATTTGATTTTTTTTTGTTGTTGACTTTTTATTGACCAGATTGGCTTCATCAAACCCCACCCCATCCTGAGTCAGATGCAGCAGGGAGCCATGGAGACCAAGCTGACCTTTGACTCCTACGTGATGCCGATGCTGTGCCCCCCGGTGCCCTGGACCACAATCAAGTTTGGAGCCTACCTTCTCACACCGACCAAACTGATGCGCACAATTGATGGAGCCACCCATCACAAGCTGCTGCTGGAGAAATGTCAGAATCTTCAGGCTGTCTTTGATTCACTTAATCAGCTAGGGAACTGCGCCTGGAAGATTAATAAACCAATTTTAGACATCATTATTTCAATCTTTAATGACCGGGGTTCCGATAAGCTGGATATCCCTCCACCTTTGTCTGAAGCCCCCAAAGTACCCTATATCAACTTTCATGACTCCACTTTGTCGTCCAGCGACAAGGCCAACATGAAGAGGCAGGCGATTCAGGCCAAAAAGAAAATCAATGAGATGCACAGCTTGCGTATGGATGCTCTTTACAAACTCTCCATTGCCCAACACATGCGTGATGAGATCTTCTGGTTTCCTCACAACATGGACTTCAGGGGACGCACCTATCCATGCCCTCCGTATTTTAATCACCTGGGAAGTGACGTCACACGAGCGATGCTTCTGTTTGCAGAGGGAAAGCCCCTCGGTCCCAAGGGTCTGGACTGGCTAAAAATCCACTTAGTCAACCTGACGGGGTTAAAGAAGAAGAGCTCACTGCAGGGACGTCTAGATTACGCCAACGAGATTATGGAAGACATCCTTGATTCTGCAGACAACCCTCTAAATGTTAGTCTACCGTTTTTTTTTTAAATTCATAGAATTTTAATGTTGCATATTGTTTTCTTCTACTACGTTTTAGTTTTAAAGTAACTGTGGCTTTCTTTTTTACTTTGCTTGTTCACTAGAAGATATTTGATCTCTTTTGCTCTAGATAAGTTCATTTTGTGGGCAACTTATTATAAGTGATTAGCAAAACGCTGCTTTCCTGAAAATGTCTGTCTAAGCACAATAATGTGCTTTTATTTTATTTGATTTTCAGGGTAAAAAATGGTGGATGGATGCAGACGAGCCATGGCAAGCTCTGGCCTGCTGTATGGAAATAGCCCATGCAGTAAGATCACCTGACCCAGTGCAGTTCATCTCTCATTACCCAATTCACCAGGTACTGCAGAACCTCTAAAAATCATCTTAACTCAATTTTCATAGCATTTTATTGCATGCTAATGATTTGTTTATCTTTAATGATACATCAACTCATCATTTAGAATAAACAACAATACTTTTTTTCTTAGATTTTGTTTTCAAAAAGTTACTAATCGTTGACAGGGCTATTCAACTGGCAGCCTGCGGGCCATTTCCGGCCCACGGGTGACTTCAATCTGGCCCACTTCATTAAAAAAAACTATTTGGGTTCTGTTTATTGCGTTTATGATTCAATGCAATAAAATAAACACATTTAAAAGGTAACAGATCATTTTAATACTTGGTTTATTTACACAACGACTTTAATTGCTGGATGTCCGGCCCTTGAGCTGCTGGTTTTCCCTGAGCAGTTTAGTTGAATAGCCCTGCTGTAGAGAGTTCTGTAGCCTTCTTAAATGAAATGTACTTTTTGGTAAAAGTAAAATTAAAGTTTAAAACCATTTGAGTCCATTTTATGTTACCTGTCATAAATGTATAGCCATGTTCTTGCAACCCATTAAATCTCATCATCACAGAGATATGACATTTGAGTGCCTGAATTTTTATACAAATTAGCCAAAAACTCATTTAGACTTTTATAATTAATGACCAAGAGTAATCACAGATGAACTAAAAAGGTCATATTTTAGCAGAAAATGTGTTTTTTCTGTTTAACTTTGTCAAAGTTTTTCTAAGTAAAGCTTTAATATCTTTAGTCTTCCCCCCCACCAGCCAAATCATTCATGTTAAGTTTAGCAAAATATTTTCTACTATTCTAGGTTCATTAAAATGTTTCTCTTTATCTCTGTTCTTTCTACCCTTCAGCACAACTTTAATTGTTTTTTTCTCCTGTCTCTCCTGCTCACCTTCAGGATGGCTCCTGTAATGGTCTTCAGCACTATGCTGCTCTGGGCAGGGATGTTATTGGTGCCATGTCAGTCAACCTGGTGCCCTGTAATGTGCCTCAGGACGTATACAGTGGAGTAGCACAGCAGGTGAGCAGCGCTGGACCCTTTCTCTTTAATTTTCTGATGTTTTGTTCCTTTCTTTGAACTGTCTTTGAAAGTCTTGGAGTTGCACAGCCGAATTGTGGAAGATTTATTTTGCAAGGCACGTTACAGTTGCTCAACTCTTAATATTCAGATGATTCACTGAGTCCCAACGTGAGTGGCAAGCTGAGCATATAGAACATGTTTTTTTTAGGTCTCTAAGTTTAGGTTGTGCATTTAAAAGTGCTTTGTTTCCCAAGCTCTGCATTAAAATGGAGATGAAAGAGACTGGTGTGTCTTATTTCTGAAGGCTCACTTTCTGTTTGTACAATGCATGAAAGAAACAATTTCTTTAAACCTTTAAGTTTGGTCCCTGTTGTGATCTTCTGATGTTTTGAACATGATTGAATAGCAGCTCTTCTGAGGGCAACGAGTAACTCCAGTCATATTGCTGCAAGTTTTTATCTCTGTGAGTTTTGTTTTCCTCTGGGTTTTGCCATTATTATTAGATAACACTGTAGATGATTTCAGGCTTGTGAAACATTAAGCTGTCTGGGTAAATACATTGGGTTTGCTCACAAAAGTAAACGTTACATTCAAGAACTCTGATGATAGTTATGGAGTTTGAGACTAAATGCATTGATAAATCCATTAATGGGGTTCTCTGTCTAAAGCTTCGGTAAAGTTTTGTTTTTGTCTATATTTTTCAATTTATTTGACAAACAATTAATATATTGGACAACATTGCTTTAAATGTTTGGGCTTGCATCAAAAGTCATTGCTTAGAGTGTTTTGATTAAAAATAACATTTATCTAACGGATGTTCATATAAATAATGGACTAGCGTTCCTGTGTTTCAGGTGGAGGAGTTTCGAGCGCGGGATGCAGAGAAGGACATAAAGATTGCCCAGGTGCTGAATGGCTTTATCAACAGGAAGGTGGTGAAGCAGACGGTGATGACTGTGGTATACGGAGTCACTCGCTATGGGGGACGCCTGCAGATTGAGAAACGGCTAAAGGAGATGGATGAGTTTCCCAAGGTACAGTAATAGTGACGGTGGTGGTGAGTGAGGAAGTTCACATAGGAGGTGCATGAAGCTAGAAATGTTCAGCGCTTGTTTCAGTCTATTATTCATGATAACATTAAAGTGAACTAAAACCTTGCATGATTACTTCACAAAGGTTAAAGCGACACTCGAGAGTTGAGCCTGTTAAATATGTTGCAATGCTGCTTAGAAATGATATTCTGCATCAATTCGTGTAAGTTTGAGCATTACAATTTTTATTTTTTTTTCGATTGTTTATTATGGAATTTTAACCACTTCTTTCTTTGACTCCAAATTCCAGCAACTTTAGGGGTCAACTTTACCAATTTAAGATAAAAATTTTAATCTGTAGCTAGAATCAGTATTATCTGTTTTTTTATTTTCATAAAACTAGACATCAGAAACTTTACAAACTGAACCAAAACAACAAACGCAACCAATAAAATAAAACTTTACCTCGTGAACGATGGCATCAGTGTGATTCCTCTCTCAGAAAACTTAAAGCCAGCAGATTGTTCTAAATAACTTCTGCCCACTTCTTTAAACAGGGAACTGGGTGAGCCTGTAGCTGATAACAGCTGACCACAACGACATGTTTCTTTAATTCACAGGATCATGTATGGGAAGCATCTCATTATCTGGTGCGTCTGGTGTTTAATGGCCTAAAGGAGATGTTTACAGGAACTAGAGAAATTCAGGTGAGTTCATTTCACATTGCCCCCCACCATCTCATATTGTCACTGCAGATCATTCCTTTCAATTATTTTCTGAACTTTTGATTTTATTTTACAAACTGGATTCCAAAAAAGTTGGGACACTAAACAAATTGTGAATAAAAACTGAATGCAATGATGTGGAGATGGCAAATGTCAATATTTTATTCATAATATAACATAGATGACAGATCAAAAGTTTAATCTGAGTAAATGTAACGTTTTAAAGGAAAAATATGTTGATTCAAAATTTCACAGTGTCAACAAATCCCAAAAAAGTTGGGACAAGTAGCAATAAGTGGCTGGCAAAAGCAAATTGAGCATATAACGAACAGCTGGAAGACCAATTAACACTAATTAGGTCAATTGACAACATGATTGGGTATAAAAAGAGCTTCTCAGAGTGTCAGTGTCTCTCAGAAGCCATGATGGTAAGAGGATCACCAATTCCAACATTGTTGCGCAGAAAGATAGTGCAGCAATACCAGAATGGTGTTACCCAGCGTAAAATAGCAAAGACTTTTAAGTTATCATCATCAACCGTGCA
>NC_056500.1:29844752-29874105 GCF_014905685.2 Nematolebias whitei
TATAGTTCTATATATGTATATATATGCACATATATACATATGTATATACGTATCCATCCATCCATTATCTTTTACCCACTTCTTCCATTTTGTGTCACGGGGGTCGCCAGTGCCCATGTCCAGCAATCACTGTGCGAGGGGCGGGGTACACCCTGGACAGGTCGTAAGTCCATCGCAGGGCCACATAGAGATAAACGAGACAAACAACCATTCAGTCTCTCACTCACACCTAGGGACAATTTAGAGTTACCAATCAGCCTAACAGCATGTTTTGGGTCTGTGGGAGTAAACCGGAGTACCCAGAGAGAACCCACACATGCACGGAGAGAACATGATAGCTCCACCCAGAAAGGCCTCCGGACCGGGGTTTGAACCGGGGAAAAATGTAGCAGATGTTGAATAATATGATTGTTGTATGAGTAAAATCAGGCATGCTATTTTCTCTAAATTCTTTTCAGGATTGTTAGAAGTCAGTACATATAGAAAATTTATCTTCATTGTTGTAACTTTTTCTTCTTTTTTTTTTTACAACTCTCCATCAGATAAAGTGGCTCATGACAGCCATTTTTGTTATTTTAATCTACATAATGTTAAGTTCATATTAAGTCATTGACATTTACTTTCCACGAATTCTGTTCCAAAACTTGTAACTTCTATGACCATGTGATTTTATTTGGTCAATGCCCTACTTCAAATGGGTTGTTAAAATGTAATTATAATGGTAAAATGTCATTTTGAGCCATTGTCATTAGAAGCTGAAACTAAGCCAAGTTAAACCTAACCTATTTTAGGCTATAACCAATATGTTCTTTGTTTTGCTTTCCAGGTGAAGAGCAAAATGCAACATATAATCCTCAAAATCAACCATGACAGCAAAGAGTAAGACTCTGTGTATATGTTTCTGTCTGCTTTTTTACTCTCATTTCAACACAGACTTGATAGATGTAGTTCTCTTTCTTTTTAATTAATGTACTACTTTTTCTACATGCATTCATTGGCATTTTTACCCGAAATGCCATTGCTGAGTTGGTGTTAGTGATATGAATGAAGCAAGGAAGCTATCTGGTTAAAGAAATGCTGTTTGCCACAAATGATTTTTATTTGTTATTACTTTTTTGTTTAATTTGTAATCACACATTGTCAAAATGTAGTTATTTTTTTCTCACATAGATGAATGAATCTAGACAGAAGTGTTTCTATGAGGTAATTACTTTACACTTTCAAGAGCGTCAGCCCTTTCCCTGGAGATTACTTTAACTAAAAACGTCCGTGCCTACTTTAACTAATTGTCTTTTTCGTTCTTTGTAGAAACTTCACTTTTATCATTAACTCAGAATTTCCATCACATTGATGTTATGCATTTAAAAAATATGCTATGCACTTGAAGTATAGTGGCTTATCTAAAAGTTAAAAAAGTAGGCTAAAGGCATTTTTGTGACAAATGTTTGCAATTAGGAAACCAAGCAAAATAGATTTTGCATAGAAATAAATGATAAATGGACTGCACTTATATAGCACTTTTCTGTTCTGATCAAGATACTCAAAGCGTTTTACACTACGATCTGTGCCCTCATCACCCATTCATACAGCGCTCTACTATATCTGTACAAAGAATAATCAGTGCTTTATCACATTCATACACCAATGGGACACACATCGACGGCAATGAGGGGTTCAGTGTCTTGCCCAGGGACACTTCAGCATGTGACTGCCGGTGGAATCAAACCCCCAACTCTTGCACTGGAGGACGACTGCTCTAACTACTAAGCCATAGCTGCCCAAATAGAAGATAAAGGGAAAAAATATATTGCATGAAAGATAGCCTTACACAGTTTGACATAAAAAATAATGCACTGGTATTAATTTGATGCTGATTATTTATTTATTTATTTTAAATATGTACTTAAGCCAAAAAAGTTCTGCAGGGAAGGGTTAGGACAAGACGGAGTCACAGAGGTGAGTATCAAACAAAAGGAGACAAGCTGAGAGACAGCAATGAAAAGTCAAGGAATAATAGAGTGAAAACACTGGAGACATGGAAGACACCGATTGACAGCTGTTCTCCTCAGTCTGACATTTACAGTGCACCATCAGCCTGAATATGAAACAATAACTCAGGTGGAGGGAGGGTGGGATGAAGTTGAGAGCTAAAAATGAGGTGAAAGCTGCATCTGAAACTTGAGATTTGCTGTCTGTGAAAGCATCACAGACAGACATTGTAACGGTAGACCTGTCACAATCACTGTGATTTCCTTTGGCCTTTACATCTGCATACAAAAACAAATAGTCAAAAAAATAAACATTTTATTTAAGTTCACAAATAATCCTTGAACAAATAAACTCTTTAATGATGCAGGTAGCCTTCTTCCTGCATCTGGAGGTGTAAATGTCTGTGATGGTGGGGTGGCTGACTCCCCAGGTGGCAGGCAGTGATTTTGACACCTTCTCAAGGGTAGAGTTGTATTCAGGTCCAAAAAATCCGACCTGACCCGGCCCCAGCCCGTAACCATCATTTCCATACACCACCCAACCGACCAGGTCCAAACCAGACACCCCCCCACCCCCCCGACATTTTTTAAATTAAGCTTTACCTGCTTATTTATCAACGGACGCGCATGGCTGAGTAAAGGGGGCAGAAGATCGGAGCTACTTCTGCCTGTATTCAGACATGTACCCTGCTCTGACATGTCGGATATTTTGTGATCTCACTGTTTGAGTCATCGGCCGCGTACATCTGCTGAGTGCAGTGGCTGAATGAATGTCCATTTGGGCTGATGGATTGCTGGCAGTAGCCCATTTGAAGCTTAACTGAACTTTTTACCTCTTTCAAGGCCAGTCAGCACGTGGTCAAATGGCCGCGTGTGGCTAGTGAAGTATGGCAAGCCATTTTGTCATCTAATTGAATCGTCAGCTGTGCACGTCCGCTGATGCAATCAAAAGCCCGACACCGGCCTGGTTCGCACATTAAGCACATTATTCTGGCCCGCCCCCATCCGAAACCGGGGCCAGGCTACGGGTTCGGGTTAGAAATGACAGTTCTACTCAAGGGTCTGGCGCTGCCTACTCTGACTGATGATTTTTTTTCCCTTTGGAGTCAATCGACACTCCAGCGCGTATAGTCACATGACCGATTTCAGTCTTTCTAGCAGAAAAGACACAGCCTCTTGGCGACCCCAATTTAATTTGTCAAAAGTTAAGATTTTAATCTGCACACCAATTTTTAAATTGTGTTGGTAGGCCAAATAAAACAAGAGTCATGATAAAAAAAATCCACGACACATCTTTTTCTGAAAATCATTGTCAAATCTGAAGCACGGTAGCGCAAGAGGCTGCAGCAAAGATGGGCAGTCTCAGGGAACAAATGCCCCCATCACCCTCCACTTTCACCTCCCACACCCACTGAACAGATAAGCCACTATCCCGCTCCTTTCTGATGGAGGCTCAAAGTTATTTATCATGTGCCAAAAAGTCTACAGGAAGAAGAAGAAAAAGACATAGAAGTTGAATGGAATTTGGTGCAATAAAGTCATTGTGAGAGCGGGAGTGAGTCATGAGGTTTGAGAGATTTGTGATATTTAACGTGTTTGGGTTTTATAGTTGGTGTGTAGTGTATATGAGTCAAAACGAGATGATTTTTGAACGTGAGGAAGACAGCTGCAAACCTAGAGAAGGACAGAACCACAGACCCAGAACCTCTCAGACAGAGGAGAGGATCATGAAGGAGAAAAGCAATCAGACAGAGAGGACTGAAAGAGAGGAAGAGCAGAACGAGCACTACTAGGAGGTCTGATTCTGCACAGAGTAGGGTATCCAGAACCCCTCTGACTAGGCCAACAAAACCAAGCATCAGTTCTGAGCTCTGGAGAACAGAGCAGGTTGTGAATGTTGACCCAGAGGACATACTAATGGAAGAAAATCCATCCATCCATCCATCCATTATCTTTACCCGTTTATTCCATTTTGGGTCACGGGGGTCGCTGGTGCCCATGTCCAGCAATCACTGTGCAAGGGGCGGGGTACACCGTGGACGGGTCGCAAGTCCATCACAGGGCCACATAGAGACAAATGAGACAAACAACCATTCACTCTCTCACTCACACCTAGGGACAATTTAGAGTTACCAATCAGCCTAACATGCATGTTTTTGGTCCGTGGGAGGAAACCGGAGCATGGAAGAAAATATACTTTCTAAATTTACCATGAAATAAATATCTTGTCAGTTTAAAAATCCCTGTAGTGTAGTGTTTTTTAAACAAAAACCCCCATAAAGTATTAAAATAAAATAAAAAAGGATAATTTAAATTATTTTATTTAAAGGCTGAGACAGCTCTAACAGACTCACTAGTTTTTTTGTGGAAAAAATATTTTAAAATGGTATTTTTAAGCAGTTAAATAAGGTGGTTGGTTGATTTCCCCTGAGGAACATGAATAGTCATAAAGGTAAAGGGTTAAAACCGTTTCATTCAAATGGACACGATATGCTTTTGATGTCGATCAGATTTCATGATCTTGTCTGTCTGTAGTTAGAGAAAACCAACATTTTTGCTGCACAGAACATCTACTGTTTGTGTTGATGTTGGGAAATGACTACAGCCTCCTACTCTGAGCCATTAGCGTCCTACTCAAAAAGTTATTGAAAAGGCTGGTATTTATTCTACTTAAGAAGTTTCATACCTTTTCGTTTTCCAAGTCTGAAACACGCTAAAAGTGGATTGGGGCTTTTTCTGTATTTTCAAGAGTTAATTTTACTTTACCTGTATTCTTTAAATATACGATAAGCTAGATTAATGATAGCCTTTAAATTCTCCTTTATGTTATTTATTTTTATTTTATTTTTATCATGCTGTGTGCCCATGCTTTAGTGTCTTAGCTTTGGGTTTGGCTCAGGCTGTTTCTACTATTTTTGTGTTTCCATTAGAGGAATGTTCTGGTCTGTGATGGCCCACAGGATTTTAAATGGCCCAGGTCCAGGTTAATGGGAACATGGGACAAGACTGGCCATAAAGCAGCCGCAGAAGCAGCAACGCTACATTTTTATAAACAGTTGGGGTAGGAAATCTAACCATCCCAGAGTTGTAAATTTAGAATTTATATAAACACAAGTGAACCAACTTTTATGATTAAAAAAAGAGTCAAATTAGATGCAGTTATTAAATTAAGATCCTTCAAACGAGTAGCAACAATTTTTTAAGCATAAAAGAAAAATAGACTTGTGCTTATTTTTATTAATGTATTTTTTGCTGAATGTTTGATTCTCCTGCATCAAAGTACAACAAAAAATGTCCATGTTTCACAATGATAAAGACAAGGAAAGTATCTGCTGTTCAGAAAGCAACTGTTACTGAGCAGCTTTGTAATGCTGTTCCATAATCGTGACAAATGTCATTGTCAACTACTTTCAGATTGCTGTTTCAACAGAGTGCATAATGTAGGCAGTTGCACAGTAAAACTTTGTAAAGATTCATCCATAATGGGGAGCTAAAATTAACACAGTGAGCAAGGTGTCCCTAGGTTGATGCAAATTTTGGGGGGACTAAGACAAAAATTCAAAACCCTTCAGGCTGACCTGAAGCAAACTGATGGTTTCAGCAAGTAACATAAACTACTAACTACAGCAAGATGGACCCTACTAGAATATGTAAATAAAAACACCTCTATAGGGGAAAAAAGACACAAGAAATCTAAACTTTTACATTTGTTTACAACCACAACGATTTTAATTTGAAAAGCTATCTCAAAAACACAAAGCAAGTTGAAATAAATGAAAACTGAATTTTTTTTTCTGTAGCAAAAATGAGCCCTGAATGAATTCAAGTGAAAACTTTTAAGTGTGGTGAACACAGCTTAGTATATTTGTACACATCCTTTTGTTGTTGTATACATTGTATTTTCATACAAATGCAGTGCTTTTTTTTTTCTAACTGCTGTTTCTCAAGTGTTGAACAAAGTTGAAAATTATTTCGAAATAAAAATTGCATTTCATTAAAGAATGCATATTGTGTGCTGCTTGTCGTGCCAGTTTTAAACTTTAAGATATTCTTATGTTGAGAAATGATAGTCTTAACGCTGATTTGGTCAAACCTTGATAATAATAGCATGTGCTATACCTAGGCCTGTCGCAATAAACAATAAATCAATTAATCAATTAATCACATGATAAATGAAAATTATCGACCTTATTTTCGTTTATCGGCTTTATCGCTTCTTCGTGTCTCTCTCTTTCTACTGAAGACACTGGATGGCAAAAAGCTCAACTCTGGTGCCCTTCACTGACCCCTCCCTTTCTTTTCTCTTTAAAATCTGTTTTAAGCGTCCAAAATCGTGTTTTTTTGGATCGTTAAATGCAGCTAAGCTGAGAAGCTAAGCTACGAGCTAAGCTAACAAGCCGACATTGGGAAAAATTCTCTGTCTTGTCGAAGCTCCAAAATTCACGGTTGAAACCCGTGCCTTTGTGTAAAAAGTTGTTTTTCCTCTGCAAAAAGAAGCTGAGAACTTGTTTACTGATTTTTTATCAAAAGCTTTGTGTGAAAAATGCTATGCTAAAATCCTGATGCATGCTCAATGCTATGCTATGCTAGAGTTAGCTATGCTAGCTATGCTAAAGAGTTCAAACCACACCGAGCGTCCGCCATTTTGAGAACTGAAAAACAGGAACGAGAGACAGTCACGTCACGTCAAGGAACCTCACACCCATTTTTCTTAAACAGACACGCTGCTTGCTCCCTCACTATCCATCCTTTGGTTCATACGTTTTATACTGCCATCCAGTGGTCAAAAATGGTACTACACACAAAATTAACCAACATTTCTTCTTCAATTTGACAATTACTAATTATTGTCAAGTTTCAAACAATATTATTGTTTATCGCAGTAATTTCTGAGAAAATTAATCGCCCAGCAAAATTTGTTATTGTGATATGCTTAGCTATACCACAAGACGTCATGCTCAGAGAATGCTTTGGGTATTTCGCTTGCGTACAATCATATGACATTTTAGTTCAATATCAGTAAAGCCGAGTTATACCCATTTTTGTGATAGCAAAGGTTGATTAGCTGTTGTAGCCATCTTGTATTTGATTGATTCCTAACACTTTTTTTTTTCTTCTCCGTCGCAAAACGAAAAGGGGTAGTTGGAAATACCCTATGTCTGTCTGTCATTGCACCTAGTCATGGATAAATTGCTCTCTCCACTCCCCAGTATCTGTCACTTTGCGCTGCCTGGGACAAGCAAAAAAAGAAAAATAAATCTACCTTTGTTCTTATACACAGTGTGACTCCTACCCACTTGAATATCTTGTATCAAATACATTGTGGTTTACTTGCATTCTCTGTTCAATTCCAGTCCAGAAAAACTTGAAAAAGTCATCTCAAAATCTACAGGCACTCAATATTCAAATACCTCAGCATCGGGGAACATCAATATACCACTTTATTTATTTTGGGGCGGGGGGGTTGTCCATAACATGATTGCTTTTTGAATGTTTTATTAGAATTTGTCCAGTAATTCTTGAGATAAATTTCTAACAGCCAAACAGGGTTTTGTCAAACACATAATGCCAAAGTTTTAGGCAAATATCCTGCGCAAAGACCAGCACTTCAAGTATGTATTGGCGATTACTCTTGCTGTCTACCTAAAAGTATCTTTTTTATGTCTATTTGGTTTTTCAGGAGACCTGACACAGTTAAACAGAAGAATGCATTCCCACCAAACTTTATCCACTCTTTGGACTCCACACACATGATGCTGACTTCTCTCCACTGCCACAGGTATTATTTAGCACACTGACAGGGTTTGGAACACCCAGTTTCCTGATTAAAATCAGAACATGATGCTTCATGAGTGCATGACGCCTGAAGGCTTTTAAGAAAGCTCAATCCTGTTTTATTCACACATCACTTGAGACATTTATTGTACTGTGTAAAGGTCTTGTTATTAGTAGATCAATTATTCTTTTTTTGACAAGTTTTACGTCAAAGTAGAACTTGCAGAGACTTTGAGTCACCTGTGTTTGGACAATTACAGCCTTTCTTTGCCTATTTTTGAATCCTTTCTATTCTTACATGAACCCTCATCATGCTCCTCTTTTCCTCTCTCAGCACTGGCCTGACATTCGTCTCAGTTCACGACTGTTTCTGGACTCACGCCCTCACTGTGGACACCATGAACAAGGTATCAGATTACAGTGATCTCTCCTCTCCCATCATTCCCCACTCTTATCATCCCTGTACAGCTGTTTCTGCCCTGTCTGATCATGAATTGTCAGGATTTTCTTCTCTTTTTTTAATGATGTATACAAGTTAAAGATAGCTTATGTGATTCGGTCCTTTCATCTCTGTCTCTTCTCGAAGTAAAGCTTTTTTTCTCTCGTCAAAGGAATGATGTGTGGTTTTCTAAGTGCTGAGATGCTGAGCTTGTTTTACCGATAACACAGAGGATGCTGGAGATAAAAATCAATTTGTGTCGTATCTATAACGAGTGCTTCTGCTGTAATAAAAGCTAAGTGATGCCCCTAATGCAAACTTTCAGTTGTCTCTGCCTCTTGCATTTTCAGGCTGCAGGTAGCAGACAGAGCCTGTTTGGCTGAATAAATGACTGCCTGCCCCTGCATACTGAAAGTAGATCGTTCAGTCCAGACTGAGACACAGCTCAGAATAAAATGAATCAAATTACCACAAAGTCCCAATTTTCTGTAGATGCACTTCCAAAGCACAGTCACAGTTTTATATCTTTGTCCAATCTCAGAGGAGTCATAACCAGTGAAGCAGCTTCATCTCACTACATTTATTTCTTTTCGTAGTCTTCGTCTCTTGATTTGAGGGGTGTATGCCTTCCTCATTACACAGGTAATTGAACACAGCAGCAGAGAAGAGAGCTATCAGATATCTTAGTCGACATCTAAGCACATGGAAAAAGGGAGTCTCTTTTTAATGGCAGCCCATCTATCCTCCATCTTTTTCTGCCTATTTTTTTCCACTGGCAGCCTGTCTGTGGTGGAATCCAGAGGAAGATTTACTGTGAGATGCACAAGCAAACCCAAATAAATGAGGATTTAAGAGGAAATTGACTCACATGCATAAATCATAGAAGTAATGCATAGAAAATGTTCAACTGAGACCTACACTATGGCTCCTCAGATATGGCCCCAGCTGTGGATTTTAATTGGGTTGGTGGGGGACTTTGCACAGTCTAAAGACAGTTCACACTGTTTTAATTCTGTGAAGAATGGTATAAGTGTTATTATCGAGTCACCCATTTGCCTAATGATCTGTTCTGGGTGTAAAAATATTTGAAATACTGTTAGAGGATTTCAAAGAACTGGAAAAATAGCTATCCAGGTTTGTTGCTATACCATAACTGAGTGAGCTGTCACACTAGGTTTAGAGATCATTTATTTTCTGTTACTAATGGACTTTGTTGGATGGTGGGACTCCGGAGGCAGCTGAGGAGTACTGGAGTGCCAAGCATACTGCAGCCTTGGCTGTTGCTGAGGCAAAAGCTCAGATATGGGAGGAGTTCGGTGAGGTCTTGAATAGACTCTCAGTCGGTTCTGAGGAGATTCTGGCAAACCATTAGGCAGCTGAGGAGGGGAAATCAGTGGTTTACTAACAATGTGTTAAGTGAAGGTGTGGTGCTGTTGACCTCAACCAGTGACATCATCAGGAGGTAGAAGGAATACTTCTCTGACCTTTTCAATCCCACCAGTACATCTTCCATGGAGGAAGCTGAGTCGGGGGACTTTGGGGTTGATCTGTTCATAACCGTGGTTGAGGTTGCCGAGGTAGTTAAAAAGTTCTGTGGCAGCAGGGCTCCGGGGGTAGACAAGATCCACCCTAATTTCCTTAAGGCTCTGGATGTTGCAGGGCTGTCTTGGTTAATACGCATTTGCAGCATTGCGTGGACATCGGGGGCAGTGCGACTGGATTGGCAGACTGGAGTGGTGGTTCCTCTCTTTAAAATGGGGGCGCGGAGGGTGAGCTCCAATTATACGAGCATCATTCTCCTTAGCCTCCCTGGTAAGGTCTATTCAGGGGTACTGAAGAAGTGAGTCCAATCGTTGGTCAACCACTGACTTGAAGGAACTGCTTAACCAGAAAAAAAAGAGCCTTCAGGGAGGTAGACAGAGAATTATTGAGTACACAGAAGCAACTAAAAGGCGAGATAAGAAACTGCAAAGAGGTGCAGCAAACAAGAAGAAGCTGGAGAGCAGCAGAACAATATTAGAGAGGTGTGATCAGGGATGAAAAAGATCACAGGCTTCAAGCAGAAGGAAGATCAGAAGGATGGAAGCCTGGACAGAGCCAATGAACTGAACACATTCTTCAATAGGTTCAGTTCAGGAACAAGCTCATCGTCCTCATCTCTTGCCCACAGCCAAACAAACATACCACCTTCCTTCGACACAAGGCTGTCCTGTCACACCTCAAATATTTTATCTACCACCTCGGTCATGGACCCTTCTTCTACTACATGTTGGTCTTCAACCAAATCAGAAGCTACTGATACCTCCTTTGCCTCCCCGTTCTGCATCTCCATAAGTCAGGTGAGGAAGCAGCTAGAGAGACTGAATCTGAATAAGGCTGCAGGTCCAGATGGTGTCAGTCCCAGAGTCCGGAAGGTATGTGAAGAGCAACTCTGTGGGGTTCTGCAGCACCTCTTCACCTTAGCCTGACCCAGGAGAAGGTTCCAGTGTTGTGGAAAACATCCTGCCTTGTTCCAGTACCAAAGAAACCTCACCCATCAGTCCTCAATGACTATAGACCTGTTGCCCTGACATTCCACATCATGAAGGTCCTAGAGAGACTTTTGTTGGCCCACCAGACTAAACAAACAAGCACATATCAGGACCCACTGCAGTTTGCTTATTGTCGTGGACTTGGAGTTGAAGATGCCATCATACACCTGCTTCAGCAAACTCACTGTCATCTAGAAAAGGCAGACAGCACTGTGAGAGTCATGTTATTTGCTTTCTCTAGTGCATGTAACACAATCCAGCCTGATTTGCTTTGTCAGAAACTTCAGAAGACTCAGGTGGAGGCTTCAACAATCACCTGGATCAAAGACTACCTGACGAACAGACCACAGTTTGTGAGACTAAAGGGTTGTGTGTCTAACCAGGTGGTCAGTAGCTCAGGAGCACCACAGGGGACTGTACTCTCACTATTCCTTTTCACTCTGTACACCTCAGATTCCCAGTACAAAACAGACTCCTGTCATCTGCAGAAATATTCAGATGACTCTGCAGTGGTCAGGTATATCAGAGATGGACAAGAAGCTGAGTGCAGGGAACTGGTGGACTGCTTGGTGGCATGGTGTGAAAACAATCATCTCATCTTGAATGTGAACAAAACAAAGGAGATGATTTTAGATTTCAGGAGAAACAGGAACAGGTCCAACCCTATTTCCATCATGGGAGAAGAAGTGGAGGTGGTGGAAAGGTATAAATACCTTGGGGTTCACCTGGACAACAGACTGAACTGGAAATGCAACAGTGAAGACGTCTACAGGAAGTGACAGAGCAAACTGTACTTCTTGAGGAAGCTGAAGTCCTTCAGTGTTTGCAGCAAGATGCTGCATATCTTCTATAAGTCTGTTGTAAAGAGTGCTATCTCTTCTGCCATCATCTGCTGGGGTAGCAGCACCAGAGCAAGTGACTTAAAAAAGATCAACAAGCTCATAAAGAAGACTGACTCAGTTCTGGGGACTCCTCTAGAACCTTTGGAGATGATTGTTCAAAGAAGGATTCTCATAAAATGAAGAGCATTATAGACAACCCTCAGCATTCTCTTCATCAGACTGTCATACAACAACAGAGTGTCCAGTCAGAGGCTTCTTCAGATCCGTTGTAGGACAGACCGCTACAAGAGATCCTTTCTGCCCACAGCCATCAGCATCTACAACAACTCTTTAATGAAACCAGGATGATGAATTACAACAACATTTAATTTCCCTCTGGGATTAAAAAAGTATTTTTGAATTGAATTGAATGAGATCCAGGAGGAACAATGCGGATTCCTTCCTGGCTGTGGAACACTTGGCCTGCTCTTTACCCTCACTAGGGTCTTCAAGGGGTCATGGGAGTTTGCCCATCCTGTCTTCATGTGTTTATTGGACTTGGAGAAGGTGTTTGACTCTGTTCCTCAGGATACACTGTGGGGAGTGCTCTGCAAGTATGTGACTGGGGCCCGTTGCTGTTGGCTATTTGGTCCCTATATGGTGCGAGACTTTGGTTTGCATTGCCGGCAGTAAGTCAGACCCCTTTAGGATGGGGGTTGGACTCCGCCAGGGCTGCCTGTTGTCATCAATTCTGTTCATAACTGTTTCTGGATAGACTTTCTCGATGCAGCCAGTGGGTGGAAGTAGTCTGGTTCAGTGGCCTCAGGATTCCATCTCTGCTATTTGTGGATGATGTGATCCTGTTGGCTTCATCATGCCATGATCTTCAATTCTCACTGGAGCAGTTCACAGCCAAGTGTGAAGCAGCTGGGATAAGAATCAGCACCTCCAAATCTGAGTACATGGTCCTCAGTCGGAAAAGAGTGGATTGTTCTCTTCGGGTCGAGGGTGAGGTTCTGCGTCAAGTGGAGGAGTTCGGGTATCTTGGGGTTTTGTTCACGAGAGAGGGAAGAATGGAGTGTGAGTTTGACAGAAGATTTGGTGCAGCGTCTGCAGTATTGTGGACTCTATGCCGGTACATTTTGGTGAAGAGGGAGCTGAGCTGTAAGGCAAAGCTCTCTGTTTACCGGTTGGTCTACGTTCCTACCCTCACCTATGGCCACGAACTCTGGGTATTGACCGAAATGGATGGATGGATGGATGGATGGATGGAGGGAGGGAGGGATGGAGGGATGGATGTTTTTTTAGCTTGTATGTTGACTAACTTGTCTTGTCTTTGTCCTCTCTCTTAGATCTGCCGCGAGCAGTTTGTCGCTCTGCACAGCCAGCCGATTCTACAGGATCTGTCCAACTTTATGCTGCAAAAATACTGCTCCACACTCATGTAAGTATTCATACTTACATGCGGTGTTCGTTTATTTAACTCACACGCATATATGTGAGTAAACAGTACATATACAGTAAGTAACATTTGGACAGCATTTTCATTTCAATCAAACAAAATATAGCTTCAGTATATTTTATAATTTTTTTCCAAATTTGGAACCCTTTTCACTCAAACCATCAGTGATATTGAGCTTTTTTTTCAGTGTATGATCTTTTAGACTTTTATGATGCAGGCCTAAGCTGTCAAATACTGCATGTACTCATACTAGTGCAAGCAACACACAAGATTTACTCCTCACATTAATCTAGGCAGGGCAGGTTTTTACCTCTAATAGTCTGTAACAGCAGAGTGTGATTTTCACTCATGTCTTTCTTACTGGCCCTAAGGTGGATAACTGTCATAATCCCTCAGTACAGTATTTTGTCTTTTGGAAGTAATTGGGCACCTTTTCAACATCCTTTACTCTTTACCCTCATCCTTCTCTACTCTGTCATTATTACTCTGGTATGCCTCAGAGACAAGAAAACATGGAACTGCAAAGACACTGTGGGTTCTTTGTTAAAATACTGAACTGATTTTCCTTTAGACACCAACTGACTAGAGCTGTACTTGGACAGTGGAACAACATCTGAAGGACATTGTCCTTGTTTAACAACTGAACTGCCCCTTATTCACGTAAAATTCATATAAATTATGCATTTCGATACTAAAAATAATAATAATAGTGAGGTGAGGTACTTGACAGAAAATGAGTGGAAAAGCAGTCAAAGTCCAAAGAAAACCTTTAAAATTCCTGAACTATTGATCAAGACCAGTTTTGATCAAGTCTGGATCCTTAAAAGCAAAATATGCAAAAAAATTATTGGTGTTTCATAACGTTTGCACAGTACCATATATAAACATTTTAAATAGGCTAAATGTTGCAGGTAATCAGATTGAAACCTTTAGACTATCGCTCAGCAGTATTGAGTGACTCTTTAAAAAGAACTACAACTTAAAGACCTTAGAAGTGTTTTGTTTTCCCTCTACTTCTTATTTTTAGACACGCAACACAATTTGTTGTTCTCCTGTAAGACTGAACTCATTTATTCTGCTTCTTTCTGTCAGAATGGATGCCAAGAGCAAGAAATATAAGGAGTACAAGAAGATGTTGTCGGTGCTGGCCAAAGTACCTCAGACAGGTGAGTGTCCGTACAGCTGTACAACACCTGGTTTCACATCAAGAATTGGGCTTGCTGTGAAGGGAGGGGTGTTGGGGAGTCAACCGTGCACTATTTTTATTTTCTCTGATTAGATAAGAGTTCTACATTTATGACCTAAAGATGTTTTTAAGTTAAGTTGTTTGTGTGATAGAAGAAGTCAAAGAACTCATTTCTTCCGGTTTTAATATTTTTCCGCTTGATTCCTGTTGTTTTTTTACACAACTCATTTGGAGTTTTAATCAAAGAAAGTGAAATGTAGAATTTGACTGAAGTGTTATTTCCAATTCTTGCTGAGTCTAAAAAAGTTAAGTCAGGTCCTCTGGATGGGTTTAAAAAAAAACTTATTTTGGTATCCATCCAGAGGACCTGACTTAACTTATTTTAGATTTTTCTACCTGGATTATTGAGCACGCATCAGGAAATTCTTGTTGAGGTTATAGTTATCTGTGTGGCTGTTGAAGATTTTGGTTCCTCCGTTTATTCCTTTGTTTATTTATACTGGGTTTTGCTCTCAATATAAATTACCTATAAAAAGTATTCACCCCTTGGATTTTTTTTTTTTTTGCTTTTGTTTTTATAACATGGTCCAGCTGCACTTGTTCATGGAGTCTTCCACATGCTATTTTGCAAACTCTAGTTGAGATTTAATTGGAGTTTTCTTCAGCAGTGGCTTTCTTTTTGCCTCTCTCTCATAAAGCTTAGACTGGTAAAGAATCTGGGCAACAGTTGTTGTATGCACAGTCTCTCTCCCATCTCACCTGTGAAGCCTGTAACTCCTTCAGAGTGCTCACATGTGTTGGTGGCCTTTCTCACTGTTCTTTTTGTACAGTCACTCAGTTTGTGAGGACCGCCGGCTCTTAGTAGATTTGCACATCCCACCTTTCATGATGGTGGATTTACAGAACTCCTGGGCATGTTTTGGCCCTTTTGTATCCATCTCCTGACGTACTTTTCAGTAATCTTTTCTCTGAGTTGAACTGGGACAGTCACATGGAAGGAGGTGAATATTTATGCAGTTACTTATTTTACATTACAAACTTAGGTTTATTTGGTACCATAGTCCTTCGATTATCGTTCGGGTTATGTTCCAGACACCCCCGCAATAAGTGAAAAACCGCAACGTTGAAACACTATATTTATTTTAGTATTTATATCAATTTTACGGTTTTATAAACCCTTCACACACGCTTGCAATGTTCTAAATTCTTAAACCTGCGTAATTTTAACAACATACGTATATTATATATATATATATATATATATATATACTACAAAATTTTATATGAGGAACTCACCAGACTTGGTCCAGTTCTGGTCAGCTCTCTGCAGCCGTTCAGCATCAGATGCTTTTAGAGAGAGCCGGACCTTCCGAGAGCCAGCACAAAACCACGCAATGGTCCCGATCAGGTCCAAATAATCCAGAGGGATCTGATGAACAAAATCTGGGTGAGCGCCAGAGAAGACACCGGACCTCCAAGCAATGCTTCCCCACTCGAGAGGCTTCATGGAAGCAGCTCCATGCAAGCAGCTCTCAGATTGACTGGTGAGACTGGAAGTAGTTCTGGTCCAGTTCTGGTTCTGATCGGCTCTCTGGAGTCACTGAGCGCTGAAGTCACTATGAATGAGAACCAAACTTTTTAGTCAGGTTCGGATTGGATCAAAACTTTCCCTCCTTTTTGGCAGAAAGCAGCAGCCGGAAGCACTGTTGACTTCTGGGTAGTGTAGTTCTTTTGGACTGGGGATACAATGTAGGCTTATTGAAAGAAAACTACAAAATGATGGCACCTGTTCGTAGTATTATTTAATTTTTCGTAAACTTTTTATTCCGTACCGTCCCAATCATGTGAGTAATATTAAAGTTGACAATCGTTGAAAAACCACCAAGAGCGAGTCCACGAAAGTAGATCCGCAAAGTAGTGAGGGACTACTGTACTTCTGTGTACAAATTTGATTTCATTTTGGCAATTAAGGTTTACTTAGACTCTTTTATTTGTTCTTCTCAAATAACTCTTTTTATATTAACTTTGATTATTTTATGGCAGCAATAAAACAATAAAACATTGAAGGGACTGAATACTTTCTATAGGGGCTGTGCAGAGACAGGTGGATTCAGGCATCGCTGCTGTACAAACCGTGCCTCCGTTTATATCTGTACTCTACTGTTTACTTGGCACCGACAGCTGCCTTGTAAAAATTGATTACTGTTAATTGTGTCCCTCACTTACATAATCAACTTCTGTGGCGGAGACCATTTAGGTGTGCAACTCGGAGGGGGTGGGAGGGATGTTTGCATAATGCCCTGCTTGTTCTAATGGGAAACCCACTGAATGTTTATTGAAATCAGTTATGGTTGAAAAAAGCTCATGGTGATTGTAAGTAATTTGTACTTTTTTAAGTGTAAACCATGATAGGGCGAGTTTCAATTTCAGTGCAGCACATTTTGTTGGCAGGGTGGGTTTATGGCTGAGTGGTTAGAGCTGTCGTCTTCCAATGGGAGAGTTGGAGGTTCATTCCACCAGCAGTCACACGCTGACGTGTCCCTGGGCAAGATGCTGAACCCCTCATTTCCTCTGATAGGTGTCTCATCAGTGCATGCATGTGATTTAAAGCACTGATTAGTCTCTTTAGAATGATTTGCTCAATTATCTTTGTAGAGCTGTAGTAGAGTGCTGTATGAATGGATGTGTGGAGGTAAATGAGGGCACAGATTGTGTTGTAAAGAGCTTTGAGGTTCTTGATTAGATAGAAAGGTGCTTTATAAGTACAGTCCATTGACCATTTATCATTGCGGTAAGTCTCCATGTTGCCACAAAACACAACATCCCTGCATTAGCCACATCAACAAGAAACAAATAATATTGAAATTGTATTAGAAATACATTTCTGAAGTAGAGCCTCCACCCAGTTCTCTAACTGGAGACCAAAGCATTTACTGATGAGAGAAAGTGTCACCTTAAAACAGCAACGACAGGCGTTTCAACCTAAAAATTACTTACTGGTGTTGCTCACTCAGATCTCCTAAGTCATGTTAGTTATTGTGAATCAATACTTTTTCATATTTAAGATTGATTTATTGTAAAATTGCAATAAATTCTCAGTCAAAAGAAAAACAAAATGTGGAAAAATTAAAGCTAAAGTCTATTTGTGACAATAGAAATTGAAACCGAAGAACCATATTCATGAGAAAGATTCTGTCCCTTGAACACATTTTCTCCGTGTCCCAAGATGTAGGTCAAAGTTCAGCATATTAAAGCATGGATGGCAACACTTTGTAGCCACTTGAAGGTTTTCACTTTTCACTTTTTAATGCTCACTCCTCAATAATTCACGCTGCAGCTCCTACTGGTGAACACAGCTGTCAAGGAGCAAACAAGGCAAAGCGCAGGAGAGGAGCTCACGTTGAGCTAAAATTAGCTTCCAAGCTATTTATTAGAGCTCTCAGAAAATGTTCTGCTGCCTGCCGGAGCTAAAAACTTGGGTCTTCATTTTTAAAAATTGTTTTAAGTTTAATTAACTTAAAAAAGAGTTTCTCTGCTTCTGATTTAGTATGAAAATGTCCTTTTTGACAAACTTTATTCTGATCGAACTGAGAAATTTCTCTAATAGTGTGTAAGTTTATGAAGCATTCACACTATTGTAATCCATTTTTCTTTCATACGTTTTTCAGCATCTTTCTCGTTCCACAGTTTTTGTGCTATTTCACCAAATAATTACATCAAAAGGTTCAGCTCTTTCAGGACAATCCTGCTATGACTTTTGGTATTGGTGCAACTTTAGCTTTTTGAAATATTTAGCCTTTTCTGCCACTTTTTTTTCCTCATATAAAATGAATTGAGCTCATTTTACATCCCTCATATCTTTAGATCTGTTTACAACATTTTTCTGCTCCTTTCACATTTTGTTCTGGTCCAGCTTTTTCTGCTACTTCAGCTACTATTTAGCCTTTTATGTTAATTTGAGCTTTTTTAGCTTATTCCACATTATTTGCACTCATTTCTCTTTTTTCAGCCTAATTCAGCAAAAATGTGCTCCCTCCACTTCCTTTTGGTGATTTAAGCTTCTTTCTGCTTTTTTTAGCTACTTTTCAGCAGTTTTTGGCAAATCTTTGCCTTTTTCTGATAATTTCCTCTTATTTGTGCTCATTTCTGCTTCTTTAAGCCTAATTGGGCAAACATGTTCTTTCTAATTTTTTAATGCTAATTTAAGCTTGTTACTTTTCAGCTACCTTTTTTAACATTTTTTTAGCTAATTTCAACTGTTTTCAGATAAATACATTTTTTGTGGTAATTTCTGCTTCTTTCAGCCTATTTAACTTTTTATGCTAATTTCATCTTGTTATGCTCCTTTTAGCTTTTTTCTGTTAGTTTCAGTTATTTCAGCTACTGTTTCAGCTACAGATGTTTTATGCTATTTTTTGCTTTTTCAGCTAATTCCACCTTTTTTAGCACATTTCAGCTCTTAACACTTCCTTCTGGTAGTTTATGCTCTTTCTGCCTTTTCAGCTACTCTTTAGATTTTTTTGTTTTGTTGTTGTTGCTAATTTCAACGTTTTTTTAGCTAATTTCTTAATTTTCTTGCTCATTTCTGCATCTTTAAGCCTAATTGGGCAAACATGTTCTTTCTACTTTTTATGCTAATTTAACCTTGTGCTACCTTTTTAGCTACCTTTTTTTTAACATGTTTTTAGCTAATTTCAGCTGTTTTCAGATAAATTAATTTGTTGTGGTAATTTCAGCTTCTTTCAGCCTAATTAACTTATTTATGCTAATTTCAGCTTGTTAGCTTTTTTCTGTTAGTTTCAGTTATTTCATCAACTATTTAAGCTACAGCTGTTTTGTGATCATTTTTGCTTTTTCAGCTAATTCCACATTTGTGTAGCAAAGTTCAGCTCTTTACACTTTCTTCTGGTAGTTTAAGCTTCTTTCTGCCTTTTCAGCTACGCTTTAGATTTTTTTGTTGTTGTTATTAATTTCAATTTTTTTTTAGCTATTTTCCTAATTTTTGTGCTCATTTCTGCTTATTTAAACCTAATTCAGCAAATATGAGTTCTTTCTGCTTTCTTCTGCTATCCAACATTTTTTAGTCAGGTCATCTGGACAGTTTCTTTTTTTTTGCTGAAACGTTTCACCTTCCATCCAGAAGGCTTCATCAGTCAAGGAAACATACATCACAAAACTGATTCTTCCCCCAAACAGCTTACTCCAAAGTTGAACAAACCAGTTATGTTGGTGCTAAGATGGTGTCTTTGGCACGCCCCCTCCTCTGTTGCCGGCCCTCTTCCTCGTCGACAATCATGTCAAACTTGTTCAAAACCAAAAAAGTTCATGCTCAATAATCCAGGTATACAATCCAACAATTTTCAGTCGGCAAAAAAAGAAACTGTCCAGATGACCTGACTGAAAATTGTTGGATTGTATACCTAGATTATTGAGCATGGACTTTTTTTTTGCTTTTTTCTGCTAATTTAGGATTGTTCTTCCATTTCAGCTACATTTCAGCATGTTTTTTTAAGCTAATTTCAGCTGTTTTTCTACATGCTCTTCAGCAATAAGCATTCACACTGCATTTTTTCAGGAAATGCGATTTCTCTAGTTATCATTCATAGCAGTGAACTCTTTTGTGATTTCTTTTTGTTTTACTTTACAGCTGAGAGTTTGGTTTCTGTCAGGTTGTTCCCGTAGCTACTTTGTATTAGCAGCAATAATGTAGTGCTGTAGATGGTTTATCACATGTAACCACTGCCCTCTGACTAAAACCTGCTCTGACACGTTGCTTCTTTCTTCTTCAGGTGATTTCGATCTCCAGCATGTGAAAGAATCCACTTACTTCTTCAGCTGAGGGCCTCGTGAACCCAGCGTAAAGAGACGAGTGGAACTGACAGAGTGCAGCAGGGAGGTTGCGAGCCCCCAGAGTTTCAAGGCAGACATGAGCACATTGATCTGGCTGCACCCTGCTAGCCTCCCACTCCACAGCAGGCTGGAGCTGCTGGAAGCCAGCCCGCCTGATTAACTAGACTGTTAGACCAGTGGAAAGTTGGGTGGGCAACTCATTCAGGCGAAAAATGAGGCAATCGGCATCGAATGGGAACGCTAAGCCTTCAATTACTGAGCAAAAAAAAAAACTCCCAAGGATGGATAAATGGTCATTTGCCATACTGAATCGTGTTCATCTGTTTAACACGTTTGCTACTTTCACACTGAGAAGAAGAAACTTTTAATGCAAACTCTTCACTGCATCTGAGACTTCTACGGAGCGCTGGCCCACCTAGGCATCGCTTATGGGTCGCTGTAAAAAGTGGACAACTTTTATTTAATTTTTACCGATCTCCTACACCTGAGAAGTCAAATGTCTCTGAAAGTCCTCCTGGTTCTTGTCTGTGGAGATACTAAACATTTAACTATTTCCCTGAAATAAATGTTTTGTTTTTTTATCTCTCTTTATTCTTTCAGGTCAGAGATGAAGCCGTTATTCTTAGTGTGCCTAAATGGGATGAAGGAGACAGCCCGTTGTTTAGTCATAGCTGTGTATTTCAGTTCTGTGTGAGAGTTAAAGGCCTTTTTTTTAGATGCGGCACAAAAGGCTTCACTAATCAACTTGGATTTATTTTTCAGGGCCAGTGTCACATCCAGAAGTTAAAAATAGCAAACGTGCTATCTGATCATCGCTGGAAACATTCCAGCCGTTCCAGACAAAATGTGTTGATGTTCAAAGGCGAGACGCAGGCGCTGCCGAACAAAGCCATCTGAGTGACAATGTAATGAAATGGAAATAATCTTCCATGGAGGGGGGCATAAATGATCAGACTGCAGGTTTTCAGGTGATGTGCACGGAGCTTCATTCTTTATGATGTGAATAAGATGTGACTGATCATTTTTAATATTCTGGTTGAAATTATCCATCACCTGCTGGCTCAATTCATAAAATGCGTTTTTTTGTTTTGTTTTTTACTCGTTGGTTTCCAGGATGTCCAGCTGCTCATTTCACCAACTTTTCAGCACTTTATGGAAATGGGAATGTAAACCTTGTATTTGCCTATAATATTTTTGATTAATGTGACATGATTTTTTTATTGTAAACCAACTATTCAGAGATCAGGTATCACAAATTGGACTTGGTATAAATTGAGAATAAACATTTGCGATGTTCTACTTCATAAACTTTAATATTGCACCTGCTGTATGTTGTCGCACCTGGTAGTAACAAGATGTACCTAATAATGTGGCCACGATGATGAATACTCTTTGTAACTTTCATTGGGGCCGTGGCCGTAATCCTGAGGTTGCGGGTTTGAGCCCAAATTGCATCAGGAAGGGCATTCGGTGTAAAAAGAGTTGCCATATTTACCATTTTTTGAGTTTCGCAGAAAACAAAAAAACAAAATTAATTTCAGTATATTTCCTTGAATTTTATTTAGTGAACATATACATTTAACATTCCTTAGCAAGAAAGTAATCACACATTTATTTTAAAAGTTAAATTCCTGTAAATATTTTCACACCAATGTAACAAATAATTTATTTATAACTCACTTGATTTTACTGATAATGAGCTAAAATTTGGTGTGGTGGTAGCTGAGAGTTTTCCCTGAAACGTACTTTGAGCACAAACACATCATACAGGGTACCAAAATCCATGTTTAATAATCCAGGTATAATCCAGGTATATACGTCTCAGCACAAAAAAAAAAAACGTCTAGATGACCTGACTGAACACTGTTGGCTCATACAGTCTTTGCTCAAAAACGTTCACATGCAAGACAGCGGGCGACATGCATTCCTTCAAGGAAATCTTATCAGGTCTCTTGTAAACGAGTCCCTGAGGCTCAATGGGATTAACCTGTGTAAATAAAAGTTGAATGAAAAGTTTCATTCATTTATTTTCCAGGAGGTTAAAACTTGACTTACATCCTTTTTAAAGGGCTAGGGTTAGAATGACTGTCAAACGACAAATGAGGTCTATTGTTCCAACTAATCAGAGTTCCCTTGAAGTCGTCTTTTTATTTGTTAAGCCCAGTTCTCCAACGAGCTTCTGTTCATTGTGCCTCTTTTCTCTCGGAGCCTGAAGTCCACATCAGCACCTGCTTTACATGCAGTATGGATCCCATTTTACTGCATCACTGCCTGAGAAAACGACGGATGAAGTATTTTATTTTTTACATTTAATAAAGTTCACACGCACAGATTTTGATAACTAAGTTTTATTCACCCAGTTGGTTTTAATGCTTCCTTCCTTATTTTACTGACAAATGAGCATATCATGGAAAAATCAAGATGGAATACTGACTAATAAGACTTCGCCAGTGGTTTTGTTGTTGCACCAAAATATTATTTTAGGCAAAACATCTTTTCATTTTTCCGGTCTGTGATTTGACAGGTCTGAGAAAAAAAACTGTTTTTCTTGAGTGTCCCTTTGATGCAATAATTCAATTCAGCTTATTTATATACGAAAACACTAAAAAAGACCTACGGTGTACAAGCCATTTATATTTTTTATAATTTCAGAAAGATATAAAGTTGTTTCACATAAAAAAAATACATATTAAAACAAGATGCCCAGTACATGGTAAATTACAGGTTTTAAGAGTAGAAAGTAATTTAAAAAAGCATGTCTTCTTCCAGAGACAAGAGACAAGGCTTTGACAGGACAGAAAAGTTTTAAACAGCAGAATATCTCCTTACTGTACATGAGATTTCATCTGTTTCTGATGCCTTCATCAACGCAGCAGGCAGCTGTCTGAAAAGCTTTGAGGATCGTCCGGACGACTTAGACTGGTTTATTTATTACTGGTTTAAGAAGTGAACCTTTAGGCTGATAACACTCAGACAGACCTGCATGTAATATAATAAATAGTATAATGTTACGGGCGTTCTATTTTATTTAAGTACTTTTTTTTTTGCAAATTGCTGTTTGTTAGACCACAGTCCTCTAGGCAACAAAACACACTGAACTGGAAAAAAGTGTGTGTGGGTGTATATATATATATATATATATATATACACTGTATATATATATATATATATATATATACACACTGTATATATGTACAGTAGTTCTTGTATGTTTGTGAACCCTTTATGATTTTTCATATTTCTGCATAAATTTGACCTAAACCATCATCAGATTTTCAAAAAGTCCTAAAAGTAGAAAAAGAGAACCCAGTTAAACAAATGAGACAAAAATATTATACTTGGACATTTATTTATTGACGAAAATGATCAATATTACATTTTTGTGAGTGGTAAAAGTCTGTGAACCTCTAGGATTAGCAGTTAATTTGAAGGTGAAATTAGAGTCAGGTGTTTTCAATCACTGTGATGGTGATCAGGTGTGAGTGGACACCCTGTTTGATTTAAAGAACATGGATCTATAAAAGTCTCTTCACAACATGTTTATGGAAGAGGATCATGACAGGGACAAAGGAGATTTTTGAGGACCTCAGAAAAAGAGTTGTTGATGCTCATCAGGCTGGAAAAGATTACAAAACCATCTGTAAAGAGTTTGGACTCCACCAATCCACAGTCAGACAGATTGTGTACAAATGGAGGAAATTCAAGGCCATTGTTCCCCTCCCCAGGAGTGGTCGACCAACAGAGATCACTCCAAGAGCAAGCCGTATGTTTCCACCAGATACTGGAAGCAAAGGTTCACATACTTTTGCCACTCACAAATATGTAGTATAATAATATAATTTTATTATGTAATATTATATTATATATTAGATATTGGATCATTTTCATCAATAAATAAATGATCAAGTATAATGTTTTTGTCTCATGTGTTTAACTGGGTTCTCTATCTACTTTTAGGATTTGTGTGAAAATCTGATGGTTTTATGTCAAATTTATGCAGAAATACAAACAGTAAAAAGTTCACAAACATTTAAACACCTCTGTGTGTGTGTGGGGGGGGGGGGGGGGATCATCTCAGTCTTATTGGTTATCTGTTACAATATATAATTTCAATAAGTACAGCATTTAGGGAATTCTTTTCTCCTTTTAGTGTCTGCGTAGTCTGTTTCTGCAAGCTGACTTCATAAACTTTAGATTTAGACCTACAAGATGCTTTCTTCAGATTTTACTTTCATTTGACTAAATATTTAATCAGAGGATCTCATTTCCAATTATTAATTTGAAATAGTTTTGTTTAAGTTTAATTTTTATTAGTCCAATGACAGCCTCTTGTATTTTGCCCATGTGAGAACCAAAAAGTGTTTTTATTTTTGTGTAAAACGTCTTCCAGCTGCTGTTTAGATTTTTTTCATAACCTTTAAACTGTTTTAAAGATGCTCCTTAAAAGGCAGCCTCAACCATGTAAGTGATTCATGCTACGCTCCTTGTTGTCAGCGTCTGATTCCAACGCAGACAGTAACCAGGCTTGTGTGTTTCTGTTCGGACAGTCTGTGCTCGACTTTCTGCTGCCAGGATGCTGGGTGTGAGTCAAGTGGAGGCTCTAAAGCTCTAAAGAGGTCAGAAGTGTGACCGTTGGAGCTTAGATAAAGTGAGGGCCTTGTTGGGTTGTTTCCTCGTCTCACTTGCAGAACGTCAGAGACTTGACATAGAATCAAGATGGTAGAATCTGTGAATAAAAAGTTCTAGGTGACAAATGTTTAAAATGCAAAAACAGTATCTGCTGATCTAAAGTGATGTTCTGTGAATGAGTGTGTGTGAGCTGCAGAGGTAACATCACAGCAGACTGTGTGTGTGTGTAGGGGGGGGGGGGGGGGTGTTAACCCCAGCTACAGGACCATCAGGAAGTGTTGCTCTCTATCTGCCAGACATGCCAGAGCTGGAAGTCCCTGCACGATAGCTGCACCACTCACTCTCACCGTGGGGGGACTTTGATTTTCCTGCCAGGCCTGGGCTCTCCCTGCCTATCTCCTGCCCCCATGGTGCCATTAGAGCCCGGCACTCAGCAGCTCCAAGCAGGGGAGAAACTGTACACACAGCCAGGGAGGGAGCGAGGAGGAGGCAGCACAGTGGGGAAGTCAAGAGTTTGGAAGGTAGAAACAGGTGATGTAGTGCTGGCAGGTGTGTGTGTTGTGTGCACATCAAGGATGTTGGTGTGTGTTGGTCTGACCTTTATCGAGACTGACAGCCAGTGCTGACTTGATCAACCATTAACCGCACCGACTGAGCACCTGATACAGTCATGTTTCAGACTCTTTGACTGTCAGAAGTTACTGTTTTCACTCATTAAGTGAAACACAGTCAGCTTCGTTTGGATTTGGCCATTTGTTTTATGCCTGAGGCCCTTCCAGACAAAACCTGGGCTCAAACCCGCAACCTCAGGATTACAGACTATGGCACTGACCACCAAGCTACCGCAGCCTCAAAAGTAATCAAGATGAGACGGAAATATAAAAGCTACAGAAGGCCTTCTTTAATCCTATTTAAAGTGACTTTAAATATATTTTTTAAAGTTCTGTGCAAAAGTTATAAACGGTTAATATCTTACCTGTAGCAGAAAGCTTTTTGAATGACCTCACTTTGGATCATTCTGACCAGACTGTTGCACCAACAACTAGTCAGCAATCTTTAACAACTTCACTCGTTAAAAGTTTAGTTACTCGTGCAAACATTCTTTGATAAACGTTTACCTTGTAATCAATTTTGCATTGCAAGGTTATTTACACAAAACTTTACTTATTTTCAACAGTAAATTGTGGCAGCTGCAGCTAGCTGTAGCACTCCTGACGTAGCATGTGGACACTCCATGCTGAAATATAATATTCCTGCAGGACTAACCATTCTGTGAACCTGACAGAGATGTAAAGGTTTGTGAAGAAGCATTGAACTGACGTTAGTTGAGATTGTACTTGTTCAACACGACTGTTTAAAGTAGTGGATCCTGATGCCACTGTGGGTCATACAAAACCATAGTCTGATCTTGAGAGGATTGTTAGAAATCCAGTTAACTTTTAAAAGGATTGCCAATAGTCTATTTAACCCAAATTTTTTATCATAAATTAATAAATATTAACGAGGCTCTTTGTTAAATGTTTTATTAAAAATCTTTGTAGAATTGTTGCAATTCTCTACGACTTGTATTCTGTGTGTCAAAAGCTAAGAAGTTTGGAAACTACTAGTTCAAAGATTCTGCAAGTTGTCATCATCTTAGTACAGTAGCCCAAAAAGGACAAACCAAAAACTGGCTTTGGTTGTGTCCTTTAGCGTTCTATGATTTTTTTTTTTCTAAGTCTACAAGATTAAACAAAAGAAAAGAATCTTGTTGATAAATGTGTGCAAGTTTTTTTGTTTGTTTGTTTGTTTTTCAGCTTCTTCCTTCTCCAGGGGTCACCACAGCGAGTGAACTCGCTCAAAGACTTTGCAATTGTTTTACACCGGGTGTACTTCCTGACGCAACCACAGACCACCGAGCTACCACAGCTCTCTGTGTGGAGCAGAGAGCTGCTGTCTAGGACACCCAGGGGAGCAGATGGTGGGGGGGTTAAGGGCCATGCTCAAGGGCCCAGAGTGAGGTAAATCAAGGTGGATGCAGGTGTGGGTGCTTCACCTTCTTACACCAGGGGTGCCCACACTTTTTCAGCATGCAAGCTCCTTTTAAAATGACCAAGTCAAAGTGATCTACCTATTTATTACAAGAGAACAACCTCTGTAAACGTTAGTGCTTTTTCAATGTTTATTGGGGGTAATTAACAAAAAAAGAGTGGGTTTACATGAAAACGCTGTTGTTTCCATGTCAGTCGGGTTGCCAGAAAAGAAATTACAAATTATAGTACTGTCGCTTTAAAATTATAATAACGTGACCTAAACTGTCATATGTGTTGAGTAAAGATATTCTAAGATGAGGTGTGTGATGTGTTTGTTGAACATGTCCACAGAAAAAGAGGAGTAAATAAGATATTTTAAATTATCTGGCAACCCTGAGTCATGTCTCAGCTGCATTCATTGCACATGCAGCATCTGGATGACAGTTACGTCCAAACTGATGAATACACTAACGTCTCTTTGGACCCTGGATGATTAGTTTTTCTCCTACATGCTGAAAAAGGATGAGTAGCACAAAAAAACATTCTGCTCTCTGCTTTTTATTATAACCGTTGTTGGTGCAGAAAAACTTTGGACTGCTGTCGCCTGTAGTGCGCATGTGCAACTTCACAAATGCGGAGCATTTCACACCTCCGTGGGAGGTTCCCCCAAAAATCTCCACTCTGAGACCTGTTGGATTCAGAAACCTTCGGTTTCAGTGAGAACGAGGGCTGTTATCGTGTAAATGAACGGCCGGAGTGCAGCAGAAAAACTGCTGTTTCACTTCATGTGGACGGGGCCTCAGACTGGCTGCCCTGCATGTCAATCAAGTGACAAATGTCATAGTGAGGATGGATTATAGGCTGACATCTATTATGTTTTAATGCCATGGATAGATCTACTGTCACTACCTTTGCAATCGACCGGTAGTTCACGATTGACGTATTGGACATCTCTGTTGTAGACCTAATGTCTACAACAGTTTATCAACAAAAATTGTGGTTTTGTATTTTGAGATGCCATATTTGACACAGTGGACCTTTAATTTTCTCACATTCGCTTTTACTAACTTGTGACATATTGAAATTACAGACACAGAAAAATTTCTCCCCACTAATGTCACCATGAGGCCCCTGTAAGAGTCCAAGAATACGTTTTTACATTTATTAGCATTACAACTGGTTTCATATGCAGGTTCTTGTGTATCTTTTTTGTTTTTTATTTAAAGATTCCAAGTGGAGTGTCTAAATCTACTTTTACGTACAACATGGATTCAGTGTTCAGACTAATGCACAACCGGAGGGAGTGTATGAAAGTGCAGAGGATGCAAACGTCACTGTCAGGAATGCGGAGCAGCTTTCTTGTGAATTATTGAAAGTTCTGAGTACCCAGAAGGACGTGACCTGGATAAATAGTGTACGAGTGAACTAATGGAGTGAGGGACAAAGTTTTTGTTTAAATCAGTCCAAAACTCTTGTTATAATAGTGATTATTATTTTTTTTTTTTTTCATTTTTCCATTTTAGATTTCCAGGCAGGTCTGAAACAAGAACATTAACATCATATTTAACAGAATTCTCCATAATCCCCCTCTTGTTGTATCAATGAAATATGTGTTTATGAATAAGCTATTCGTTTCAACATAACCAGAAAGTAAAAAGCTAAAAAGGAATCACACGTATTCAAATACAATTTATTGATTTTTCATTTTGTACATGTATTGCAGTGGAATATAGTTGACAGTGATGTTTGTGAGGACCTTGTTTGTCTTTTAAAGCCACACACAGAAAATATTGTACATGTTCGTAAAGACTAAGACATTTGCTATAATAGGCACTAAGTATGTACAGGTTTTGGAGGAGTGGGAAAAATGGCAGCTTTAGATGGTTTAAAAACAGAAAATCTGGCTCTTAATCCAGAACATCCACCCATGATGTCTTTCCAGAATGTCACTGTCTACAGTTGTTAAAGGACAAGAAGTTACTGCAATGATTCATTAAAATATTAATTTGTTTTGGAATCAATAGATTTGCTGAATTTGATCACAAGTCTACGATCTGAGGACAGAAGCAGAAATGAACAAAAGAAGCAGAAATGTAACAAGTATATCACTTCTCAAATGTCATCTTTGTGTTAAAGGTGCATCATGCCTTTTCGGGTGTTATTCTCCTGTAACGCAAATTGTCAGAACTCTTTAGCATTTATGGACAGTTTGAAATTGATGTCCCCAAATCAAATACAGTTCAAACAGCCCTTGTAACATTTCAAACAGTATGAACAGCCGCTCTCACTGATAAACACATCAGGATAAAAATTATTAATTTGTAAACATCAGCAGAAAGGCTTTCTAAATTCCAGCTTTTTAATAAAAGACTGAGTAAAGCTCACAGCTACTAATAATTGCTTGAATGTTGCTGCAGCCCTGCTCTGTGGCCGTACGGAAAGAGTTAAACAGCTGCCTCGCTGTAACATTTACAAACCTCTAATTAATTTAGTCAAGTTGGCAAAATAAGAAAAAAAAATCTGAGAGCAGCGCTGTTAAGCGCCTAGTGTTGAAGCTGGAACAGGCAAGGACAAAAACAGGTTAACAAATGAACTCTAAACAAAAGCAGAAAGCATGCAGACCTCACAGCAGGGATATATATATACATACATATGGATGT
>NC_056500.1:29874505-29897011 GCF_014905685.2 Nematolebias whitei
GGGGGAATAATTCAAGCTTAAACCAAAAACACAACCAACCTTGACAACACTGAATAAAAATACTTGCAAGCTATGAACTTTGTCCGATTTTGAACTCTCAAGGTGGGTTAACAGGAAACCAAACAAAATAAAAATGCAAAGTGATCATAGTAGAGGAACTCATTATTGGCACTGTATAATGAAATCCAGCTGCAAGATGATAATAAGGGACCCAAACAGGCCCAAGGGATTCCAATTTCCACTCTCATTACCCGGTAATGATTCAGGCTTTAGTGAGATGAGGTGAATGGGACGGCAGGTCCAGGAGAAAAGGGTCCCCGTTCTTCCTAAATGCTTCTGGACACAAATCAACGGCATCCAATGAACTCTGGCTGAGGCATCAATGATGGAGGCACGCTGCAATGATAAGTACATCCTGGAAAATATCAGCTGCCCTTGGCTGCTTACTAAAACTGGGCTGTTCTCGGTGTGTTGAGGTCATTTGGAGTTTCCTTGTTTGTGTGAAGTGACTTTGGCATAGAGGTGCTTTTCCTAAACTGCTTCTGCTAAAAGTCAGGTTTAGGAAACAATGATTTTTGATGATGGGAGTCACAATTTACAATTAAACTTGTATAAAATTGATTGTAATTAAATGGCAATGATTTTACGTTAAAGTGTGAGACAATTCTCACACTGGTTTTCATAAACGAGTAAATCTGTGAGAGAACAAGTTAATTTAGATTTGTTTACTTGGGAAACTTAAAGCTTCATCAATCATATCATGGTCTAGAAAAAAAAAGTATTTCTTATTGTCTGTTTGATGTTTTTTTGTTTTTTTATCTGACAGATTTAAGCAACATTAGTTACAGTTCATTTTTTTCTGGCCAGTCATGTGAGCTCTGAATGTCTTTTAACCACCAGCTTCTAACTTTTGCATATTATTCAGAAAAATTATTTGTTGGAAAAAGTTTTCTAAAGGCTTATCTATATCAAAATATTTTCCTTTTTTAATAAAATAACCAAGTTGCATTAAGTTAATATGCTCCATTTAAACTTAAAATTACTTTCTTTTTTTTTTGTCTTTTGTTTTTTTGTTGTTGTAAAAATCGAACTGGACCTAGTTGTAATTCCTGTAAGTAAGAGATTTGTTGCCTCTAAAGTACCTGCAGGATTACATATTTATTTATGTATTAACAATAAAGAAACAAGGAAGATTATTGATTTCTTATTTAATTTAAAAAAAAATCTTTATATTAATAGCCTAGGGGAAATATGGCTTAAAATACCATGTAATTAGAGGGAGATGTCTCAACTGTCGCAAAACTGTCTTATCATCTTTTTTTTTATTTTTATGTGCTTACCAATATAGGATTGATTAAAAGACATTACTGAGAAAAACACCTTACTTTTTGTCGTAGAGAAGATCATCTTTAGCAGCTGGAGCATCTGAAGATGAAACAGTTTAACAGCAAAAACATGTTCCAATCTCCGATTTCTCAAGCAGGTCCCTGAATATCCTGTAGTTCCTTTCAACTCCAAGTTTGCAATGAGGTGAATGAGAGGGAAGTGAAGCATAAGTTGTCGACTAACATGTGAAAGGATCTACTTTACCACTACGCAATTGTGCAACTACATCTGTGAGTAAAAATACCTCAAGTTTCAACGAGTCTCATCTCAGATGTTTCCTGTTCACTCAGTTCATACATTCAGGTAGTCAAACTGGAAAAAGGAGCAGAGAAAAAAATCCCTGCATTGAGTCACTCGCCCAGCAATGTTGGTTAAAAGATCACAAGTTTGACGATAGCCTGGATCGGATTTTGATGTGTTCGGTCTCAGGAAGGCTCACTATGGAGTCTTTCTTACGTGGTCCCATGTCCCCCTGCCCCATGCCCCCTACTGCCACCCCTGAACTGGCTGTATAACTGTGCACAGAACCGGGCAGAGATGCTACAGGGAACGCCCCAGCAGATGTTTGGTGGGGAAGAACCACCCTATTTGGAATAGCGCTCCGGATGCTTGTGGGACCTAACAGGGTCTGAGGAGGTCCGATGGAGGTGGAGGAGACTCGTGTGGACTGGGGTGGACTCGGGACACCTGGTTGTGCCCCTTCATGAGGCAGTGAGGGCTGGGACGCTGACAGTGCCCTGACATCTTGGCTCAGACTGCCCAGTTGCAAAGAATGCGTGCTCTTGTGTGTGCTGGGCCGGTGTGCAGGGCTGACTATGTGCTGTTGAACCAGAGAAAGCTGGGAGCCTGAGATGGGACCAGCTAAGGCGCTGGACCCATACTGAAATAATCGCCCTCCAGCTGCCAGTGGGCTCTGGACAGGGGGGCTGGCCAAGACTGGCGCAAAGGCACTGGAAGAAAGGAGCTGGGACTGTAGGGGAGAGGCAGAGACAGGGCTGGATACACTCTGCATAACCTGGAATCTTCTCACCATCCTTGGAGACTGTAGTGTTCCCACCCCCATTGAATTCCCTTGCATGGGGGCACAAAAGTTCATGGCCATAGCCTGCTGCAGAGTGGCAATTGCAGAGTCTCGAGTCTGAGCAGAAGAAGCTGGAGTTGCAAAGATCCCACCAGGAAGAGGAGACGTCATGGACATGGCCCTCGGTCGTGGTACATCCACCTGCTGAACCATCTCCCGATCATACTTGACTATTTCCTGGATCATTTCATTTTCACGATTGTTGAAAACACCAGAATTAAGATCATGTTGAACTTTGTGCATCAGGATTGAGTTCTTCTTGCCTGCAATGATATGAAAACAGAAAATACTGTTGCAACAAAATGTTCTAAGCTGTAAAAGTAAATATCCTGATGCATGCTCAATAATCCAGGTAGAACAATCTAAAAAAGTTTAGTCTGGTCCTCTGGACATTCAAAAAAACAAAACAAACAACAACAAAAAAGTGGAAACGTTTTGTCTTTCATCTGAAAGACTTCCTCAGTCTGAGGTGCTGTATTCAGCTCAGTCTTATAAATAGCACCTTCTTAGAGTGTATCAACCAGTTTGCTGCTGACAACCAAAACCAGCTGCTCACATGGTCAAGGAGGACCATCAGCCTAACAATGGGTCATTAGCACACTGATGGCTGTTTACTATTCACAGGGGGCTGAGTGATACTAGCAATCACAGCATTGTAAGAGGGGGACAGTTGAACCCGGAGGCCTCCACCCCTGTTTAATGATGGATGATTTCTTTTCACAAAGATGGCCTCCTTTACTCCTCTCTCAAACCATCGTTCCTCTCTGTCCAGGATGTGAACATCTTCATCCCTGAAAGAGTGACCGCTGGCCTGGAGATGAGTGTAGACCGCAGAGTCCTGGCCTGATGATGTTGATCTTCTGTGCTGGGCCATCCTTTTGGCCAGTGGCTGTTTAGTTTCCCCGATGTAAGACTGATCACAGCCCTCCTGACACTGAACAGCATACACAATATTACTTTGTTTGTGCCGGGGGACTGGATCTTTGGGATGAATCAGTATTTGCCATAATGTATTTTGGGGTTTAAAAGCCACTGGGACGTTGTGTTTAGGAAATAAACGTCTCAGTTTCTCTGATACTCCCTCAACATACGGAATGACCACTGGTCTGGGTCTGGGTTCCTCCTTTTTACCTGATGGCTGACTGGAGTCCTGTTTGGGTTTCTTCTCTGCTTTCAGGAAGGCCCAGTTAGGATATCCACATTTCTCTACTGTAAAAGTAAATTTTTACCCAGCTTCATATGTAGAATTTTAAGGGTTTTTGTTTGAGAAAGGGCATAGTAAAAAAGATTGTTTCCACTTTAGCTTTACTAAAGGTTTGCCTTAGTCCCCTAAAAGAAATAAACAATTATAATGAAGTTACATTTGAGTAGATGCAACATCATATAACAAGCATTGTTCCTTTTTATGAAGCACCATTGAAAACCGATAAATCTAATGATGAAGTGGAAGGTCTCAAACTGTAGAGAAGTGATTACTAATAAAGAGGTCCTCCTTGGTCTTTAGAAGTGAGACAGTAAAATTAAAATAACTACATTAGCTTTAACTTATTGTGTTCAATGTGGTGGACTCAACATTTTTTGCAATTCCCTGGATCCAATATTTGCCATTCAAAATATAATTGGATGTAAATATTCTAACTTCAGAGCAGACACCTGGTTTGATGAAAAATATACACAAGTGGTGTTTGAGTTCACAGGAGCAACCATTTTTAGCACAAGTGGGGAAATACTGGTTAATTACAAACATAAGTGTAGTATTATTCCTAATTGTAGGGTAATGGACATTTGAAAATGGGAAAAGCAGCCAGTTAAAATATAGCTAAAACCACACATAAACCATGCAGTATATACCAAATAATTTAGATAAAATTCTGGACGGAAATGAACAAAACAAAGAAAGGTTTTCTTACCAAAACCTTCAGTCTGTACCCATCTGATGTGACTTTGCACAAGCTAATAAATTATTTTAGGAATGTCAAAGGTCATATGGAGGCCATTGCACTTCAACAACTCAACTTTGACCTCAAGAAGTGTTTTGATCTCAGGTTGTAAATGACAAATAAGTAATAAACTTGTTTTTAGTCGTAAGATTATCTGTGGAAGCCTCTTTGTGGGGGGAAAAAAAAAGGAAAAATAAGCCAAGATGGCCACACTCAGAGCAGTTGCAGCTTCACAGGCTCCCGGTGCGGTCCCAGTTTTTAGGAGTTTTGAAATTGACTCCGTGCCTGACTCCGCACAATTTATGCATGTGAACTATAGCCGAAACGAACTGACGAGAGTAAGATCGGATTTGCCAAAAAATATAACAGAAATCAGTAACAAACTCAAAACTACTCTTGGCAAAATGCAGATCTTAAAGTCATCTACCTGGAAGCTGTGGCAGAGGCGCACCAACAGGCAGAAGAGGAAGCGCTGCTCCCGACTTAAGAAGAGAGGATGCCAGGTGGGGGTTCTGGTGAGGCTACATGCTAACGCTAAAGATGGAAAACTCCCAATACCGTCTCTCTTTCTGTTGAACATCCATTTGTTGGACAACAAGATGGATTTGCTTCATCTAAGAGCGGGCGCCTCAGAATGAACGGACTGGCAGGTTTTCAGAGAAGCTGCTGAAAATGGAGGAGTGCTGGATCTGGACGAATACACATCCTCAGTTCTGGGGTACATTAGTACATGTACTGACAACGTCTCCACCATAAGATATGTTAAAAGTTACCCAAACAGAACACCTTGGCTGAATGCAGAGGTGCACCCTGCTGGAAGCCAGGAACACTGCCTTCAGGTCTGGAAACTCACAGGAGCAGAGAAGGACAAGGAAAGAGCTGGTTGCTGGTATTAAGAGAGTGAAGACCACATATGCACAGAGGATCAAGGGTCAATTCACCTCACAAGACCCACAAACCATGTGTAAGGGCATTATGTGTATAACAGATTATAAAGGCAAGAGCAAACAATGCCACAAAGACCCATCACTGCCTGATGCTCTCAACAAGTTCTATGCACACTTTGAAGACCCAAACAGACCACCCAGCACCAGACTCACCACACCACCAGATGAAGAGCTTCTTAATGTAACCTCAGCAGAAGTAAGGAGTACTTTCAGGAGGATCAAGCCTCACAAGGCAACCGGCCCAGACAACATCCCCGGGTAGGTGTTGAAAGAATGTGCCGATCAGCTCTGCAAGGTGCTGGCAGACATCTTTAACACCTCACTTACCCTGGCAACAGTTCCCACCTGCCTGAAGACTGCCACCATCATCCCAGTCCCAAAAAGCTCTACAGTGGCTGGTCACATTGGCTGGTCTGAATGACTATCGGCCAGTGACCCTCACCCTGATAGTCGCTAAATGCTTCGAAAAACTGGTCATGACCCACATGAAAACAACCATCAACATCAACAAGGACCCTCATCAGTATGCAAACCGCGAGAACAGAGCAATAGAGGATGCCATCTCCTCTGTGGTCCACACTGTTCTCACCCACCTGGAACAGAAGGACTCCTACGTCCGTATGCTCTTTGTGGACTTCACGTCTGCCTTCAATACCATGATCCTCCAAAACCTGATGGACAAACTACTTTCACTAGGACTAAGCCCATCCATTTGTAACTGGTACTAAACGTCTTGACAAACAGACCACAGTCAGTGAGGATCCACAACTTCTCTTCCTACCGCAATAACCCTCAGCACTGGCTCCCATCAGGGATGTGTGCTGAGCCCTCTCCTGTTCACTCTGCTCATGTATAATTGTGCACCTACTCATCCAGGCTGTCATATTGTAAAGTTTGCAGATGATAGTGGTGGTGGGATGCATCACAAACAATGATGAGTCCAGCTACAGGCAAGAGGTGGAACACCTGAAGAGCTGGTGCAAGGAGAATAACCTTCACATAAATGGGAAGAAAACAAAGGAGATGATTGTGGACTTCAGAAGGAACAAACACACCTATACCACCCTGAACATAAGATGATCTGCAGTGAAAGTGGTCTCCATCTACAAGTACTTGGGTGTACACCTGAATGAAAACCTCAGCTGGGGCAACACCACCACCAGTCTGATTAAGAAAGCTCATCAGAGACTACAGTTCCTCAGGCGGCTGAGACGAGCTGGTCTACGAAGCTCAGTCCTCACCTCCTTCTACAGGTGTGCAGTGGAGAGCATCCTGTGTTCCAGCATCAATGTGTGACATGGAGGCTGCACAGCTACAGAAAAAAAAGCTTTGCAGAGAGTGGTGAAGGCTGCACAGAAGACTGTTGGAGTCAGTCTCCCAACCATCACAGACATTTACAGCTCTAGATGCAGGAAGAGGGCCACTAACATCATGAAGGACCCCACTCACCCAGCATACACACTTTTTGCCCCACTTCCCTCAGGAAGGAGGTTAAGGAGCATTAAGTGCAGAACCACTATACTGAGGAACAGCTTCTACCCTGAGGCTGTTAGACTCATGAATATCTAACCAAGATAATCACTGTGAAAAATCACATCATGTTGCTGATGATTTGTTTCATGTTGCTGCTGTTCATGCGTGCTCATCTGCTAACAGACTCATGTTCATGCTGCTGTTCGACGTAATGTTTTTATGCTACTAGTGCTTAGTGTATTATTTAGCTGATGTTTTTCTTAGTTTGTATCTTAGATCTTATTACTGTTTTTCTTTTACATTTTATTGTTGAATGTAACTGGGACCCTGTGTACACAATCTCGTTCCACCACATGTACCACATGAGATGCGAATGACAAATAAATCTATCTGACTCTGACTCTGACTTTTATTAAATCCAAGCCCCATCTTTTTCACAAATTTGATTAAAAAAATTCTAGAAGGTATCAAACTACAGGTGACTGTGAAGTGAATTTCACTTGTTACTGGCCAAGATGTCTGCACAGTTGCACTGAAGGAAGGAGGCATTTTTGGAAAGCAGGTGTGCAATTGATTGGGGTTACAGCAGGGTCAAGATACAGCTGGGGAGAATAATGTTAATGGGATTGCACAAGTGTGCTACTCAAAACCATTAGGATGAGTGTTTTAAAAGATGCCTCTGTGAGTTTTCTCATCTTTGTGATAGAAAAGTTTAACAGAGCTACCTTTCTTTTATTAACGAGCAGTCTGGTTCTTTCTGAGCAGAGATAAACTGTAATATACCTTGGTGAAATGAGGCAGAGGGAACTGTTAACATTCAATAGTTTGAAGTAAAGGCACAAAACCCATCCTCAGTGAAGGTTAGATCAGCTTTAGACAAGAAGTGTCTTTATTCTTTGGCTACAAATAATGCTGGGCTTGAAATTTGGAACAAAGGTTTTCCTTTCTGCTGCTTGCAAGTCCTTTAAGAGCTTCCATATTATTCAATAAATGTTGTTCTATGGGGAATAAGTGGTACAAATTTTTTCTTTATGGTTATTGCTGTTTGTCAGCTTGGATGTCCACTGCTGAAAGCAATCTGGAGATCTGAATAGAAACATAGATCATTAGCTACAAAAGCAAGGTCTGTAAGACTTCCTGCTTGCTCTCGATGAAGACGGGCACCTTTCCTCCCTCTCATGCCTCCTTCCTGCTTTTTGGTCTTGTCCTGTGAATCTTTTTCAGAGCCTCTCTTTACATATGTTCCAAATTTGTAAATTATGGATCTGGTTAGTTGGTCTCTCAATGCAATTGATAAAATTTTCTTGACAAGAACACAGGGTGCAGGAGAACCCTCATGCCCTGAAGGGACATTCGCATCTGGATATACCATGGATTCCTGGGGCGAGTGGAAGATGGTGTGTCTGTCCATATTGTCCATTGAGGACATTGAAGATGCGTACATAATTGGATTTATATTTCATATTCATAATTGATAACAGGATTTCTGCTTTTTGGAATCATCAGGTACTTGTCATATCAACAAATTTGGAAGATGTTGGCAGCAGTTCAGGCTATTGTCAGGCTGCCTGTCTTGTATGAAAGAATGCACTGTGCTTGTAGCGCTCAGACTAATTCATTCATTCATTCAACCTTTATTTAAACAGATAAGTCACATTGAGCATCGAAGACTCATTTACAAGTGAGACCTGTTTGGACGCGTGGACAACCAGAGACGAATACAGAGCCCTGAAATGATGACAGAATGTTTATTCAGCTGGGCTCCTCTGAAAAGTCCATGGAAATTCCTCAGTAGGAGGGGAGGGAGGGGCTGAGCATCAGGTTCACAAAACTTTCTAGGCAGGTTGAGATAAAATGACCTGTCAAGGCCAGTCAGGGAGCCAAATTCAGATAAACACAATAGTTTTGGGGACAGGCAGAACTTTAATGACATCTACCTTGAGTCTGTGTTGGTCCACTCACTTCCGAAACATCCAGATTAAATGACCATACCAACGGAACGTGCCTGAGAATAATCCCCGATATCTGATCCATTCTGCCAAGAGTCTCGAGGCACGAACCAAGCCATCATATAAGGCAGGCAGCCTGACCAGGTCCAGATTTGCTGCAGACAACTTCCTTGTTTATTGATAGACCAGGAACCAGCCAAATCCAAAACGCAGGAACCAGTTATCATAAATCAAATTGTAAATGTGTCCTTAAAATCCACAGATGACAGCAGAGACAGACATGTCATCAAGTCTTCAAAGTTTATGAGATATCCAGCTGCATGCGTGCCACCAGGGCACAGACTCAGATGTTTTGTGAGCTAAGCCATAAGCTGGACGCAATTTCTGAGAATTGCAGGTCACTTGCGGCTCCAGGAACTCGCTGGCATGAAGAAATCAACCTTGGAGAAGGCTATAAGCACTGCATGGTGGAGTGACCACAAAATCTGTTTTGGATCGCCACTGAGAGGTACCGGCAGGACTTTAAAAGTAGATTAAATAAATCAGTCGGCCTGTCCCAAACCAATTAGTGTTATCTGAATCTGGCTTCCTTGCTTGGCCTTGAATAGGCCAACTCATCTCAAATTTTTCCTGGAGGTTATGTAAGCTAGAAGCTCTGCTTTGCTCCCCCCCCTCCCCCCCTCCCTGCTCCCTTCCTGAGGACTTCTGTGGATCTGTATCAGAGCCGGCTGATAGACACTGTACCATTTCTTATCAGGATTGGAACTTTGGCAGTGTTCACGGACAACTCACCTCCTTCCCAAGGATACCTATGGACCTATATCAGAGCTGAGTTTGCTGATAGATACTGTACCATCTCTTATTAGGACAATGCAACTTTCTGACAGTGTTCACGGAGAACTCACCCCCTTCCGAGGATACCTATGGACCTGTATCAGAGCTGAGTCTGCTGAAAGACACTGTACCATCTCTCATCAGGATTATGGAACTTTCTGACACTGTTTACGGACTCACCATCTTTGTCGGCTTCTTCTCATAAATGTATCATGACGTCATTATGTGCTGTTTATGTGTGAGGTCTTTTTTTTTTCCAACTCTCACACTGTGCCCCAACCAGGACATAGTGCGAGATACAATTGTTTTGTTTTTTTACCTCCCCTCCCCCTCGTGTTTTCTCTTTTCTATGCTTTTGTCTGTTTGTCTGTCTAAAACAGGGCTTACTTATAAATGAGTCTCTGAGGTTCAGTGTGATTAATCTGTATAAATAAAGGTTGAATTAATTAATTTGTCCTTATCTCATTCAACCTGATTATTATGAAGAGGAGAAGTATAAGAAAAGACAAATTAGGCTAAAATATAAACTGAAAACACCTGGTTCGACTGTCCAAGCTTTGCACTGATGTTCTTAACCAAGAACTAGAGTGACGAGAGAGCAAAATCCAACTTTACTCTACTGCACCATTGATAAGCCAGGTAACAATGGTGTGAATGTTCATTTTCAAGAAACAAGTTTCCCCCAGGTTATATTACATGTCTGTCTTGTCCTACATTTTCCTGAGAAGGCTATAAATTAGAAGAGCATGTGTGTAGGCCTCTGCCTGCCATGAGTCTGTTCTGGGGTGTGATGAGATGGAATCAGACGTCACAAGTGATGACAACTGACAGGAACTTGCAAATTGGACAAATGAGGAACAGGGTGCAGAGCTTCTGATCAGAAGCTGGGACTTGCAGAAGTTAGCTGAGGTTTGAGACACTTTGGAATTCCTCATTTTAGGGCTTCTGGAACAACCTCAGACATAACACATTCTAAAGGCCTTAGCTTTTGCAATAATGCCTCATTAAAATGAAAGCTTAACTCCTCTCCTATCCCTTACAGTAGTTGCACCCATAAAATATGGCAGTATATGTTGTAAAGCAACAAAACAGAAAGATAATGGGCGGGGGGGGGGGGGGGGGTGCTTTTACAATCTACTGTATAACTGATTAACCTTGGGAGTTAACTTGATTCAATGGGTCTTCACAGCAAATTATCCAGTGTTTGGCCAGATAAATAAGCTGTCAGACTGAAGACTGTTCATGTGTAGATATGGGTTGCTATAGCAACACCTGACAGGTGGAATGTGAAGCTTTTGTGCACATGTCAAGAGTCATGTGGCAGCAGCAGCAGCATGGCTGACCCTGGAGGAGTGGAGTGCAGAGGTTGTTCACATTGTGAATAAAAATCTCTTTCAGAAGCAATAAGTGTGGAAGTCTGTGTGTTTATGTGTGTGTGTGTGATTCTCAACATTCAAACGTCTTCCGCTGAGTATCCAGTGTGACATGTTTCAGCTGTAGCATATGTTCAATAACTTTGCTCCGTAATGATACATGTTTACAGGAAGCATTTAAAATACAGTAACAACAGGGATGAATCACAGCTGTGAATGTGTTTTTCCTCTCACTTCACACATTCATATGGAACGTTGCAGCTGTCAGACAGAGCAGTGTTTTGACAAAGACATCACATTAATAAATGAGTATTCCTTCCTTTTGCTCCATTTCATCACATGAATGACTCATGCTCATTAAGGCTACATGCTTGTGTTTTTTTCACTGGGTTGCAGTGGTAAGATTGTAAAAATACATTTAAAAAGGTAAATTTAGAATGAAACCAGACTGAATAAAAATATACTTCTGTTTTAGCTACGTTTTATGATTTTATTACATTTATCACGTTGTTTCTCAGTTCTTTTTTTTAATATATATTACCTCAGGCTTTAGGTCTAGTTTATATATATATATATTTTTTTGTTGTTGTTCTTGTTAAGAACCGTTTTATATTTTTAATTTACCAAATCGTAGTTTATAGTTTCAGCATCAGCTTTGCACCGTATTGTTCAGTTTTTGTTACATATTAAAACTGTTCAAACCAAACTAAACTTCCTGACCTTTGGCAGTCTTACCTATCCTGTCCAGTCTGTCAATGGCAACTGTCTCGAAGGCCCTTCTCATCATGGGATACTCCTCCAACACTTCGTTGAAATTGTCCACTGAGAGAGAGTACAGGCGACAATAGGTGTCTGCTCGCACACTGGCTGTCCGTCTGCCACGGGTCAGCAGACAGATCTCTGGTGGGGTGACAGAAAAAAGCAGACAAGACATGAGAAAATGTCAGACTGGCAGATTTTGGGGTGTTGGGCAGTAACAGAACAGACACTCCTTAAATTGCAAAGCTTACTGACACACTGTCACAAAACTAAACCTAAACACACATATGTGATTTATATTTAAGCTGGATAAAATTAAAGACCTTGAATAATTGTGTTTTGCATGCAGGAGTTGTTCTCAGTCAGACAAAAGCATGATTTTTTTTTTCCACCACCACTGACAGCTGTAAGAAGTACACAGTATATTTAGAGATGTGCAGCTGAGCTTCATTATATTCACAACTTCCCTTTTCCTCTCTTTAGCAGTCTTTACCTAGTTAACTTCTTTTTTTTAGAGCTGGAGCAGAGAGTTGTCTTGACAACCACATGCCCTCCTTTTCCCTTGCCTGAAAGGTCGACCCCTTCTGAGTCTCAGCAGGAATAGGAGAAAATTACAAATTGGAGGAATTTTTCTTTAATAGCACACAAACAGGATCTGCCCTGGAGAGCAACGGTACCTGCCTGTTTATGACTAAAGTCTTCCAGCAGCTTTATTCAAGCACAAACATACTCGTCATTAAAAAGCAGTTATTAAAAGAAGAAGCTGCCAGTGGCCCCGACTTGTCTTGTTGTTGGGAACTGAAGCCAGCAGGACCTGGTTTATGGGAGATGGTACTATGTTGACTTTTGGGAACCTAAACCTTGTATTGAAACCAATGTGCACAAAAAGTGGTCTCATGGTGGCTTCAAATTCCATATTCCAGTCTGAGGTCTAGATATATGCAGTCTATAGGGTAGCTGCAGGGGCTGGGGGCTAAATCCCAGATCTTCTAATTGAAAGATAACTCCCAACCACTGCGATGAAGACACCCCAAAAGCTTCAAGAAATGTGGAAATTCTGTTCGTATAGTTCTTCAGTCTTCCATTTTGCTACTTTCCACCCAAACACAAAATCAAAGTCTTGGAGAAGAGAATATTTATTTGCAGTTTTAGTAAGTGGATCAAGTTCTGCAAATTATGGCACACCATTAGGATGCATTAATATGGGATGAAAGCAACGTAATTAAGGCATAGTTGTCAGATACACTTCTAAAGTGCACATTCAGCTGCTTCATTGCTAAAGCTTATTTTGGCCTAATTTTAAAGGCCTACTTTTAACAAAACAGCTTTAGGGACAGAATCAGCTTTTTACTCAATTTAATTACTTCAGTGATTCACAGAGCCTTAAATTCATATCCAGTTAAAACACACTTTGATTAGACAATCAACGGAAACCCAATAGTCTAACTTCATATAAATCATTTACTATATGTAGCGCTGGACCCCCCACCTACCACACTAAAGAAAAAAAAGAGTAAATTAAAAAATCAAATCCACATATTTTTTTTTAGGATTTAATGATCTTCCAGATTACTAAAAAGTATTGTTTGTTGTTTTTACATTTCAAAGACATGGTAGCTATGTTTTTTATGCTCAACGGTGGTGAGAACTGTTTAATTTCTTCACAAACCATCCCAAACATCATTAAATGTAATTTTAATAGTGATGCTCCTGACTTTACATGAACATAGATATTTACATATTGTCTGCATTGTTAGCAGCCAGCGGGAAGTGCTCGGAGATGATACTAAGACTAATGAATGACCGTTGGTGGCTTGTGGCATCGTGTGTGTGTGGTCTGGACTTAGTAAAAAGAAATGTCTCCTTTGTGCCTATGTTGAAAGAGTTGAGCAACTATAGGCCGATCTTGCTCCAATGCATCTGGAAGATGCTCAGTTGGTTTGGAAGTTGGACCATGGTTCATGGTTGATGGTTGATGCCATGTTATTAGTCTCTTGGTTGTTGCCCCTGAGCAGTTTAGCAGTCTGTATTGCCCTACTGGAGAAGTGTACTATGCTATATAGTGTTGTAGTCAAGACCACCCAACCCGAGACCAAGTCAAGACCAAGATCAGAGAGTATCGAGACCGAGACAAGACTAAGACTTTTAGGATCCGAGACCAAGTCGAGACCAAGACCTCAAATAAAATAAATAAAATGTAAAATTTTATTATAAAATATTTTTATAAAAGTTACATACTGCAACTTTGCTTGCTTTTGAATGAATGTATCAGTTTTAATAAATTGTCAAAGCTACATAACAAGGAAATCAGACATTCAGCAGCCTAACTTCATGTGATGCAACAATAAAATTACACAAATGTTAAATTGGAAGCAGTTTCATCACATGCCAAGTCTTAAAAAAACTGCAGTGGCAAAACACTCTTCATAAGTCCAAACTCAAGACCAAGGATAACCATATAATTGCATTAGTTACAAGTATATTCTTTGTGATTTAAATAGCCAAATTTTATAACTGATGATATGTCAGACATCTTCTCCCACACCCAGACAATCACTTCTCACTTTCTTGGAGTGACCAGTGTTGCCAGATAGAGTCAAGGTTTTCCAGCCCAGCAATCTGTTAAAAACCACCACATCATGTACCACATGTGATGTGAATGACAATAAGAAAACCTTGAATCACACAAATATCCACCCAATCAATATATTGTTACAGTATATTTACTGTTTGAACATGAACACACATCAGTACAAGCCAAGGTAATTTAACAATATGTGGCAAAATGCAACAATCCAACAAAAATCTTCCCAGAGTTCCCAGCAAAATCAAAATGAAAACCACCCAAATGGCAGTAAACCGCTCAATCTGGCCACACTGGGAGTGACACGTGCGAGTGAAAGGGGGTGGGTGTGACAGCAGTAAAAAAAAAATGTATTTAGCAATGAGTCACGTTATCACTTGGATTTAAACCAGTACATTTTGTATCCGATAAAAACAAATAAACTGGACAATACTCTGGCAATTTAGTGATATTTCCACAGTTGTGGTCTTGACTGGTCTTGAAATAAAATCCCGAGTCCTCAATGTCCGAGACCGAGACAAGACCGAGACCAAATGCGGTCGAGTCCGAGACAAGACTGAGACCATCAAAATGTGCTCTTGAGACCGGTCTTGAGTACTACAAGACTAATGCTATAGATTGTCCATCAACATTTAAGTGGGAGAAAGGTGTCAGGATAACATCTACACTGGTGACAAAAAATATGTTTCCCAGCAGAACAGCAAGTTGACGCAAGTCCAATAATTTATCTGTCAGCTGTTGTTGCTGCATTTGTCACTGGGTCATTAATACATAACAATAATCTGGCACAGTTCTTTGTTTCTATAACAAAAGTGTATTAAAAAGACCCCAGCAGGCAAACACAAACACATTATTTTGCTTTTCTTTATATTTTTAACAGTCTGTGTCAAATTCAATATATAGAATAGCACCAAAATGTAAGTGAATTAATAAAAATTAAAATAATTTGCTAATACAACTTATAAAGGCTCTTTCTCTATAGAGGACAAAAGTTGTAAAGGAACGTCAACATCAACAACTCCTTATTAAGACTTATACAAACACACACTGTAGTGATTACGTCAAGCTGTCCTCCCAGTCTGAGCAGATGGATTAACTTCGTGCATGGAGACATGATTTCCTGTGTGGTGCCAGGCATGGCTCCAAACTGTCCCTGTATGGCTTATTACAAACAACTTCATGAATACAGTTCAGCTTTGCTAGCTGGCTGTTATTAATTAGATGTTTGTGCATGAGAGCATGCTGTGCAGCTGAGTCAATGCAGCAGTGCTCAGAGCAGGAGGTGCATTATTTGTTAACGCCACTGAAGTCATATCTGCTGCAGAAACCTTCCAATGGTCAGTCTAGTTCAGGCAGACTGTGTGTAAGTGTGTTCTAGCACTCGTCAGTTTAAGGGCAGCAGTGGCACCGCTTGCTTCTGAACAGCCACAGATGAACAACAGCCTGTGAAAATGGGACAGAAGTGGCTGTGAGGTGGGGCTGCACAAGAACTAGGAGTAAAACATCAGGGTGTTGTTTTCTTTCGTCATTTCAAACATAAATCACAATTTCAGAGGCACAGAATGAACAGTAACAGGTAAGGCAGCGTACCTCCAAAGTAGGATCCGTCCATCAGCTTCATGCCGATGCTCCCTTTGGTCAGAACGCTCACCACTCCGTGCTGAATGAAGTACATCTTCTTGCCGATGGTGCCCTCTCTGATGATGTAGTCGACGGGCTGGAAGACTTCAAATCTGAGTTTGGTCAGCATGGCTGTCACAAAGTTGGGATCAGCATTGGCAAACAGTGGCATGGAGGCCACCAGCTTACGGCAGTTGAAGTTGACAATTTCCTGAATGTGGAAAAGAGACAGTGTGTCTGGAACAGCTGCTGGTGGAAACACTTATATTTAATTAAACTGGCTTTGTGGTTTTTATTAAAAACAATATTGACCTTCTTATCATTCATTGACAAATTTGTGGCCTAACAAGGCATGTATGGTACTTAAATCAATAAAAAGTTGTGGGGAAAAAACGACCTTTCCCATCATTTGAATCTTCTGTGTGGAGTTTTCTTTCTGATCTTACGGCTCACGCTGTCTCTGATCATATTGTGTTAGTTAGTTTTACTCAATTGGAAAACATTTCAATAAGCATTTAAACATTACTGCTTACTACACTGAGTGCCTTAAGCCAGGGGTTCCCAAACTTTTCCATGCCATGACCCCCCCCCCCCAAACAACATTAGCTTCTGGCTGCGGCCCCCCTTGCAAACCCACAAACAATGCTACAAAATATGTAAAGAAACATCAACTTTTAGAATGTTTTAACTTTTATTCACTATATTCAATTAATTATTACAGCTGCTCAGCATATTATTAACTAACGTTTTAAACACTGAATTATATTCCCACTGAAAAAAACAACTTTTCAACAAAGTGTTGCCCAGAAGAACAAAACAAAATAAATCTAACCTCTCTCAAACATGTTTATCTGTAAATGACAGATACAGATTGTCCTATAGTGTGCAATTTATTATTATTATTATTATTACAATTTTTTAATTTTTGCTCTTTTTATCTTATTCTCTCCAGCTTTCTGAGGCACCCCAGGGGTCCGCGTCCCCCATTTTGGGGACTGCCTTAAACTGGTACCTGGATGATTGAGCATGAACGTTGTTGTGTTAAAGGACAAAAGTTGACTTAGTTAAACACTGAAATGGAGCGGCTCAGACTATTTGCTGGAAAGGGAAATTGATTAGCTCCACTGATGAATGACTGACTTGCTGATTAGTCAACAACCATGTGTGTCCATGCTGATTAAAATATAAAGTTTTATATCTATATGGCTAATCTAAATAGATTAAACAAGCTGTTTGTGGGCAGAAAGAGGCTTCTCAGTTTTTATATTTAATCTTTAAAACCCTTGGAAGCACAATTAGCACAGAATCACAACCTCAATCTGTTGTTTTTCTTCTGTCATTATTCTCTTGTAAAATGATAAGATTATCTTTTATTCATTTTTGGTCACCTGGAGGATAAAAAACCTGCTGAATGCTGTGATGAAAAAATACTTTCTCAACATAAATGTTTTTAAATCTTTCTTTGACTTTTTATTTTTTATCTGATTTTCATTCATTAAAATCTGGTCAGAACAGAAAGATCTGTTTATTTCGTGACATCTGCAGTTCAATAAATCAGGTGCAGATAAGTCAACATACAGGAATTTATATTTATGAACATTTTAAAGTATTTCTCTTAAGAAGAAAGCCTATCAGAGCTGAACAATGAAAGCACTCCCATCTATTTCCATGTGAACAAATGATAGGGTTGGACGGGTGTAGAGCGGCGAACGCCTCGGAGTGTTTTCATACCTCGCGCAGAGGCTCATTAAGCTCTTCCAGGATGCTCTCCTCATCAAACATCTTGCCCTGGTATCTGTGCTCATAGTAATCATGGATTTTCTGTCGGAAGTCGGCAGGGAGTTTGTGGAACGACATGTACTGCTCCACTTGTTTGTACTAGAAGACAATGAGTGGTGTGAGAAGCAAAAAAGAGAAGGAACACAAACATAAATTAAAAAAAAACAGGAGTTAGAAACTCACGGAGGACTGAGACAGTTTGAGAAGTTTGTCTGGCTTTGAACCATCACAATGATCTGATCACAAATATAACCGTTCACTTTTCAATCAGATCATTTTACTTGTTTTAAATACGTTACAAAACAACATTTTCCCGTTTAAGAGGAAATAATATTTGTAAAGGCATCTTTTGAGATTGAAAAAAAAAGTTGTCTGAACAAAAACATTTAGTTTCAACACACACACACACACACACACACGCACAATTAGCGGATCACCTTTATGTCACGGCAGCCGTAGATAATCATGTAAAATAAAAGTGGAGGTCAAATGTTCTTTTGGTTTTGCTGATTTCATCAAATTTAAACTTTAGGAAAAATTGACTGGCCTACAGAACTGTGTAACATTTTATACTGACTAGAAAAGCTGACTTATAGACAAATTGATATTATGCTTTTTATTTGGTAGAAAGATCTTGATTGAGAGCTTCATTATCCAGCAAAGAAAGTTAGCATAAAAAAATAAATAAATAAATAAATTAATTAATAAAATTAATAAATAAAGCTTGCCTTTTTTATTTTTATTTTTTACTTGATTTTCATTCAATAAAATCTGGTCAAAACAGAGGGAATCATTTATTTAGTGCCATCTGCAATTCAATAAATCAGGTGCAGATGTCAACATACAGGAAATTATATTTATGAACATTTTAAATATCAGTTCTAGTTCTCAACATTTTAAATATTTAATATTATGAGGTCAAAATAACTTCAAGCAGCAACAGTTTGTGTTTTAAAACACACACACACAAATGACTGGAGTGATTTTAAATCTGGGGGTTCATGGAGTCTGAAACATGAAAGAAGTGTATGAAACGTATAAACTATATTTTACTGCGCACGTTGACTAATGTCTGCTCAGACACAACTCATAATGAGATTCTGATTAAAATACTGACACACGCTTTCTGTAGAAAAAATGGAATACTGTACTGGGTAAATGCTGGCATTTCAAAATAAAGTACCCATCAGGTGTCTTTGTGCTAGTAAGAGTTTGTAGTTGCGTGCTCGTGTGCTTCAGTTTCAGAAAAGAGAAACTCTGCTAAAGCAAAAAGAGGATGCAGAGTCTCGTCGGTCACTTCTTGCTCTGACGTCCTCTACCTGCGTTACAGGAGCTAATTATTAGGTAAAAAAATAAGTTGTACAGTTTGTAGTTGTTTGTACTAAAATACATCACAGAGATTTAATTATAACTTTAGGAAAAGTGAAGGAACTTGTGAAAAAGCACTTGTTTCTCAGAAGGTTCTGCGTCAGTGACAAACCCACGGAGAGGGACCGTCCAGTGAGCCAGTTCTACCTTGTGTCAGTCAGAGGGAAACGATGATGAAGTTAAAGAAACATGACAGACCTGTAAGACCCATGAGGAGTCCTCACGCTCTGCTGTGTTCAGAGAAGACAGATGCTGCAACTCCAACCACAGCCTCTGTGGTGGGACTGATGTTTCAAGAGCTAATGCTTCTTGATTTTATTTATTTATTTATTTTACTGAACAAATATCATCCGTTTCTCCATGAGGGGAAATAATTGTGTAACAACAAATTGCATGCATGTTTCATGGCAAAGTTGCGCCTTCACATCCTTAAGCTCCTTTCTGCTTTTTTAGCTACTTTTCAACTGTTTTTTGTGCTCATTTCTGCTTTTTTCAGCCTAATTGGGCAAAATTGTACTCTCTCTAATTCCTTCTGCTAATTTAAGCGTGTTCTACCTTTTCAGATGAGAAGTGAAACGTTTTCTGTTACAAATAAAGTCCAGTTGTTTTTGTCTAGAACTTTTTTGAACTTATCATGTCCAGGATGACTGAGAATCTTCACCAGCATTCTACCTTTTCAGATAACTTTTTGGCATTTTTTAAGCTAATTTCAGCTGTTTTCAGATATATTCTTTTTTTTGTGATAATTTCTGCTAATTTCAGCCTATTTCACTTCTCAACAAGTTCCTGTGGGATCAAAAAAGTTCCATCTTATATTTTCTGCTAATTTTAGCTTGTGCTCCTTTCAACTTTTTGTCTGGTAGTTTCAGCTTTTTCTGCTCTTTCAGCTTTTTCTGCTATTTCAGCTAATATTTAGCTGTTTTGTGCTAAATTTAGCTTTTTCAGTTAATCCCACATTTTTTAGCTCATTTCAGCTCCTTCTATTTGCTTCTGGTAGTTTAAGCTTCTTTCTGCCTTTTCAACAATTTTTCGGCTTTTTTTTCTTTGCTAATTTCAGCTTTTTAAGCTAATTGCCCTTTTTTGTGCTCCTTTCTGCTTGTTTAAATGTAATTCATCAAATATGTGTCATTTCGGCTTTCTTCTGCTAACTTAGGCTTGTTCTTCCATTTCAGCTATATTTCATCACATTTTAGCTAATTTCAGCTGTTTTTAGCAGGTTCTTCAGCAATAAGCATTCACACTGCATTTTCGCAGGAAATGCATTTTTTCTAGTTTCATGTTAAATAAGATAAGATAAGATAGAAGTTTATTGATCCCGCAGGAAATTGTTGAAATCTTTAATATAAAAAATGTGCTTCACTCCATGATAGATAAATCAATAAACAGAACCAACTGACAAACTTGACGTCTGTACTCAAGTTCCCATTAAAAGAAACATGCATGTTATTTATTTTGGAACTGATAAATTTATATGGCTGTAGAAATGAGGAGCTGAAAAAGGAATGTTGGCTCCGGCTCGTAATGTTTGCTCACTGGAGGATCAAATTGAACCAAAACGATTCACACCACCACGTCCTCACCGCTGTTTACATCAAATGTCCACTTCTCCTAACGCGTCATATCACATTTCAAGCCTGGATTCCCTTCAGAAACAGCCGCTGATCTACTTTGTTGCCCCTTCCTGTAGGTGAAATCATTTTGGGAAATAAATTGTCCTATTACTCTTTATTCTTTCCATACAAATTGCTCTCAGATATCCTTTATTTACAACACAAGTTATCTGCGTGGTTTTAACTTGTTTATCTGTAAATGCATTAAAAATAAGGGGAAAAATTACCATTATGATAAACAGAACACATCAACCTGAGTTTATATGCAGCAGCATGCATTAGAGCAATAGAAAACATAAAATGCACTAAAACTTGCAAAGAGCTAACAACTTGCTGCTAGTTTAGATTCAAACAGCGTAAAGATGAAGAAATATGCAACATATTCACAACAGAAGGGTCCTGCTTTTTATTTAAACTAAACTAAACTTTTTATACGGGTTTCATATCCCCCATGTCCTTCCATGTCTAATAAAGACCTTGTGTGATTTGTTAGTGCTTTGAGTAAATGTTCATTACTCACAGCTAATACCACCATCCCATATTGGATCTCAATACCTCTAAAATTGATGATACTATAACTATTTTGTGTTGGCTAAGGTTGCATAGCTGTGACAGCCAACTCAAATCCGGTTGATTCTGAAAGTTAATTAGTTGAACATGTGCATTCAATGATTACTTCCTGAGTTTCATTAAAATCTGTCTTGTAATTGTATTAAAGGAGCTGAGGGAACAGCAGCAATCAGTGCTGTGCAACAAATCCACGTGACTGGCCCTATGGCTGAAGTTCTACTGTAACGGTTACATAGGCTTGCTTATTTTATATATATACCGGTATTGTTTTTGAGCTATTAGTGCTAAGTGTATTCCCAGTTTAGCATATTTCTTAGTTCAAATCTGAGATCTTATTACGGTTTTTCTTTACAATTTATACTTTGTACTTTTGATGGATGTAACTGGGACCCTGTGTACACAGTTTTGTTCCAGTACATGGACCACATGTGCTGTGAATGACAAATAAAAAATACTTAAACCTTAAACCTATACCCAAATTGTCCCCTATACCCTAACCCTAACCAGTATACCCTAATCAGGATTATCAGTGAGCAAAAAAACATAAATAATGTAATACCACTTTGATTGTTGATACGTGATTATCCATGCTGCTGATCTCATGCTGCTGATTATTTCATGCTGCTGTATTCATCTACTCACACAGACGCATGTTTGTGCTGCTGATTATCCATGCTGCTGATCTCATGCTGCTGATTATTTCATGCTGCTGTATTCATCTACTCACACAGACGCATGTTTGTGCTGCTGTTGTTCGGCGTATTGTTTTGCACTATTAGTGTATTTCTTAGTTTATATTTTAGATCCTTATTTACTGTTTCTTTTACAATTTATATGTTTGCTATTGTCGGGTGTAATTGGGACCCTGTGTACACAATTTTGTTCCACCTTATGTACCATATGTGACGCAAATGACAACAAAGAACTTTTAACCACATATATATATATATATATATATATATATATATATATATATATATATATACTGCATATATAAAATACACTGAAACTGAATTGAATTATTCTGAATTATTCGTGTATGTGTGAAACAGTGTGAGTCACCCCTCTGTGGAAAAAAATGTCGATCAGAAGGGAAACACATTTCTAGCAGGTGGATGAGGAAGAGGCTTCACTGTCCAACACAAACTAAAGAACACAACATGTATAGGAGTCGTGGAGTCAGACTAGTGTGTGTGTGTGTGTGTGTGTGTGTGTGTGTGTGTGTGTGTGTGT
>NC_056500.1:29897111-29899307 GCF_014905685.2 Nematolebias whitei
GTGTGTGTGTGTGTGTGTGTGTGTGTGTGTGTGTGTGTGTGTGTGTCCTTGTTTATGCTACTTTGTGAGGCCCATTTTTCCAACTTATACTACATTGTGGGGACCAACTGCTCCTTATGGGGCCCAAAGCCCGGGCCCCATAAGAAGAAGTCCCGTTGGTGGGTTAGGGGCTAGGTTTAGGACTAAGGTGTGAATTGAGGATGTGTTAGGTTTAGGGTTAGGTATGTACTGGTAATGGTTAGGTTATGGATAAAGGTCATGGTTAGGCTATAGAAATGAATGAAAAATGAATGGAAGTCAATGCAAAGGCCCCACAAAGATAGCAAAACAAACCTGTGTGTGTGTGTGTGTGTGTGTGTGTGTGTGTGGGTGTGTGAGTGGTGGTGGAAGAAAGATGTTGACGGAGAATGAGGGGGTCTCTAACCTTGCGACGACACATGTACAGGTTAGAACCCCTTGCTGTCCAGGAAATGTCATTTTGTCACACAGTAAGGTGACATATGGTTCAGAGAATCAAATGGAGGGTTGACCCTGGCGGGACAGGTGACACAGCAAATCACAAAAGCCTTTAATGCAGCAGAGGGCCTGCCTGTCACAGCAGGACATCACTCATACGTTGCTTCTCTGCTCTGCAGTACAAGTGTCTGCCCAGATGAGGAGGAGACTCTACAACAATGTGAGAATTGGAAAAAAAACAATACGTCACCTTTTTAAAGAACAATTATCATCTGCTGCTACTTTTTATTTCATTCTGTACCAATTATAACGATAATGCACATTATACACAGCATAATAAAGTTCAAACTGACGAATAAATTAAGTCCACAAATAAATCTAGCCCTACCTTGAAAAACTTAATTCAATTAATTAATTAATAACCACTTCTAATCTTCATCTCAGTCACTTGTAATTATTTTGAGTAAATGTTTTGATGAAACTTTCAGGAAGTATGGCTATAACTGAGCAACTTTTGACTTAACCCGCTTCAAGATGGTTGCCACAGCAACGTGCCTTATAGAAACACAAACATGACAATAACTTAGTCAGTTTAATAAATTATGAATTAAAGTGTATTGTGGTCATCATCAACACATTCTTATCACCAACAGATTGGAAAAGGTTTGTGAAACTAATACGATGCTAATAGTAATTAAAAAATAAAAAAAATGACTCCATTTAAAGTGTTTCTAATACTTTAAAGTGTTGAGTGATGCACGTATAGTTGGACCTCAGTAAGTCAGCACAGTTGCTGCGTTGGCATCAAATAACCCTAAAAGTCTGTGAAACTTGAGAAAGTCCTCTCCGTTTGGCATGAGTCAGTTATAATAAGAATGTGACTGACCTCCAGAGTATCCAACTTATTTAGTCAGGCACAGGGATAAACTGGAACGCTCCCATTAAGTGTTTTCTGCCTCAGGGTTCAGAGTGTGACAGTCTCAATTAAACTGGAGTGACACGTCAGTGGCTGGTGGCTGCCGAAGAAGCTCAGCTCCACTGAGTTTCTCAGCATTAGACTCAGATTAGTGGTCATGTCACTCAGAGTCAGAGGCTCGAGACTCGTATGACCTCACTTTGAGGACTAAACTGAACTTACTGTGAACAGCTTCTGGAAAGATGACCAGTGTCTATGGAACTGTGTCACCCTGACTAACACAAAAACACACATGCAAAGAAGAACTGATGCAAATGCAAAGCCCCATTTACTTTATTTTTTACAACAAATATCAATTCTCATTTATTTTGCTTTCAGTATAAAATGTCCCATTTATGCACATTACTTCATTGAAATCTAAACAAATTTTCCTCCATCTCTTGCATAAAACAAGCTATTTTCACACAGCTGTAAAAGCAAATCTTTATCTCCGAGTTTATGGGCTTAGCATGGGGGTTAGTGGTCAAGGGAATGGGATGGAAGCAGTAAACATGCTACTTTTATGGGACGCTCTGCCTCCAGTCAGCGGATTGTAAGCATGACGCATGCATGTCACTGTACGCTGTCACTGAGGGAGAAAATTAATTGACTTGGGTCTCTAAATGATGAGCTTCTGAGCTCAGGGTGTGGTGCATCGTGTGCGTTTGGAGGACAGATGAACGTCTTGAGACTGATTTTAAAAATACATGAAGGAAATTGACTACTTTATGTAAAATATAATATATATATATATATATATATATTCTCGGTGGTCGACGTATCAT
>NC_056500.1:29899707-29918125 GCF_014905685.2 Nematolebias whitei
GTAAATATCTTGAAAATGAACAAAATATAAATAACAAAATTGTTTACACAAGCACCACTTCAGTTCACTTTTTATTGGCAGTCTGAAGTAATGCTTCTGCTCAGACACAGTAAATCCTGAACGGAGAATGTTTCATGTACTGAATTTAAATCTTATATATGTTTTCATTTAATCTTATGGAGGAGCTATGCTTTTAATAAATGAATCAAGTGAATGACTGGTTCAAATCATTACATTGTAATTTGTGTCTGTGTTTCCCTGCAAACTGCAGCCAAACGAACTTCCTTTTTGTGGCACACCTAAGTCGTCCTCAGTGTCAGCCTGTAGTTCTGTTTCTAGCATGTTTTATTTGTTGACATCATTTGACTGATTTGAATATTAAAATGCAAAAAAAATTGTCTTAAGTAGCTGCTGCTCTTCTTCCACAGTATGTCTATCTGTACAATAAAGCTCTTGTTTAATGGTTAATATGTGGCGGATCAGGAATTCCCCTCTTCTCTTTTTGCTTTTGATTCAGTCAGTTTTCAACACATTTTGTTGAAGATTGCAGTGCAGCTCTTCATTTGTATTTGATCTACTGGTATTACAACATTTTGATTAACTTGTTTAAATTTTCATGTGTTCCGGAAATTTTCCAATTTGTTTGTCATGCTTTTGGCTCATGTTTTTTTTTTTTTTTTTTTTAGTTGCCGACCTCTTCTGGCCACAGTATTAGCAACACCGCAGGTCACGAAGAAAAATACTTTGGTCATAATCTGATGTGCAAAGAGCATCAGGTTCACCCCAGGTCTGTCCTCTAACCACTGTGCTTTAAAGGGGTGTTAGAGGAGAAAAAGCGGGAGTGCAGTTATATAATGGTGAATGCCCTCTGTCCATGCGTGATGTCCACTGGCAGATGGTGTAATGCCCAACAGTGCAAAGACACATGGACAGATATAATGGAGATAATCTGATGGGAGGAGTTGTTCTGGAGAGACGTGTAAACAAACATGAACACATAAAAAGTTTTACAACTTCATGTCAAGAATTGCTTACAGGGTGTCTTCAAAGTATGCTTAAACAAAAACTATATATAAGCTTGTTTTATATACAACGCACTATGGAAAAGTAAGGCCTTTATATGGAGTATGGTGCAAAAGTTTTAGGTCATTCCTCAGCTCTTTATCATTTTTGTTTGCTTCCAAAAAGCCAATCTTATTTTAAATTGCTGAAAGCAGTTGAGTATTGTTTAACTTTATTTATTTATTTTTTTTTGCATGCTTTTTTCCACATGTTTTCAAGAGTACTTGAACATACTCAGAAAATCCTTTTGTTTGTTGATGCAGAAAAACTGGTTCATGCATTTGTCACGTGAACTATTGCAATGGTTTATTTTCTGGGTGTCCAAATACTTTAAAAAGTCTTCAGTTGATCCAAAATGCTGCTGCCAGAGTCTTAACTGGAGTTAGTGGGAGAGATCATATTTCTCCAGTTTTAGCTTCTCTCCACTGGCTCCTTGTCAAATCTAGAAATGAATTCAAAATCTTACTTCTAACCTACAAAGCTCTCAACAACCTAGCTCCATCTTATATTAGAGATCTTATTGTTCCACATTTTCCCAATAGAGCATTTGACTCTCAGACTGCAGGTTTACTTGTGGTTCCTAGAGTTTACAAAAACAGAATGGGAGGAAGATCTTTCATTTATCAGGCTCCTCTCTTGTGGAACCAACTTCCAGATTCTGTCCATGAGGCTGACACATTGTCCAGTTTTAAGACTGGGAATAAGACTTTTCTTTTTGAAAAATCCTATAATTAGGGATGGCTTGTTATGCTGCCTTAAGCTTAGACTACTAAGAGGACAAACTGACCTCATTTCCTTAAATGATTTACTAAGATTAAATAGTTTTCATTTGATACTATTTCTATTTTAACATGTGATTCTTGACCTGCCATTGTGTATCTGTTCCTACCAAGCACAGCTGGTCGAAGGCGATGGTCGCTTGTCCTGAGCCTGGTTCTGCTAAAGGTTTCTTCCTCATGAGGGAGTTTTTCATTTCCACTGTCACCTTCAGGCTTGCTCAAGATGAGAGTTCTGTGATGGAGTTAAATTCAAAGCAGTCTGCTCCTCAGATAAATAATGTTAAATTATTTTATATATATATATGAATGTTTCTGTTCAGTGCCCTGAGATGACTTCTATCGTGACTTGGTGCTATATAAATAAACTGAAATAATTGAATTGAATTTGTTTATTTACAATATTAGGACACTTTAATCTGATGTATGAACCATTCAGGCATGAAGAAGGCTCCTAAACCAGCATTATGCTGACTCCTAACTGACAATTTATCTGAGAACCCATTGTAAACTGGGCCCCTGGTTTTTTTTTTTAGTTAAATATTATCTTTGTTTCCACCTCTTCTCTTCGTCAATAAAGAGTTCTTTTACTGATGGTGTGAAGTTGGCTTTAATATGGAACGTAGAAATTTACAGTTGCATTGTTACAGCACCACCTTGTTGCCAATATGCCACCAATATCTACTATATATATATATATATAACGTGTAAAAAATACCTCACTGGCTGACCCTTATTTAGAGGTAGAAATAAAGTCTTTACAACAAATTTTAAGCATTCATTAAATTCCTTTAACTCAAATTGGCCTGTTCTGCTGCCATTTGTTATACTGCCCATGCTTCATCGGGGTGTATCTCCTTTTGTGCCCCAGCGGAACCAACATCCCACATATTAGTTCCTACCTAGAACTTTTCTAAATAAAGGTCCTAATGACATGAAAAATAATAAATACATGAACGAAAATTATGACAGTCCATATTATTAGCACTACTTCTTTTGACCCTTCTTTTGTCCTCAACTTGTCCACTTTCATAAACTGCACAACATGACAACTAATATGGCAACACCATAGTCCAAAACGTGGCTCTAGGGACGCCAGTGACTACAGTCAAATGCATTCCAGGGACCGGAGTGGGCGACATCAAAGCCTACCTGAAACTGCTGACTAAGGCTAATGCTAAATACAGTAAAGTTGTTTTTCACATCGGTGGTAACGACACCCACTTACGCCAATCGGAGGTCACTAAAATTAATGTTGCTTCAGTGTGTAACTTTGCAAAGATTGTCAGACTCCGTGATTTTCTCTGGTTCCCTCCCCAACCAGATCAGCGATGACATGCTTAGTCATATGTCATCATTCAACCACTGGGTGTCCAGGTGGTGTTCTGGAAACAACGTGGGCTATGTAGACAACATGAGTGCTTTTGGGGGAAAACCTGGTCTGATGTGGAGAGTTGGCATCCATCCCACTTTGAATGGAGCAGCTCTTCTTTTTTGAACTGTGGCAGATTTTGTTAGTCCTCCAAATGATGGACTGTAGGGATTGTGGTTTTGTTTCATGGTGTCTAGATCCATCTTGTGTTGTGTTTTTGTTCCTGCACTCCCTTGTTTCCCAGTGTATCATTTCCCCTGATGTGTTTCAGCTGTGTGAGCCTGACAGGTGTTTTGTGTTTAGTCCTCATTAGTCATAGTATGTAAGTCTGCGTCTCTGTGCTAGTCTTCATCCTGGCATTGTCTACTGTTCACTGATGATGACCCATCTGTATCGTGAGTAACCCCTGATCATTATGTTTGTTTTGCTGCCCAGTCAGCTCCTTGTTTTAATAAATTTCTTATTTTATATATACTTCCTGAGTCCTTGGCTGCCTGCCTGCACCATTGGATTCACCAGCACCAGCCTATTGCGACATTCATAACCCAAGGTCCATTGACTTCGATTTTTATACCTGGATTATTGAGCATGAATCAGGATGTTTTGGACCATGTTGGCCATGACTGCCTCAAACGAGTTGGTGGGGGAGAGGGCGGACTACAGAAACCACCAATCAAACTGGTTGACCCACTGTGAGAGGGTGTTATTGATAAGACTGGGTTTGATGTAGCTCCTCGGACTGAAGTCTTTTTGGATGAAAGACAAAACGATTCAACAGAAATAAACCGTCAAGAGGACCTGACTTTGTTGGATTTTTTTTCTACCTGGATTACTGAGCATTAATCAGGACCACTCTCACCTAGTTTTCTTAGTTCAGATAATTTTTAAGAAGGCATTTTGCTTTCAGTTCTTTGATTCAAACAGCAAAGCAGGGGAAAGATGAAAGTACTAGAAGTCCTAAAAAAAGACTTCAACAACACAACAAAGTACAATGAGGCATTTGCCGAATGTCTTGAAATCTCTTTCTTGAGCTGATTTTTTTAGTCTTATCGAGAACAGCCACTGTCAGATACGCCAAGAATAATTACTTTTCAGAAAGCATTTTCTAGAATGAAAACCAATCTATGAATAAAAAGACCTAGAATCGCTTAAAGGAATAGATACTGCTCAAAGCTTTTAATTCCAGTGTTTTAAATTGAGCCGAGATACGATCAGACTTTGAAAATCAAACATTTCTGAACAGTTTAAGAACTGTAAGCATGCAACAACAAAAAAATTATGGACAGGCTTGGACACTCCCAGTGGTAACAGAAAGAATATAAACCAAAACAAATTGAGAAAAATACTGTGCAATTAAATAAAAAATATATTTGAACAAACCAGGTGATGTCAGCGAGAGGCTGCAACCTCACATGACAGAGAAATAAATTATTTCTGAGGTTACTATATTTATATTTCTGGTTTTGTCTTTATACCAGAGAAATATTCAACCAAAACAAGATATGCAAATGCAGATAAGGAAGAATTATGACATTGTATGTTAAACCCAAATGGGCAGAGAACTATTACATTACTCCCCTGTCTTTTGTCAGGAGGGTCTGTGCACACAAGCAGAGCAACCACACAGGACGCTATGCTAACTGTTTACTCAGTTAGGTCAACACCAGCTCATGTTGTCACCAACAGTCCAACAAGACTACCTTATATGTATCGGTTTTGTCTGTGAGGTCGGCTGCAGCCTATGGTTCGGGGTCCAGTTTGCCATCTGATGGGAGGATTTAATGTGAGCTTCAGTGCAGCGCAGTTTACTTCAGCGGTTAATAATAAACAGTCATGAGGCACTGGGGATCAATAAGCTCATGGATGAGTCTGTCATGGTTCAGCCTTGCAGAATGTTGCAACTCGACTCATTATTTCACTCTAGTGCATCATGGGAGAAAGGGAAAGGAGACAAGACGACAGGAGCTGATTGCTGCGAATGTCACAGCACTGACGGAGCACAGCTTCATGTAACTGACACAAAGCAGGCCCCACCACAGCAATATGCCCCCACCCCTTCCTTACTCCCCTTCCTTTCCATTTTTATTTTAGGTTTCATTAGTTGCATAAGTGTGCCTGCTGCAGAAGGACCTCCTTTAGACTTCAGTGGAAACCAGTCACAGAGCTACCGTGGCGACTTGTTCAGGTTCATATGAGGCTGAAAGGAGCAGCGGTTCTGAGGCTGCTGGTTCGAGCCCATGAATGCATCAGGATGAGCGTCTGGCATAAAATAATTACAAAAACCTTTCATGTGGGTTTGCTTGCTGTGGTGAGCCCTTAAGAGGCGAGCAGCCATGAGAAAAAAATACAGTGAGGTTGACAAATGGTTTTTAAAAAGTTACTAGATTGATGACGAGAAATAGAAATCTCAAATGATCCAGAAAGTAACTATCTTTTTGTATTTTATGATTCTTCATGCTGAACGTAATGTAAAGTCCAACATTGTGATATATCTACTAACAATCAGGTAAAAATCAATAACCTCATCTTGTTAGCAGAAATAATGGGGACAACAAAGATAGGAAACTTTAAACAGCCCTGACTAAGCTGTTTACTAAATTCATTACAGTAAAATCAAAAAGGCAACAATTAAATGATGAAAAACAAACGAGTTATGAATAAAACATGGCGAGGATGTAAAATAAGATGGAATGATCAAAAGAAAAGTAACTTTAGAGATGGAAATTAGATTTATAAATACATGAAGAAGCATAGCAAGGTTAAAAGTTGGCAAGATGAAAAGGCAGCTACATAAAAGCAGGTCTCTGAGTGTAATTCAAGATGTGGAAATAAATGCTGAATTATTGACTCGTGATTGTTCCAGAGGGTCAAACTAGTAGGGATAGAAATAAAAACTACTAGTAAGTAGCTGGTGTATTCATAGTATTCAGACTAAGCATTCTCAGACTAAATCTTTATAAAATATTAGGTTTTCTGGGAATGGAACCACTGAGTCAGAGTTTGTCTCGTACATTCAATAATAAGTTGACTTTAAACTGGTAAATGGTTTTTATTATAAATGTCACAGACCATTATCACTGTTGATTTATCCGTACCCAGTGTTGTATAAAGTACCTCAAAGTGATACTTCAGTGAAAGTACAAGTATCTTACCATAAAATGACTTTGGTAAAAGTTAAAGTTTTATTTAAAATGATTACTTGAGTAAACGTCAAAGTATCTGACATTTAATGTACTTGAGTATCAAAAGTAAATTTCTCATATAAAATGTACTCAGTACTTAAAGTAAGAGTATTAAGTAAAAGTGAATGGTTAGAATTTCCAAAACAACATTTATTGGGTGCAATGTCCAGTGACAAAAACTTGGAAAGTTTGAACTGAACAATGAGAGTGCTCTCTAAAAAGTCTGATTCTAATTATTCAACCTTTATTAACAAAGCTGTTAGAAAGCCCACATTGTTGTGTAGTTGGTTTGTTTACTGAGCTACGTTCTGTTTGACTGTGGCTCGTTGCTTCCTGAATTTAATAGTTCCTATACTCTTGAATGCACCGTGGCTGTTCCAATGCTTGTGAACGCATCACTCTGTGTAAAGTGCAGAGCTCAGATGGAGTTTTTTTTCTCTCCCGACATGGATGGAGCCTTGTTGTTCAAGCTTGTTTCTGCTTTACTGGTTTACAGCTGTGTGTAAATACCAGAAGAAACACAGCAAATAAATCACCCTAAACTGGATATCTGTCTCCATGTTCTTTAATGGGAGACTAGTGGCCTGACAATGTCACACCTTACTGCTCTAACCAGTTAATGTCAAGTCAAGTCAAGTCAAGTCAACTTTATTTATAGAGCACATTTAAAACAGAACCTGTTATCAAAGTGCTTAACAACAACAACAACAACAACAACAATCAATGGGAGTAATATTAAAGAGAAAAAAAATACAATACACTAATAATAATAAATGAAGAATTAATAAAAAGCATTTAAAACACAGGATCACAGAACAAAAAACACTAAATCATTTTCCACTGTGTGAAATGCCTGCGAGAACAGATGTGTTTTTAGCAGTGATTTGAAGTGAGGAAGGGAGGTGGCCTGCCTGATGTTGGGGGGCAGGTTGTTCCAGAGTTTGGGGCTCATGACTTAAAAAACCCGATCTCCTCTGAGCTTCAGTCTTGTTTTTGGAACAGCCAAAAGCAGCTGATCGGATGATCTCAGGGCCCGAGAGGGAACGTATGGTTCAGGTAGCTCAGAGAGGTAAAGGGGTGCGAGACCATTTAAGCATTTGAAGGTCAACAGAAGAATTTTAAAGACTATCCTAGTAAAAAACAGGGAGCCAGTGAAGGGAGGACAGGACTGGTGTAATATGTTCAGACCTATGAGTTCTGGTTAAAAGCCGAGCAGCAGCATTCTGGACGAGCTGAAGACGTGAAATGGAGGTCTGGCTGACCCCAGCATAGAGTGCATTGCAATAGTCCAATTGGGTCGTGACAAAGGCATGGACTAGTTTCTCAAGGTTGGGTCTGGACAACACTGGCTTGAGTTTAGCTACCTGTCTTAGTTGGAAGAAGCTTTGTCCTGAATAAGCCAATGTCCTGGAGAACACCAAACCTCTTCTTTTTAGCAGCTACCATCATTTTCATACCTATCAGGAATTTACAGTGGCTCCACTGTGAGTCAACAGACCTATTGTAACGACTGATATATATCTAGCTTGTTCACAGCAGGAACTGCAGTTTTCACACAAGCAAGTGGTGGAGGGGCTGGGTTTGTGATTGAGTCTGAAGAGAGAAGGGGCCGCGTGAAGTCACAGACTGGGAAAACAAACAGGCATTGCCCAATCAGATTTCTTCTAATTTTATATTCTAGGAATGAATAACTAAGATAGTTAAGGGAAATGTATTGGAGTAAAAGTGAAAGTCATTAGAAATATAAATAACAAAGTAAACGTGTCAAAATTCTACTTAAGTACAGTAACAAAGTATTTCTACTTTGTTACATTATAACACTGTCTGTAGCCCACCGGATTTAGCATCCTCCTTGACTTTACTGTACACAGAGCAGACTGAGTTAATACTAAAGTCCAGTGCAGGCACATGAGAGTCAATCCTCAACATCATAATGCATGTCCATGAACAATTTTACAAAAATAAATAAAATAAAATTATTAGTGTCTTTCAAATATGATGCATTACTAAACGACTCACTTACAACAAGAAAATAAAGCTACACTTTGATTAGAGATAAAGTCTGAATAAGTGTGTTTGATTTTGAGGAGGGGGTGGGGGCATCCTTCTGATGTGTGTTTTCATGTGAGACTTTATGGATGTGTACACAGGACAGGCGGCAGCATCTCCACATCATGCAGGATCTAAGGAAGCCAACAAGTCACAGAAGACTCGTGACATGGTGATGTCATAAAGCAGAAGCCCGCTCCCCTCCCAGGCCAGCAGACGCCAGGAGCTTTGATCTGCTCTGTACAAAGACGACAGATGTGCTCTGGTCCGGCGAGCTTCAGTCATGAATATTGGACTAATAGAGCAGATGCTGCTCCCATCAAAGTGTGTTGGAATCAAATGAGCTGCTCCTTCTCTGTTCAGATCAAATGTGATAACTTTATCTACCCTGCTGGGAAGGATGCACAGACTATCCATGTCTTTATGGATTTTTATTTGTTTCTGTGGTGTCCGATGAGACAGAGACCACCTTTGGCTAAAATAACACTGAGGCTAAGCACCTGATCAGAACAAAACCCCAAACACATCATTCGTTCATCCATTTACATTGATTTATTGATAATCCAGAGGCAAATAAACTTTAGTGGGACTAAAATTTGTTCAAAAAATGAAAATAATTAAACAGTCCACAGTAAACCACAGTAAAAAAAAAAGGGCCAGTCATAAAGGATATTTCATAAACATGCAGTTCTTCGTTTTCAAATTGATTATATATTTAAAAAGATAAATACTACTTTGTATGTTTGTAGATTATTTTGTTAAATTGTTTTCGAAAAGACTTAAAATAAAATTAAAATGTTTAGTTGGTAGAGATTTGGCAAGTTTTGGGTGCAATCCACATTATCAGTACTGCTGATCAATCCAAAAACACATCCTTCAAGTAGGGAAACATGCTGTACGCCGGTGTCCCTCATCACGAAGGGATTTGAATAATGAATAATAATAGTTTTTGAGATGAGTGTTTCTCTGGACTGGAACTGAACGAGGAATGTAAGTGAACCTTAATGTTTTTGGTGCAAGATATTTACGTGTGGTGGAGTTACACTTTTTGTTTGTCTTTTTTTGCTTGTACGAGGCAGTGCAGAGTGATGGATCCTGGCTCGGGGAGGGAACTATTTTATTCACAACCAGACACAATGGCAGATCCACGGGTGGCCAGTCAGGTCAGAGTCAGAGTTTCTTTATTTGCCATTCGCACCACATGTGGTACGTGTGATGGAACGGGATTGTGTACTCAGTGTTCCAGGTCATGTAACCTATCAAGTTTATAAATGAATCAGAAATTAAATAAAATAAAATGTTATACTGTCGTAGTCCTCAGAAAGAATGAAGAATCAGCTAAAACTGAAATTGTCATGATCTCCATTCTCTGCCACTGGCCACGCCCACTTCTCCACTACACTCACACTCATGCTCATCACCTGTGTCGCTCCCAATCTCCCTCCTGCTGGACTTGTGCACTGCACGTCTCGAACGCCCCCCAGTCTCTGCCTCCCTGATAGAGTGTCTGATTGCCTCGTGCCTGAAGCATCCAAAGTTCTTGTTCATGCTCTTGTCCCTGACCCACTTCTGACCACGAATACCTCGCCCTTGCCTTGCCCCTGATGGATTTCTTCAACCCATCAGAAATCTGGACCTCGACTCGCGCTCTGCTTACTAACCACCGATTCTTGCCTAATCCCTGTGATAACTATTGCCTTTTCTGACGTTTTGTGAATGACCCATACCTCTGTTTTTACCACAACCTCAGAACCAAACTCCACATACTGAAGAGAAGTGTCTTTGTTGGACTTTCAAGACTTACTCATGTATCACGCAGTCCAAACCTCTCTTCCCTCATGTCATCGCAGCTTCGGCCTCTCCACCTGTGATCAAGCTCTCCAGAGTCACAGTTGACTTTCTCCCTCAGGAAGTCTCCTCCTGATAAACTTTTAATAATTATTTTCATTCACTCCTGTGTGGTTGAATTTCCGGGCCCCCTCGTAATTCATTACAGAAATCATAAGTTTAAACAAAAAAGGTTGAATCATGTCATCTGGACTTCGTTTTTTTGTTAAAAAGAAACGTTTCGCCCCTCATCCAAGAGGCTTCGTCAGTCTGAGGTCTTTTTAACAAAAAAACGAAGTCCAGATGACATGATTCAACCTTTTTTGTTGTTATATACCTGGATGACTGAGAAAACAAACTTTGTGCATAAGTTTAAACGTTCCAAAAATCTAGAAGAATGGAATGAGAGCATCTTTCATGTCTTTCATCTTTCATTTCATCTTTCAGTGAGAGGAACATCATCCCAGTCCCAAGATGGCTGTGCTCAGCCGAGCTGCAGCTTCACTGGCTCCCATTGAACTCGATATTTTTTTGTTACGGTTGTTTTGGTTTTAACTTTTTTTTTTTTTGCGCTTACAATGCACATCCACGAAATGAGTATGACCTCGACACACTTGTGAAATTTTCTGTGTTGCTGCCTTGCCATCGTGCCATCATGGTTCAGTCCTTCCAGCCTCGGGCTCAGGCCTGTCATGGCACCTGTCTCCATCTGCCTGCATGGACCAAACTCTACAGACCTGTTCAGTTCCACTAGGAAACCTTGGATGTTCTCCGTATGCCGGACCCAGTTCTGGAGGGCTGTCTGGGAGGGCAGCTGCTGCGGCCATTATTACAATCAAGCTGCTGATGGGACCTGATAACAAGACCATGCCACTACTGAACCACACCACTAACAGCTGCCAACAGGACCATGTTGCTAAGAGAAACTCACTGTCATCAGAACCACTCTGCCAGTAGGACCGTGCATCTGTAGATTTATTTCTTTTTCACTTTTGGTGTCTTGTTTCTGTATTTTTGTTGCATGCTTTGAATAAATCCCAGTTTATGCTAGTTTGGGGTTGGCTCCGAGCCCGACTCCACTCGCATTAGCGTGTAAATTAGCTGAACAGAGCCTATGAGAATTGTGCTGCTGTTGTTCGGTGTATTGTTTTACACTATTAGTGACTAGTGTATATCTTAGATCACCATTGGGTGTTCATTTAGCGTACATCTTAGTTGATATCTTAGCTCCTTATTTACAGTTTCTTTTACAATTTATATTGTTGCTATTGCTGGATGAAACTGGGACCCTGTGTACACAATTTCATTCCACCTCATGTGCCACATGTGTTGCGAATGACAATAAAGAACCTTGAATCCTTGAATCTTTGACTATACATAACTTTAACAATGGATGTTGTCAAAAGTGACTGGAAGAAAGGGGAGGAAGATGCAGTACAGAGACATCTAACCACTTTCTGTTGCCATGACCATGAGCCTATAGGCTACAGCAGCAAAACATCATGTCAGAGGAGGTAAAACATGAGCAACGAGCTCTACTCACACACACACACACGCCAAAGAAACGCTCAAATTTATTTGATGCAGTATAGAACCGGTGCTTTGCTTTAGGCAGGTTCTTTACCTTTTCCTGGTATTGCCGTCTAGATGAATCAAGAGACTGAATCAGTGCTGTTGCGTGGCCGATGAACATGGCGTAGCAGGTAGCTCCAACGATCATACTGAGCATGGTGAGCCAGATGTCAGACATGCTCTCCGGAGCCTGTCTCCCATATCCAATGCACAACATGTGGCTCATGGCTTTGAAGAGGGCAAAAGAGTAGAGCTCGCTCCACGAATCGTTCTGTAGGAGAGGAGGATAAAAATAACACAACAGACAATTAAATTAATTTGACAGAAGACATGTAATGTTTTTAGGTCTTGTCGAAATGGTTTTAATCCGATGATGTACATGTCCATCTAGGAAAAAGCTACAGTAGTCTGTAATTTTGCTTTCATAAAAAAGTGTACGAGTGAAACATACAGTATGATAGAATAAGAAAACAGATGTCTAAAGAGTAAAAAGTTCACGGTGAAGTGTTTGGCTTGGTTTGAGTGCTTCAGGTTTAGTAGAAGGTCTAATCATCATGAGGAGCTACGTTATTATGTCTAGGTCAAGCTGGAGAATGAGCTGTAAAGGAGGGTGGTACTGAGCCGTCTGCACCGCCTTCTCTAGTCTGCTTTGGATTGATGTTCACACACTCAGTCAGCCTTAATGCTCTCATGTTGGATTCATTAGAAAGTGCTCCACAGGCACTGCTGAACTTCATGTCCCCTCCTCAAACAGCTGCCGTTAACACATCGCCTGAAGGTTACCGCTGTGTGTATGTGTGCGTTTCCTAAAATCACTGAGTAGCTCAGCCACTGATTGATTGGGTAGATTCTTATCTGATTTGTATTTTGTCCAGTGCCATTTGCATTTCATTTGGGATTCAAATTTGGTTGGTTATGGAGCGGTGAAGGAGGGCATACTGACAGAGGACGGCCATCAGATGCTTGGAATGTAGAAGCAAGAAAAGATTGCATTTCCGAGTCTCTCAGCCTCCTGCAGCAGGAAAAACATAAAGTCAGTTCTAGTGTCAGCTTGTGAGCTCAAGTTCTGCTTTAGTCTTGGTCTAAAGGTTTATACCAGTTATTTTTATGTATTTAAAGAGATATTGAATTAAAGACCAACAGCTACAGTTTGTCACTTTTGAAGTTATCTTTTATTTTCCCACACGCTGCCATTAATTGTACTTGTCTCAGTTTCATACACTCAGTCCCAGACTGAGGCTCATGACGCTGCCACAAATCATGAAACAAATGTGAAGTTGATATCAGTGAGCTGCCACAATGGCGGTGAATAAACAGTCGGATTAGGGACTCTAACCCTGAGACGAGGCACAGAATTACACTCCTTGTTTCACTCAGCTGCATCTGTCCCTGTTTCAAGCTCTTTCAGTCCAGCAGACGGAGGCCCACGCTGTTTGAGATCAGTGGTGTAGTCTATGTGATACACGGGTATACGGAGTATACCCACTAGAAAAGCGTGGGAATTTCAGTATACCCACTTAAAAGTGCCCAATGACACTTTTAAAATTTATTTTTTAAATTTGGAACATTTTATAGACACAATGAGTTTGGTTCAACCTGTTTTTTGTATAATTAATACTTCAGTACTTATTACTTAACACTTGAACATATTTTGCTTTGATAATGTTTTATTAAAATCAATGACATGTTTTCAATACAAAGCCAACTGTGGTACAAAGTTTGTTGTACATTTATTCAACTATAAAATATTTATTATTATATATTGTTGTTCAAATAAATTGAAATACTCAATATGCTTAAAAATCAAAATAAATTGACAATTACATTGTACTTCAGTTTCTAAGCACAGTATACCCAGTGCAAAAATGTAGACTACACCACTGAGTCTGAGATCTGTTCAAAATGTACCAAAAAAAAAGATAAATAAATAAATACACTAAAACAACTAACAAGCATGAATAAACTACTGATGAGTAGATAAACATGTAATAAACTCTTGTATTCATCTCATTGGAATCAGCTATTGATGACAATCTGTCAGAAGTATTTTTTAGGAAAAGGTTTTATTGACGTCAAATCCTGTGATGCGAGCAGTTTATTTATTCTCATGTTTATTTGTACGTTTGTTATTATGTTGTTGCTGTTGGTGTAGAAAAGCATAACATGAACACATTGTGCAGAACTGGCGCTCCAAGGTCAGCAATTCAAAACAAGGCTGCAGTCTAAATGTTACACATATTTGCATTTAAACATTTGTTTTCTGTGGAACAACTAACAACATGTATGTTTTTTGTTTGTATGAGACATTCAAAGCTATGAATTTCTAACGTTGCCTGCTGACTGGCTAAAAGCAGTCCATTTGTGTTTATGTTTGACATAATAGCTGATTAAAACTGACAGACTGCACAGCTGTCTCTTACTGTTGGAAATTGCAATCTTCATAGTAACACAATAAACTGATTGTACAAAGATACTGCCTTCTGTACAGGCTGGACGAGGGGGGCTGGGCAGAGAAACTAAATGAAATTAGCTCCTGTGTTAATTTTATTTGCTATCGGTCTTCACTGAGCTGCGCAGATGATGGCTAATTGTACATAATATGTTTAGGGGATAACACAAAGGGAGTTTGGGACATTGATAACGCATGATGGCATAATTATATAATAGTGAGCGTACGTGCATGCTGGCACACTCATCTGAGAGTGTGCTCCTTAAATCTCAGGATCTATTTGCAAGTGTGTAAATGTATGTGTGTGTCTCTGAAGCAGAACAGTCTCTCTGACAGTCTGAACTTGTTTACTTCAAGGAACAAACAATTTAGAATTTTAATTCATAAATGTCCATAAAAGACCTTGTTACCCATGTTAGATTTATTATTTAGAGCCATTGGGTGCGTGCTTTGTATTCATTATTCAAAACCAAATGAGTAAAGTAGGTTTCAAGATGCTGCATTTTCTTATCAATTAGAAATGTTTTTTTAGAAACAGCAAAACTAATTTTCATTTAAGTACCTTATACAGAACTTAGTGCATGTTTGAGAGTTCACTCTAAATAAGAGACTCAAAGGGGGAAAAAAATGAGATAAAGGACCAGCATTCCTTGAAGGAAACACATTGGGGGGCAATATTATCTAGAACCATCTTGAAGCATCTCAAAACAAAGCGAGAACGTTCTGTCCAAACTCTGTAAAGGCCTTTGACTGTTTCTAAGAAAAAAAATAACTTAAATCGTTTATTAATCCATCCATCCATCCATCCATTATCTTTACCCGCTTATTCCATTTTGGGTCACGGGGGTGCCCATGTCCAGCAATCACTGTGCGAGGGGCGAGTACACCCTGGATGGGTCGCAAGTCCATCACAGGGCCCTTTGCCCAACATATAAAAGTTGAAATGACTTTTTAATAAAGAACAGCATAACTTTCCATTGCCAAATCGACATACAGCATCGTTCCACAGGACTAACACCAGGTTTCCTGTTAATTCAATACAGTTCAATTCAATTCAGCAGGTCCAAGTGTACTTTTTATTGGAGGAAATACAATAAATAAATAAATATAAAAATAACACATGCTAAGGATAGAAATAATTACAAATACAAACAGGTAGAGTAGAGCAAGTAAAGACAGCAGCAGAGTGAGGAAATGTAGTTAATTTGTCCTCCTAAGCCTATAGCATCATAACTAAGGGATAGCTCAGGCAACACAAGACTAACCCTAACTATAGGATTTATCTAAAATTAAAATCTTAAGCCTGATCTTAAAAGTAGTTAATGTGTCAGTCTCACAGACAGAAACTGGAAGTTGTTTGCACAAGAGAGGAGTCTGATAACTGAAAGATCTTCTTCTCCTTCTACTTTTGTAAACTCTAGGAACCACAAGTAAGCCTACAGTCTGAGAGTGAAGTGCTCTGTTGGGAAAACATGGAACAATAAGATCTGTAATATAAGATGGGGCTAGGTTGTTGAGAGCTTTGTAGGTTAGAAGTAAGATTTTGAATTCAGTTCTGGACTTGACAGGGAGCCAGTGGAGAGAAGCTAAAACTGGAGAGATATGATCTCTCCCACTAACTCCAGTTAAGACTCTGGCAGCAGCATTTTGGATCAACTGAAGACTTGTTAAAGTATTTGGACACCCAGATAACAAACCATTGCAACACTCCAGTCTAGACGTGACAAATGCATGAACCAGTTTTTCTGCATCATTTTTGGACAATATGTTTCTAATCTTAATGTTATTACACAGATGGAGGAAAGTGGTTCTGGTAACGTTGTAATGTGGATCCTCTAATAACATGAGTCTGAAACAGCAAGTGGGACAAGTTTAGTGATCTAAAATATTTAGTCAGTACTAGCTATTAGATATCACCTTCAAAACAACATAGTACATTAGAGTACCTGTAGAGTATTTAATTCCCTCTGAATGAGGTTTCAGTTCACATGAAAATGGCACACTCTTTGGATCCCAGCTGGCTGAATTTTGCAAGCTAGACATCTGTAAGTCTAAAGCCCCGAGGTGTTTAAGATTGGAAGCAACACAACGAAGAACACAACAGCTGTCATTCTGAATGCTGTCAGCAAAACTGAAACTCTAGTCATCCAAGAGAAACTAGCCAGAGGTTTTCCAAGGGTAAAAACTACTACACTACTTCAAGTCTGCACATTTGTTTCTGTAAAAGAAGACTGAGTCAGGCCATCAAGTTCTCTGTTAGCCCACCTTTATGAACTGTGTCCTTCAAAGGATCTGAAGCAGAACAAAGACCTGGGATGTAACTGGAGTGTAACTGTTGTTGGTGTGCAACCAAGTGCAGTTAATGATGTAAATTATGGCCATTTGACCAGAGCCCAAGGCTTCTGTTCTGCTCTGGACATGCCATGTTGAGCTAATGACAGCATGGAAAAAATGATTAGAACTGCTGTTACATGTCAAACTACTGAAGAGGCACTTGGATTTTTAATTATGTACTGTAGCATACCTCTTTACATTAAAATGTTAGGTTGCCCTAACGTGTTGGTTCACTCCACCATAGATCTTTGGGGGCTAATTTAATGTGTTTCAGTAAATTAAAAACATGGATTCACAACATTTTGCAACACAGCTAAAATAAATGTTCTTTAAGAAATAAATAAGTTAGCAGGGTCAAAAGTGTTTCACAAAGACAAGAAGCCAGAATTTATTTTTCAATTATTCCATACCTGAATTAAAATGAACACAGAGAAAAGCACACATTGCAGCTTTTACAAATATGCATGTGAATGAACAACAACTTTAATGCAATAAAATAATCAAAACATCAAAGTCCTGTTGTCTAGCAGCCCAGGTACTGATGTACATGTATAAAAGCTCATAATTAGAGTTCTGGCCTGCAATAAGGGTTTGATCAGCTTACAAAATTCCCTCTTGCACACCTCACATTATAACGATCAATTTCCTTTAAACTCTGGGAAGAGTGTTTTAAATAAGCAAGTATAATTACTGAAGTTTGTTCCAATTTTGGTATACAAGTGGCTGTCAGATAGGCAGGTCCCTAAACACCAAATCTATACAGACTGATCAGATTCACATCTCTCTTTTAAGCCCCATGTCAAAAACTTGGTAAAGAAACTGAAAGTTAAATTGGGTTTATTTTTCAGAAATAGATCCTGTTTAACTCTGAACGCTAGGAAACACCTTTTAACTGCTACATTCCTCCCCTCCATTGACTAGCAGGGTGTCAAACCCATTTACAAAAGGGAGCCAAAATCAAAACATTTTTCAAACTAAGGGCAAATTTCAGAATCTACATTAACTCAAATCATATATAGCTGACATGCTTTCTTGGTCAGTTTCCTCAACAAGAGTTTGATTGGTCTCTTTTGATGTTCTCTGTTGTGCTTTAAACATCATAATCAAAGATTACTGAAAAAAAATCAAGAGATAGAAGTATTTCACATTTCACATATCATCTTGGGGGCCAGATAAGAATCCAAAGAGGGCCATATTTGCCCCCCGGGCCTTGACTTTAACACATATGGACTACGATGACATTATTTACATGAATGCTCCTGCAAGCACTCTGCAGATGTTGATGCTGTCTATCATAGTGTGCTAAGTTTCATAACTGGCTGTAACTACCGTACCCATCACTACACCCTGTATTTACTGGTTCACCGGACATCATTAACTTAACACAGACTCTGTCACTGGTACATTTTCATCTTTAAATCACTCCTTGGTCTGTTGCCTTCATACATCTCCTCCTACATGTCACATGGTCAGTGCAGCTACAGCATGCGCTCTCAGGACATTATTACATGCAGTTTCCCTCAGTGCAGACTTAACTAGACAAACAGGCCTTCTCCTAACCCTCTCCTATAACCTGGAACACTTTGCAAAAAGATCTGAAGCTCTCGACTTTGACCTCTCTAAGTGATTTTAAATATCTGCTAAGTTCATGGCATAAACCAATGCAGACATGTATGACCTGAATGAAGTATTAACTTCAACCAGAATGTTATACTGACATTTTTCTTATTTATAGTTTACAAAGTGGTAAGTATATATATATATATATATATATATATATATATATATATATATA
>NC_056500.1:29918135-29920025 GCF_014905685.2 Nematolebias whitei
TATATATATATATATATATATATATATATATATATATATATATAAAATGTCTGAATAAACAAAAGCGAAAACAAAGTGGAGTGGTTGTTTCAGGAACTCTGCTTCTCCCACAGTTAAAACAACTCCTTGCATCAAGCAGAAACACAGTTTACTGCGAGGAAAAGAACAGCTTTATTCTAATGTCCTTGATCTAACCGCCTGTAAGGCTGAGGCAGTGTAAATGAAAAATAAAATCCACCTGTCATCATCCACACAACAGAGCGTCACTTACATAACGGGCTGTGATGATCTGGTCTCTCGTGATGGCTGTGCTGAAGGAGCTTTCAATAAACATGACAGTCTGCTGCGTTTCTATCTTTTACAAGTCAACAATTTGTTGTTTTAAGTGCTAAGAGGCTGATATGAACACATTACAAGAAAAATGAAACTTGTAAGGAGAATATTTCACAGACAGATGCCACTACGATAAGCTCAAAAACAAACAGTGCAAGTAGAAAGCAGCAGCGCCTTCGTCTAAATGATCGTCACACTTCTCAGCCTGACGAGAAGTACGAGGATCATTTAACGCTGCTGGTCTCTTAAAACATCTGGATTCAAGGCACAAAGAAATAACATTTTAAAAAAGAACCATACATTTGAGCAGGAATGTGGAATTTCTAATGCTACTGTTTTTTGATATATCACATTTTATGGACTGATTTTACTTTTACCTGATACAGCACAGGGAAAATGATGGTCGGAAAAGAAACCAGAAATATATACGGTGACGGAGATGCAGTGCTGATGTAGTGTAAATGTATCTGACCCTGGAGATTGCTCTTGGACTCACACACATGCACACACCTATCAGAGCAAACATGAGTGTGTGACCGCACATTGGCTTGTAGGGGCAAAATTTTAAAAGTTGTCTCTCAGCATAAAATTATATTTAAAAATAAACTCTGGATAACAGAGTCAAGTGGAAATAGCCTGTATCTGACCAAAGCATGAATAAAGAATTAAGAATTATCTAGCCTGCTAAACGTCCTTAGATGCTGGATATAAGCTGTATCTAGCATCTTTTAGCTGTGTCAGACAAAATGAGCTATCTCTCTTAGGATGGTGTCATTTCTCAGTGATACCAATTGTTTCTCCTTATCCAGTCTTTTCCAACACGTGCTTCCTGCCTCTAATGTCTACACAAACGGCCCTCCTGTGTCAATATACCCCATTAGTGCATTTTCCACTTTCCAAATGGTTACATGTAATTTGTTTCATCAGTGTTGTGCTTCACTTATTCCCCAGCGCTGCTCTAAAAGCAACCATTATCTCCTTCCTTAAGATGTACTGGACACATCCTACATGCTATAGGCTCAACATAATCACTCGAGATTTATCAGTCAAAAATTGTTTTCTTAAAAAATTGTGGTTGTTCATTGTCTTGTCTGAGCGTTTTTTTTGTTTGTTTTTTTTTAACAAAGAAAATAAATAAAAAATTTGATGCAGCATACTGAAAAAAGTTGTAAGAGGTTAAGAAATGTAAAATGTTAATGGAACATACTAAAATAAACAAATAAAACATACTCTTTTGTAAATGAGTCCTCGAGGCTCAATGAGACTAACCTGTATAAATAAAGGTTGAATGAATGAATAAAATAATTGATACCAGGTGATGGAGTAAAATTTTAGTTGGAAAAAAACAACATCTATGAAAGACTTAGAGGAAAATTCACAAAAATTGTGCCACTTGTCTTTTTTGCTCCATCTAGGATTTAGCTCATTAAAAATATCTATCTATCTATCTATCTATCTATCTATCTATCTATCTATCTATCTATCTATCTATCTATCTATCTATCTATCTATCTATCTATCTATCTATCTATCTATCTATCTATCTATCTATCTATC